>NW_022436946.1:62964549-63197113 GCF_009761245.1 Sapajus apella
ACACACACACACACACACACACACACACACACACACACACACACACAAAATAAAAGACATCTACCACAGGATGCATGGAAAGTTCCACGTTCTTTTAGAAGGCATCTTAGCAAAAAGGATACCTAAAGCACACTAGTGTGGTCCAGAATTTTAAGTAGAACCTCTGTACTGCTCAGTCCCCTTCCCACTCCCCACCAACCATGCTCACATCCCTACTCACTCCCCACCATGCCGGCTCATCCTCCCATTTGGTATCCCTTTTGTGTGACATCTCTTTTCCCTCTGTTTGACACTATGGGCTGTAAAGTGTGTTCCTTGGTCTAAAGAAATGTAAGCCCGTGGTTCCACATGGTATACTATATCTCTTTTTTTTTTTTTTTTTGAAAAACAGGGATAGTTTGACTTCTGTTTTTCTATTTGCATGCCCATTATTTTTTTCTCTTGCCTTATTGCCCTGGCCAGGACATCCAATACTATGTTGAACAGGAGTGGTGAGAGAAGGCACATCCTTGTCTTGTGCCAGTTTTCAAAGGGAATGCTTCCAACTTTTGCCAATTCAGTATGATATTGGCTGTGCATTTGTCATATATGGCTATTATTTTGAGGTATATTCCTTCAATATCTAGTTTATTGAGAGTTGTTGTTGTTGTTGTTATTGTTTTTATAAAGACGGGGTTTCCCCATGTTGGTCAGGCTGGTCTTGAACACCCGACCTCAGGTGATCTGCCCACCTTGGCCTCCAAAGTGCTTGGATTACAGGAGTGAGCCACCACGCCCGGCCTATTGAGAGTTTTAATTATGAAGAGTTGTTGAATTTTATTGAAGGCCTTTTCTGCATCTATTTAGATAATAATGTTGTTTTTGTCTTTAGTTCTGTTTATGTGATAAATCACATTTATTGATTTCCATATGTTGAACTAACCTTGCATCCTGGGGATACAGGCTACCTGATCATGGTGGATAAACTTTTTGATGTGCTGCTGGATTCAGTTTGCCAGTATTTTCTTAAGGTTGAAGTTTTTGCATTAATGTTCTTCAAAAATATCAGCCTGAAGTTTTCTTCTTTTGTTCTGTCTTTGCCAGGTTTGGGTAGGAGGATGATACTGGCTTCAGAGACTGTTTCAGGGAGCAAGCAGTCCCTTCTCTTCAAGTGATTGGAAGAGATTCAGCAGGAATGGAACTAGCTGTTATTTGTACATCTGACAGAATTCATCTGTGAATTTGCGTTGTCCTATGCTGCGTTTTGGTTGGTAAGATATCAATTAGCTGGGCGAGCTGGTGCACACCTGTAATCCCAGCTACTCAGGAGTCTGAGGCAGGAGAACTGCTTGAAGCTGGGAGGCAGAAGTTGCAATGAGCTAAGATCGTGCCACTGCACTCCAGTCTGGGTGACAGAGTGAGATTTCATCCAAAAAAAAAGGAAAAAAGAAAAAAGAATAGAAGTTTATTTGGCTTCCAGGCTGAGGAGTCTAAGATCAAGGGACCACAACTTGTGAGGGCCTTCTTGCAGTGCCATACCATAGCAGAGGGGCAAGCATGCAGAGGTCACAGTGAGGTGATGGAAACTGAACTTACCCTTTTATCAGAAGCCCACTCCCTGGATAACCAAATATACTCTCCAGATACCAACATTAATCCATTCATGAGGGCAGAGGCCTCACGACTTAATCAACTCTTAAACGCCCAACCTTTTACTCTTTTCTTTTCTTTTTTTCTTTTTTCTTTTCTTTTAGGTGGAATTTTGCTCATTGCCCAGGCTGGAGTGCAATGGCACGATCTCGGCTAACTGCAAACTCCACCTCCAGGATGCAAGTGATTTTGCTGCCTCAGCCATGCAAGTAGCTGGGATTACAGGCTCCCAAGATCACGCCCAGGTAATTTTTGTGTTTTTAGTAGAGATGGGGTTTCACCATGTTGACCAGGCTGTTTGTGAAGTCCTGACCTCAGGAGATCCACCCACTTCGACGTTCCAAAGTGCTGGGATTACAGACATGAGCCACTGTGCCAGGCCAGGTCTCACGTCTTGATGTCATCACAATGGCAAATTTCAACATGAGCTTTGGAGGCATTCAAACCACAGCGCTTACCTTGCCTTGTTCTTCTGAATCTCTTGAGATGTCTTCCCAAATTGTTTCATTTCTTTGTGGAAGGGGTAAAAGCAAATAGTTGTCCTTTATCATCCAAAATCAGAATTCAGAATGATTTATTTCCTTTTTCTTCTTTTTTTGTCAAGAGGGTTACTGTTTGCTGAAACTTGAACTGATTTCACAGAAATCAGAATAACTCTAAATTAACCCAGAATTTAATTTGTTCAACTTTTCCTTTATCCTCCCTTCCCCTTCATCAATGCTTGACATGCCCACTCTTGGAACAGTTTTTCCTAACCCACTTTTGAGACCCAACAGAGAATAGGAGGAGACAGAGAGTGTTTATATTTGACCCCAACACATCTGAACACGTGATCTTGGCTCACGGCAGCCTCCACCTCCCCAGTTGAAGCGATTCTCCTGTCTCAGCCTCCTGAGTAGCTGGGATTACAGGCACATGCCACCACACCCAGCCCATTTTTGTATTTAGTGGAGACGTGGTTTCACCATGTTGATCAGGCTGGTCTCTAACTCCTGACCTTGTTATCCACCCACCTCCACCTCCCAAAGTATTGGGATTACAGGTGTAAGCCACCTTGCCTAGCCCTCTATCAATCTAAACATTTTAAATAAATGAAAGAAAACATTTGTTAGGTACATAGTAACTAACATAAAGTTATCTGAACATAAAATTAAGAAACAGCATATTGAATCCAGAAGTATATTAGAAAATACAAAATAAAGCAGCAAAGTGGCCAGGCCCCCCTAGGTGGGGGGACTGGGTCTGGGGTGGGTCTCCTCATCAACAAGATCTGGAAGGAGTACCCAGGCAGGATCATGAACATGTTCAGTGTGGTGCCCTCACCCAAGGTGTCAGACATAGTGGTGAAACCCAACAATGTCACCCTCTCCATCCACCAGCTCATAGGAAACACAGATGAGACCTACTGCATCTATAATGAAGCTCTCTATGACATCTGCTTTGGAACCCTAAAGCTGCTACGCCCACCTACAGTGACCTGAACCACCTAGTATCTGCCAACAGGTCAATTCTGACTTGCAGAAGCTGGCTGTGAATATGGTTCCATTCCCACCGGCACTTCTTCATACCCAGTTTTGCCCTGCTGACCAGCCAGGGAAGCCAGCAGTCACAAGCCCTGACAGTGCCCGAGCTCACCCAGCAGATGTTGGATGCCAAGAACAGGATGGCAGCCTGTGACCCCCACCATGGCTGCTACCTGATAGTGGCCACCATGTTCAGGGGCTGCATGTCCATGAAGGAGGTGGATGAGCAAATGCTTAATGTCCAAAACAAGAACAGCAGCTACTTTGGTGAGTGGATCCCCAACAATGAGAAAATGGCTGTTTGTGACATCCCACCCCACGGGCTAAAAATGCCCACCCCCTTCATTGGCAACAGGAGACCCATCCAGGAGGTGTTCTAGTGCATCTCAGAGCAGTTCACAGCCATGTTTCCACACAAGATCTTTCTGCACTGGTACACAGGTGAGGGCCTGTAAAAGATGGAATTCACCAAGGCCAAGAGCATCATGAATTACCTGGTGTTCAAATACCAACAGTACCAGGACGCCATGGCCAAGGAAGAAGGCAAGTTCGAGGAGGAGGTGGCCTAGAGCCTCCAGTCACCGGGGAAAGTAAGGAAGCAGTGAGAACTCTTAATTCATTCCCAGCTTGTCCTCTGGCCTGTCCCACTGTGTGTGCACTTGCTGTTTTCCCTGTCTATGTCCCATGCTGTAAAGACACCATTATTAAAGCATTTTCATAGTGAAAAAATTTGTTTTGGTTTATAGCCATGTGATCTTTTTTGCCCGATATACATTTTGTCTTCTATAAAATACCTGTGCACCTACTGAATACTTCCGTGTGTGACTGCATATGTGTCTGTATGTCATAAAGAATAATTATCTACATATCACAGATATAGATCTCAGAGTTTAACTGTGTATGCATTCCTATAATCTCTTCATCTCATAAGAATCTTAATTTTAATCTTGGACACAGAGGCTATCCTTTACCTTTTGAAACAGAGATTGGAAATCCCGGGGCCTGAACTGTTACACCCTAAGGTTAGTAAACTTCAATGAACATCTTTTTGCTGATCTTTTGGGGGGCAATATTTTTATTTAACCAGTGGGAGGGATGAGGTTCTCCCTTTTAGCAGCTATTTTGCAAGATGCTTTCCTCATGGGCTTGGTCTCCTTGTCCTCACCATGACCTGATAACCACATCAGTCCCGGCTCATTTCTGAGTAAGCTGGGGCTTTCAGCCCCACTGAGAATTGGCATCTGGGCTCAGGTAGCAGGGACACAGTGAAGGGGGAGGATTTTGCATGCCAAAGTTGGAAGGGGCAAAGCTGGGAGTTGCAGGGGGCAGAGAGGTTTCTGGGGATAAGATGATGCCAGAGCAGCTCAAGATTGGCCTTGAGTTCCCCTCTAGAGTTGACCTGATTCTGAAGACCAAGGTACGGCTCCAATAAACCAGACCCATCCTCATCGTTAGTCTCCTGGAGCCATAAAATCTAGGGGAGACAGGGTCCCCTGACAGAACCAAGTTAAATTTCCCAGAGATCTAGGCATTCATTTACCCTGATCCAGAGACTTCATACACCCCGGGAAAGAATCACCATTCCTGCAGATAATGGACTAAGGCCAAGAGGGCAATGAGGAAGTGCTGGGGGCATAATTCCCTGTGCACACCCAGCCATCTGCACTCTTCCATGGTGGCTCTGTGGGGCCCTCACACAGCCTCCATGCTCCTGCTCACACTGCTTGCCCAGCCAGGAGCCTTCCAGATCCACCTGAGTTACGCAAATCCCCAAGTGAAACCAACCTGCTTCAGCCTTCTCTTCCACAGCCTCCTGTTTATTCCCAGGAGATTCAGTCTCTTTCTTTTGTACCCTGGGTCCCTTCACTTGTGCTTCCACTGTGGGTGGTCACAAGCTCTGTGGCCTTTGGTGTGGATCTCTCTGTTGGAAGACACAGGATGCCCTACAAGTCAGGGATGGGTATCATCCCTCACAGAGACAGCCATGTGGCCCAGGATCTCTATGCACCTGCAAAACTGCTATTTCTGGCTTCTATAAACAATCTCTGGCTGAGCTGGTGGCTCACACCTGTAATCTCAGTGCTTTGGAAGGCCTAAGTTGGCAGATGGCATGAGTCCAGGCATTTGAGACCAGCCTGGGCAACATGGTGAAACATAGTCTCTACAAAAACTTGAGAGAGAGAGAGAGAGAGAGAGAGAGATGGGCACAGTGGCTCACACCTGTATTCCCAGCACTTTGGAAGGCCGAGGTGGGTGGATCACCTGAGGTCAATTTGAGACCAGCCTGGCCAAAATGGTAAAACCCTGTCTCTACTAAATATACAAAAATTAGCCAGGTGTGGTGGTATGCACCTGTAGTCTCAGCTACTCAGGAGACTGAGGCAGAATAATCACTTGAACCTGGGACACGGAGGGTGCAGTGAGCTGAGATCTGAGATTGCACCACTGCACTCCAGCCTGGGTGAAAAAGTGAGACTCCATCTCAAAAAAAAAAAAAAAGAAAAAGAAAAGAAAAAGAAAAAGGGCACTGTGGCTCATGCGTGTAATCCCAGCACTTTGGGAGGCCAAGGTGGGCAGATCATGAGATCAATAGATAAGACTGTCCTAGCCAACATGGTGAAAACCTGTCTCTACTAAAAAACAAAAAGTTAGCTGGGCATGGTGACAGGCACTTGTAGTCCCAGCTACTTGGGATGCTGAGGCAGGAGAATCACATGAACCGAAGAGGCAGAGGTTGCAGTGAGCAGAGGTGGCGCCACTGCACTGTTATACCAGAGCAAGTATAGAAAATTAACACCTAGACAAAAGTATGCCAAATTGCAGGGTCTTTATTGCTGGCGGCCACGGAGGACTCACGTCTCTCCAACTCGTGGCCCCGAGCTCAGGGGAAGCAGGGTTTTTAAGCTGAAAAACCACATCCTGGTTTTAGGACCAAGAGGGTGAGGGGATGCAGGGCAGGCAACTTTACAGAAGCTATTTCTGGCAGTTTCTGATAAGCAAGGGGTAGCAGCTTTACACAGTGGACTTCAAGTTAAACATTACAATGGAAAATTTTTTTTCCTTTTTCTTCTCAATCAGCATTTTTCAGAGCAAGCTAGCTGTTTTTATTTACAGAAGCCAAAGTCAGCAGTTATCGCAAGGAGAACGGGGCAGCAGTTACAACTTATTTTTGGAAAAACAGCTTTATCTTATATAAAATGGCATTGCTTAGGTTCTAACTCTAGACCAGCTATAGCACACAATACAGCCTAGTGACGGAGTGAGACTCTTTCCCCTAAAAAGAAAAAATAAATAAAAAAGAGCCAAACACCAGGTGTAGTGGCTCATGCCTGTACAGTAATCCCAGCACTTTGGGAGGCTGAGGTGGGCGGATCACGAGGTCAACAGATCGAGAGCATCCTGGCCAACATGGTGAAACCTCGTCTCTACTAAAAATACAAAAAATTTAGCTGGGCATGGTGGCGCACCTGTAGTCCCAGCTACTCTGGAGGCTGAAGCAGGAGAATTGCTTGAACCTGGGAGGTGGAGGTTGCAGTGAGCCAAGATCACGCCACTGCACTCCAGCCTGGCACCTGGCAACGGAGCGAGACTCTGTCTCAAAAAAAAAAAAGAAAGCCAAACATGGTGGTGTGTGGCTGTAGTCCCAGCTGCTCCTCTGGAGGCTAAGGTGGGAGGATCACCTGAACCCTGGAGTTGGAGATTGCACTGAGCCTGGATTGCACCACTGCACTCCAGCCTGGGTGACACAGTGATACTCTGTCTCTACAAAACATAAAAAATCTGTCTTTATGTACAAGAGATACATGCTGCCAAACTCATTAAGAATAAGTAATGCAACCAACTGTGTACTCTCAGAAACTTGAGAAATGTGACCAGGATCTCAGCCAGTGTTACCCTTGTACTGCAAAGCCCTGCAGTACCATCTGTGACATTTCTTTCTATTCACTCAAAAAAAGAAGAGATTAATTTTTTTTTACAAATTATACTGTTCAAATCAACACATCAAGTGGTGCATTTAGAGGTGTTGGTCGAGGTCTTAGAGGCCACGTGACTAGAGAAGGGGGCTGAAGTCTCAGAGGATACTCAGGAGAAGGTTGAGTGTTGGTTGAGAGAGCAGGTCATCCAAGTGAAGGAGTTGGCTGAAGTACTAGATAAGACCTAGGTGAAGGAGCAGGCTGAGGGCTGAAAGGTCATGAGTAGATAATTTAGGTACTAGAGGAGACTCATTTGAAGATGATAGCTAAGGGAGGCCACCAAGGTAGATAAGGTGGCTGAGGTTCCAGATGCCTTTAACTGGAGAAGTAGGCTGAGGTCCCAGAGGCCACACTGCTGGAGGAAGAAGATGAGGTCCCCCAGGATAGACACCTGGATGAGGTGAATGGGGTGCCCCAGGAAAGACAGGTAGATGAGGTGGATGGGGTCCCCCAGGACAGATAGAAGGATAAGGTGGTTGCAGTAACTCAGGACAGACAGCTGGATGAGGTGGATAAAGTCCCATAGGCGATGCAGCTGGAGGAGGTGGTGGGAGTCCTACAAAACAAACAGCTGGAAGACATGAAGGAGGTCCCAGAGGACACTCGATTGCTGGAGGTGTCTGCAGTTTCAGAAGATCACCAGCTGGATAAGATGGTGGAGGTACCGGAGAGCACTTGACTGGAGGAGGTGACTGTGGTCTCAGAGAACCTTCACTTGGAGAAGATCGTTGAGGTGGCACAGGACCCTTGAGTGAAGTAGGTGGCTGAAGTCCCAGAGGACACATGAGTAAAATAGGAGGTTGAGGTGCCAGAAAACACTCAAGTGGTGGAGTCACCTGTGGTCTCAGAAAATCATTAGCTGAAGAAGATGGTACAGGTAACAGATCTAACTTGGGTGGAGGTGTGTGTGGTCTCAGAAAACCTTCAGCTGGAGGTGGTGGTAAAGATATCAGAGAACACTCAAGTGGAGTTGCGTGAAGTCTTAGAACATCTTCAGCTGGAGACAGTGGTAGAGATACCAGAGGACGCTCAGGTTGAGGTGTGTTGGGTCCTAGAAAATCTTCAGCTGAAGACGGTGGTAAAGGTACTAGTGTACACTCAGGTGAAGGTGTCTGTGATCTCAGAAAATCATCAAGAATGTGAAGAGATACCAGAAGACACTCTATTGAAACAGGTAGTTGAGGTCTCAGGGGACACTCAAAAGGTGGAGCTACCTGTAATCTCAAAAAATTATCAGTTGGAGAAAGTGGTTGGGATCCCAGAGGACACTGGATAGAAGGTGTGTGTGGTCTCAGAAAATCATCAGCTGGAGATGATGGCATCAGTACCAGAAGACACTGGAGTAGTGGTGTCTGTGGTGTCCAAAGATTATCATTTGGAGAAGGTGGTAGAGGTGCCAGAAGACACTCAGGTAGAGTTGTATATGGGCTCAGAAAATCATTGGCTAAAGGTGGCAGAGGTAACAGAAGACATTCATGTGTAGGTGTCTGTGGTCTCAAAAACTCATCATCTGGAGAAGGTGGCAGAGATACCAGAAGACACTTGGGTGGTGTTGTGTATGAGCTCAGAAAACCATTGGCTAAGCAAGGTGGTAGAGGTGCCAGAAGACATTCATGTGTAGGTGTCTGTGGTCCCCCAAAATTATCATCTGGAGAAGGTAGCTGAGGTCCTAGTGGACACTGGAGTCAAGGAGTTGTCAGAGGTCCCAGAATACCTTTAGCTGATGGGAATGGTTGAGCTCCCAGGTGACACCCTGATGGAGGAAGTGGCCAGCAACCCATCAGTGGTCTTGAAGGGTCAGCCATGATGTAGGGCAAGTAGGACAATCCTGAGCAATGATGATGTTGTGCTGCAGCCATATTAACCTGCAGGAAGAAGGAGGAAGTGTTTTGAAATTATTAATTTGATGGACAAAACTGCCAACAACAACACAGGCTACACCTTATGTTGCTGCTGATAGTTTTTTGCACCTTTCCATCCTCCAGGTTTCAAAATAGCAGCATTAGTGTCATGAAGTCACCCTTCCACTAAGTACCACCAGCAGCTGGGGCATGAAGAAAAGTCATTGGGACAAACTGTTTTCTCCACATGCCACTGTGTCTGTCTGCAAATGTAGGCAGGCTGGGGGCCTGCCCCAGGGAAGACAGAGTCATAACACAGTAAGGAAGAAGCATGTTTCAGACACAGGAGTGTCTATGTCTATCCTCATTCCTCCCTGACCACCATCACCAGAGCATGCTCCTTATATCAGATAAACAGCGAGTAAGAGAGGCATGAAAAACCCATTGTCCACACGTGTTGCAGCTTGTTTTTGGAGAATGTTCTCCAGGCCTTTTATGTTCTGTCTCTGATTCTCAGAACTGTGCAAGTCAGTGTGACCACCCTGCTCCAAATCTAAGAAAACAGAAGCTCCCCAAGGAAGGAGAGCATGTGCCCAGGGTCACACAGCTTGCAGGAGGCAGAGTGGAAGTTGATTCCAGCTCTGCCTGCAGGACCCTCTCATTTCCCATCCGCTTCCCTTCTTAACAAAGGGTCTTCTTCACTCTGGGGGTGCCCCCTGTGAAAACAAATGGCTCTGGGGAAGTGTGGATTCCTGAAGACATGCAGGGGAACTTGGAGAGGGTTTTCTGACAGAACAATCTAACATACTGAAGTCAGTTACGCATGGTTGGAATATTTCTTTTAACTCCCAGGTAATACAAATTTTAAGTGCACTTTGACATAAATAATACTATTGTCCATAGAAAAATAAGGCGGGAATTCTGAAAAAAAAATCAAGTTTTAGAAAGTGTTTGATTTCAAGTGTACAATTCCCATCATATGTAATCATAGGACTTGACAGCTGTTGAAAGTACAGAGGCCACATGAGAACAAGCATAGCTGAGCATCATTTAAGGCCTTCATTGGGAATTGTTGCTGTGGGTAATAGGTTACATTCACTTTCACTAACTCACAGTCAAGGCATTTCCTATTACAAATATGGAAACTCTGACACTTAGAATATTAGATCAGGGGCACAACCAAAGGGGGGAAGGTGTTTTTGCACAACACAGTTACCAACAGGAATGGGACTGTGATGAACTATGGAATTGAACTTGTCAAGGAGCATTCAAAATTGCACAAAGCACATATTAATGTTGGATTAATGAGTTTTCACTTTCATCACTTCTGGGAATACAGCAGATATTTCAACTGTTAATCACCTACTTTATAGAAGAAAACAAAATCACAGCAAAATAAAAGAAAACCCCATATATTTCAGAAGTAGACCCCACAACATCTTGAGTAAAAGATATCAGTCAGAGTACACTGGGCCATGAGACCTACAGCAGTGGAGGTCAATCCACTCAAGATGACTAGCTGGGAATGGAGCAGCCAGAAAGCTTGTGGGGAAGACTTTGCTTCTGAAAAAGTCGAGACAGAAAAGGTATCACAGTACCCACAGAGCAGATGCCAGGCCAGGAGAAGGCGATGGAGGAAAAGACTACGGTGTCCTGATACAGGCAGAGTGAAAATTACTCCAGCATTTACCTCTGTCTTCTCTGTGTTTTCAGTTGGGACACAGCTGCTATTCCTCACGGGAACTGAATGAGGCCCTGAATCTGCTAAGGGCCAGAGAAGGGAATGGGGCTAAATCTGGCTTGCAAGTTCTGTGGAGAATAAGAAACCCTCCACACCCTCTGCTGCCATCTCACTCTCTTTTCCACATTCAGGTCCCTTACCAGAGTGACAGCGTTTATTGACCAGGTGTCTCAGAGGAGGCTGGAGCCCTCTGGGCCTCTGCCTTGAGGGAGACAGAGCAGAGCCCTGGTCCAGGGATTTTCTTAACTCTCAACAGGCTGCGGACAGGTAGGGCGCTAACCAGTTGGAAAGGAGCTTTAAATCAGGGGTTCCCAGTACATATCAAGAGAAATCACCCATCATGGGAGCACAGACTCAAAATTAAAATTGAAACAGCCATAGATGGGAAGAACATTTATAGGCCCAGGACAGGAGCAGCACTATTCCTTTTCTTCAAGCTATAAGGGCATTTAAAATTCTGTGGATTCACAGTGAATCTAACCTCCATATATCACCAGGCATTGTCAATATTTATGAATAGAAATGAACATAATGATACCAACCGTCATGAGAAAAGCTAAGAGCTACAGAAATTAAATGGAGGCCAGGTCTGGTGGTTCACACTTTTAATCCCAGCACTTTGGAAGTCTGAGGCAGGAAGATCACCTGAGGTCAAGAGTTAAAGACAAGCCTGGCCAGCATGGTGAAATTCTGTCTCTACTAAAAATACAAAAAGAAAAAATTTGCCAAGCATGGTGGCAGGCGCATGTACTCCCAGCTACTTGGGAGGCTGAGACAGGAGAATTGCTTGAACTCAGGAAGCGGAGGTTGCAGTGAGCAAAAATCATGCCACTGCACTTCAGCCTGGGTGACAGAGCAAGGTTTTCAAAAAGAAAAAAAAAAAAGAAATAAAAGAAAGAAATCAATTGGAAAGTTTTAGGGTTGCACTTCAAAGGTTAAAGGAGTAACATTACATAGAAATTTAGCTTACTAAAGGAGTTACATAGTTCACAATAAACAATTTAAACCAGCAAAAAGAATAAAGGAAGTTCCAAAGAGTGCAAATAAATGCTTCTTTTCTTTTTTTTTTTTTTTTTTTTTTTATGAGGGGGTTTTTCCCTCATGTTGCCCAGGCTGGAGTGCAATGGCGTGATCTCGGCTCACTGCAACCTCCGCCTCCTGGGTTCAGGCAATTCTCCTGCCTCAGCCTCCTGAGTAGCTGGGATTACAGGCACGCACCACCATGCCCAGCTAATTTTTTGTATTTTTAGTAGAGACGGGGTTTCACCATGTTGACCAGGATGGTCTCGATCTCTTGACCTCGTGATCCACCCGCCTCGGCCTCCCAAAGTGCTGGGATTACAGGCTTGAGCCACCGCGCCCGGCCTTAATGCTTCTTTTCTTAAAGCAGATCTCATGGTACTGCTTTATTGATCCATGAAGACATTGCCCAAAAATCTCTGCTCTCATCAGCACTTACAGCTCCCATTCTAAAATGCTATGTTTGTTACTTTTCTCAAATGAAAGAAAAATAAAGCCTTCACACTGACTCAAGGTGGGAAGGGGAGCTGGCCCATTTGCCTTGCAGGCTCATCTTAGCTGTTAAAAGTAACCAAGACTTGAGGGTGGGGCAATGTCCACAGTCAGTGGAGGGGCCTGAGCTCCACCATTCACAGGGAATCAGCCAAGAGGCCTTCAGCTAGGGCACCTGAGAAAAATGGGGTCCTGCCACCCAAAGGAACAACTGTTCTCTTCATAAGTGCTTGGAACTGTTTCCAGGAAACATGACAATTACCCAACCCGAGGCTTCACCACCAAAAGGAGAAGCAGGGTGTGTGGATTGTGCAGCAGAAATTAAGCAGCTGCCTTGATAGGAGCTTCTACCTCTCCGGAAAGTGTTCTTTATGCCCAAGTGTTTCTTGGCCAGCTCCTCACTCATATGTCTCTCCGGCATTCTTCTTTTTCCTCATTTCCCATCTAGAAGACAGAGAAAGAAAGAATTGACTTGAAGAAGAATTAAAACACCACGTTCTTTACTAGGCACTCAAAGCTTCAACTTAAAAAAAAAAAAAATCCTTTAAAATGACCATCACAACTGGGTGAGGTGGCTCATGCCTGCAATCCCAGCATTTTGGGAGGCTGAGGTGGGTGGATCATCTGATTTCAGGAGTTTGGGAGCGGCCTGACCAATATGGAGAAACTATCTCTACTAAAAATACAAAATTAGTCAGGCATAGTGGCACATGATTTTAGTTCCATCTACTCAGGAGCCTGAGGCAAAGAATTGCTTTAACCCAGCAGGTGGAGGTTGTGGTGAGCTGAGATTGCACGACTGCACTCCTTCTGAGTGACAGAGCCAGACTCTGGCTCAAAAACAAAAAAAAATCCATCACAATGACCTATCTGTGCTGCTTGTAGGCAGACTTCCTCTCTGCCATCTCCCTATCCAAGGCTTGAGCACAGAGCTGTAGTGAGAAAAATACATCCATGTCCTGACCTCACTGACTGTGCCCAAAAGCAAGGAAAACAAACAAACAAAACTTACTCAGTTGTCAAGAGCCTTTCTTGCAGAAGGGGCCATCTGAAAAAGCCACTATGCCCAGCCTGAAAGAACATCTTTTAAATTATTTGTAGAATTTGATTCTTCTGATTTGAACTCCCAGGTAATGCAAATTACCTGGAAGTTAAATTCAGAATTAGTACATTAAAAAACATCCCATCCCCAGGCATGGTGGCTCATGCTTGTAACCCCAGCACTTTGAGAGGCTGAGGCAGGTGGATCACTTGAGATTGGGAGTTTGATACCAGCCTGGCAAACATGGTGAAACCCCATCTCTACTAAAAATACAAAAATTGGCTGGGTGTGGTGGCAACCACCTGTTGTTTTAGCTGCTGAGGGTGGGGGTTGAGGCAGGAGAATCACTTAATCCCAGAAGGTAGAGGTTGCAGTGAGCCAAGATCACACCATTATACTCCTGTCTGGGTGACAGAGCAAGACTCTGTCAAAAAAAAAAAAAAAACTTCCCGCAATTTATATTAACAATTCTCTTTTCAAGACTAAGTGGAGTAGGGACTGTTAAATGCAGCAGGGCATGGTGGCTCACACCTGTAATCCCAGCATATTGGGACATGCAACTTGGAAGGTGGTGGATCACCTGAGTTCAGAGTTCAAGACCAGCCTGACAAAAATGGTGAAATCCCGTCTCTACCAAAAATACAAAAATTAGCCAGGCATGGTAGTGCACACCTGTAATTCCAGCTACTTAGGAGGCTGGGGCAGGAGACTCAATGACACCTGGAAGGCAGAGGTTGCAGTGAGCTGAGATTGTGCCACTGAACTCCAGCCTGGGCCAGAGACTGAGACTCGATTTAAAAAAAAAAGAGAGAGAGAGAGAGAGAGAGAGACTGTTAAATGTGCCTAGGTTTCTTCATAACTCATTTATTTTTTGTTTTCTACATATCTTGAAAGGCAGTCCTGAATGGAGGGTAATTATGTAGGTTGTAAAAATAAAACATACTTCCTCTTCCCTTGAATATAAAACAGCATTGTGGGATTAGTGCTTTTTTCTTGGATCGTTGTTCAGAAGGAGGGTCAGCCCCCAGCCACATTTTTACTATCATGAATGGCAAGAGAAAATGTACAGCTCAATTTACGCAATGGACAAAAAGGCTCAAACGATGGCACAACTTAGCAGCCAACTTTGGACATGCTGATCCCTCTCCACTTGCAACTGGGAACATGCACTTTGAATGATGTCATTCAAGATTACCCTGCCCAGACACTCTTCATTGATTCTCTGAAGGGCAATTCCAACAGATTCTCTGGGGCTTTCTCTGCATCATGAGTGGCAGTGCAGCTCTGCTCTTCACTTTCCTGCAGTTTGTCACCTCTTCTCTATGATCTCAGAGGAAGTTTGTCTTAGGCCAAATGTTTGTTTCTTGGGCTCTTTCATTTCCCCCTAAAAATCACTTACTACCCTTCTAAGTTGCCTCCATCTCCATCTATCTCCCTCTCTCCTAAAAAGAGAGTGCTCCTTAAGCACCAACCATCTGAACCTTCTTGCAGTCTCATTTTTTGGCTGGCTCCCACGTTTATGCCTGTTCTACGTTTTTCTTCTGTTAAGCTATCTGTTGTTAGTTCATTTCTGCATTGAACTTTCAGAGGGGAGAGTAAAAGCTTTCCTTCCAGCCATAAAATAGAATTATGAAGCAGAAAAGCTTAGAAAGAATTTTCTATTTAAGTGACAAAACTTCATACTCCATTTCTGATAAAGAGCACAAAGGTTAAAAAAAAAAAGAAAGAAAGAAAGAAAATGGCCAAGCGCAGTGGATCATATCTGTAATCCCAGCAGTTTGGAAGGCCAAGGAAGGCGGATCACAAGGTAAAGAGAGTGAGACCATCCTGGCCAACATGGTGAAACCCCATCTCTATTAAAAAATACAAAAATTAGCTGGGCATGGTGGCACACACCTGTAGTTCCAGCTACTCTGGAGACTGAGGCAGGAGAATTGCTTGAACTGGGGAGGTGGAGGTTGCAGTGAGCCGAGATCGCACCACTACACTCCAGCCTGATGACAGAGCAAGACTCCACCTCCAAAAAAAAAAAAAAAAAAAAAAAAAAAACACTTATTTTTTACCCAAAACTCTGTTGACATTCTATTAGACATTCTACTAAACAAACACCAACCTATTTAATTTTCATAATGTAAATGGCAGATATTTTCATAATTCTTATGCTAATAAATCATTTCCCTGACGTTTTTGGTAAAACCCAGTATTCATAATAAAGTCCACAATCATGAATTGTTTTATTCTTCTTATTTGTGATTACATGTATACCTGTACAGGAAGTTAGTATACTCTCACACAAGCTAATTTTTTGGAAGAAAAGTTCAACTGTAGAAACTCCTGGAAACACATAGTGATAAGCATTCTCAGAACTCCAAGAAGGTTATGCCCAGGATACAAATAATCAGGTGGAAAATTATCCCTGATCACCTGGAATAATAATAATTGAAATAATGATAAGGTCAATGAAATTTACAATATTTCAGTAAAAAATAGTAATCTTTAGAAACTATCAACCTTCTCCAAGTGCTAACCACATCCCTCAGATACCATCAGGGGATTTCACTGCTTCAAAAAAGATTGGAAGTTACCAGTTTTACATTTTTTGCATATCTGGTAGTGTTTTTAGGCATTCCAAATGTAGAGTGGCTTTTTTTTTTTTAATTGACGTAAAGCAGGCATATCCAATTTTTTGGCTTCCCTGGGCAATATTGAAAGAAGGAAACTTGTCTTAGGCCACACATAAAATACATTAACACTAACAATAGCTGATGATCTAAAAAAAAATTACGAAAAGGCCAGGTGTGGTGGCTCATGCCTGTAATCCCAGCACTTTGGGAGGCTGAGGCTAGCGGATCACCTGAGGTCAGGAGAGCCAGACCAGCCTGGCCAACATAGTGAAACCTCATCTCTACCAAAAATACAAAAATTAGTCAGGTGCAGCGGCAGGCACCTGGAATCCCAGCTACTCAGGAGGCTGAGGCAGAAGAATCACTTGAACCAGGGAGGTGGAGGTTGCAGTGAGCCAAGTTCTCTTCATTGCACTCCAGCCTGGGAGACAAGAGGGAGAGTTTGTCTCAAAAAAAAAAATCACAAAAGAATTCTTTTTTCTCCTTTTTTTTTTTTTTTTTTTTGAGACAGTGTCCCGCTTAGTCACCCAGTCTAGAGTATAATGTCTAAATCACTGCAACCTCCGCCACCTGGGTTCAAGCCATTCTTCTGCCTCAGCCTCCTGAGTAGATGGTATTACAGGTGCCTGCCACCATGCCTGTTTAATTTTTATATTTTCAGTAGAGACAGCATTTCACCATGTTGGTCAGGCTGGTCTGGAACTCCTGACCTCAATTCATCTGCCGGCCTCAGCCTCCTAATTACAAGTGTGAGCCACCACACCTGGCCTGTCATTTCTTTATATTTGAATAACATAAGGATTTTAAGACCCTTTCTCCTTTGGGTCAATCAATAATCTGCACCATACACATTTCACAAAACAAAGGACAATACAGTCCTCATTCACATCCTGGTCATGTCACTCCTAGTGACTCCCATATTGCAAACCTCCCTGCAGGTGTAGCCCTTTCCTCTCCATCTGATGGGCTTCTCAGCTCCCATCACACTGACTGGACACAGACTCCCTGGAGGCAGCCCCCAAGAGCAGAAGACACGGATGACTCAGAGTTTCTAAAAAGTCATCAAACCAGATGACACAAAACTCAAATGACATTTCACTTTGTGAAATACTTTATATTATTAATTATAACCGTATTTAATCACACAAGGCTTTGTACATGACAGGTGCTCCATAAACACTTGTGGAATCAATGCATATGGGCTCCACAGCTACACTGTTTAGATTAGATCCTATTCTGCCTCCACCACTTATGAGCTGAGTGATCTGAGCAAGGTAATTCACCTCTTTATGTCTCCGTTTCCTTGGCTATAAAATACAGATAATAAGAATCCCTAGCTCCTTAGGTTGTTGTCAGGGGTGAATGATTTGGCACATAGTAGGGGCTTTTTAAACATTAGCTGTGATCTCCTTCCAAATCGTTCTTTTCAGAGCCACAGATGAGGCCATAGTGCCACCTGGTGACTGTAGAGTGTACGTACACATGATCGCCAATATGTTGTCTCTCCAGCACAGGTCCCAGACTGGCTAGTTACCGCCTGGAGGTATCTGCTGCATCTGTCTTCTCAGGGCTCAGGTAAAGACTTTTGTATTTTCCTCTTCGAATTCCTGCAGATGGGGTTGAGGTTGCCCGACACAGTTGGACGATCCACGGAGTAGTGACCGCCTATGCCACCCCTGTGAGGTAGCTGGAGAATATTCCTTCCTTCTCAAGTTCTGGGCAGATGCCAGGGCTGGGGTGACCCATGACCTCAAGTTTCTTGCTTTGGAGGGTCACATTTGCTGTTGGCAAGGAAGGCATTTTGCATCCCATTTCCCATATGTCAGCGTGTTCTAAAAAAAAATAAACCTCAATTTCCTAAATATGCAAGAGAAATGGGTATTGTAGGACAATGTGGCTTTTTAAACCGTTGTTATTTAAGGCCAGGGATCATGGCTCACGCCTGTAATCCCAGCACTTTGGGAGGGTTAAGTGGGTGGATCACCTGAGGTTGGGAGTTCGAGACCAGCCTGACCAACAAGGATAAACCCCATGTCTACTAAAAATACAAAATTAGCCAGATGTGGTGGAGCATCCCTGTAATCCCAGCTACTTGGGAGGCTGAGGCAGGAGAATCACTTAAACCTGGAAGGCGGGGCTGTGGTGAGCTACGATTGCACCATTGAACTTCAACCTGGGAAACAAGAGCAAAACTCTGTCTCTCTGTCTCTCTCTATATATATATTTAAATTATATAATATAATATATACTATATATATATTTAAATAACTATATATTATATATATTATATATTTTAACTATATATAATATAATATGTATATTTATATATAATATATTATATATTACATATATATTTTTAACTATATATAGTATATATTATATTATATATTACATATATTACATATTATATAATATATTATATATAATATGTAATATATATTATTTAACATGTAATATATAATATAATATATATGTATATTATATATGTATATTATATATATTATATATTATATAATATACATTATATACTATAATATGTACTATATATAGTTAAAATAGATTATATAGTTAAAAATATATAGTTTAAAATTATATATTATATATTATATACTTAACTATATAATATATAATATATAATGTATATATTATATATTATATAATATATAATGTATATAATATATAATATTTAATATATTATATAATATAACATATACTATATATATAGTTAAAAACATATATAATATATAATATATAGTAAGTTAAAAATCTTTCCCACCCCCTTTCTGAACTCCAAGAATGCCAAATACTTGTTCAAGAAATATTATTAAATGCCTACTATGGGCCACGTGCAGTGGCTCACATTTGTAATCCCAACACTTTGGGAGGCCAAGGCAGGTGAATCACTTGAGGCAAGAGTTTAAGACCAGTCTGGCCAACATGGTGAAACCCCATCACTACTAAAAGTACAAATATTGGCTGGGCGTGGTAGTGCATGCCTGTAATCCCAGCTGCTAGGGAGGCTGAGGCAGGAGCCACTGTACTCCAGCCTGGGTGACAGAGCAAGACTCCATCTGAAACTTAATTAATTAGGAGAGAGATACAAGATGGCTGATCACTAGCAGCTCGGGATTGCAGCTCCCACTGAAAGAGCAGAGAACGAGAGGACGCCACACTTTCAGATCAATTTTTGTTGCTCACACATCAGGAGATTCCCAGTGGAGGAGCCCCACGTGTCGCCAGTGTGACTCTTGAGGCCGGCGAGGCGGTTTTGCCGCTGCCTTGGTGTGGCGGTTCTTGGTGCAGAGTCAGAAAAGTACCATCAATCTTAAAGCCGCTGTTTTGGCCAGAGCAGTGGGTTGCTCAGATTCCAGCGCTGGGAATCAACAAGTTGGACGTCCATTCAGAAACCCAACTATAAAGACGGTAATTATAAAGACCACAGATGGATAAATTTATAATAAAGGGAAGAAACCAGCCTAAAAAGGCTGAGAATACCCAAAATCAGAATGCCTCTCCCTCTACAGGGGATCACAGTTCCTCATCAGAAACAGAACAAGGCCTGATGGAGAAAGACTGTGTTCCAATAGCAGAAGCTGACTTTAAAAAGTGGATGATAAGAAACTTCTGGGAATTAAAAGAACTTGTTCTAACCCAATGCAAAGAAACCAAGAACTTTGAAAAAAGGTTTGACGAAATGTTAACAATAACACACAATTTAGAGAGGAATATAAGCGAATTAATGGAGCTAAAAAATACAACACGAGAACTTCGCGAACTATGCACAGGTTTTAACAGCCGAATTGATCAAGCAGAAGAAAAGATATCAGAGGTCGAAGACCAACTTCATGAAATAAAACAAAATGACAAGATTAGAGAAAAAAGGATAAAAAAGAACGAGCAAAATCTCCAAGAAATATGGGACTATGTGAAAAGACCTAATCTACATTTGATAGGTGTACCTGAATGTGACGAAGAGAATCAATCCAAGCTGGAAAATACGCTTCAGGATATTATTCAGGAAAACTTTCCTAACCTAGCAAGGCAGGACAATATTCAACTCCAGGAAATACAGAGACCACCACAAAAATATTCCTCAAGAAGACCAACCTCAAGGCACATAATCGCCAGATTCACCAGGGTTGAAATGAAAGAGAAAATACTGAGGGCAGCCAGAGAGAAAGGTCAGGTTACCCATAAAGGGAAGCCCATCAGACTCACAGCAGATCTCTCAGTAGAAACCCTACACGCCAGAGGAGAGTGGGGGCCAATATTCAACATCCTTAAAGAAAAAAACTTTCAACCCAGAATTTTACATCCAGCCAAACTAAGCTTCATAAGCGAAGGAAAAATAAAATCTTTTGTGAACAAGCAAGCACTCAGAGATTTCATCACCACCAGGCCTGCTTTACAAGAACTTCTGAAAGAACCACTACAAATAGAAAGGAACAACCAGTATCAGCCTTTCTAAAAAATACCAAAAAATAAAGAACATCAACATAATTAAGAAATTGCATCAATTAATGGGCAAAACAGCCAGCTAACATTAAATGACAGTATCAAACACACATAATATTGTTATTAATTCTAAATTTAAATCGACTAAATCCCTCAATCCAAAGACACAGACAGGCAAAAAAAGCCAAGACCCATTGGTATGCTACACATCCAGATCTATCTCACATGCAAGGATACATAAAGACTCAAAACAAAGGGATGGTGAAAAATTTACCAACCAAATGGAGAGCTAAATTAAATAAATAGAAAGCAGGAGTTGCAATTTTTGCTGATAAAATAGATTTTAAAGCAACAAAGATCAAAAGAAGCAAAGAAGGATATTACATAAAGATAAAAGGATCAATGTAACAAGAAGAGCTAAAGATCCTAAACATATATGCACCCAATACAGAAATACCCAGATATATAAGACTTACAAAGAGACTTGGGTCCCCACACAATAATAGCGGGAGACTTCAACATCAATATTAGATAGATCAATGAGACAGAATGTTAACATCGATATCCAGGATTTGAACTCAGATCTGGAACAAGTAGACTTAATTAACATTCATAGAACTCTCCACTTTAATACAAAAAATATACACTTTTATCAGTACTACATCACACGTATTTACAGGTTTAAATGAAATATTGGTTGGCTGCTTGTTAATTATTTTCTTCCCTCATTTTTTTTTTTATGTCTCTATTATTAAACACAATTACGGGCATACCCAGTTTTAGACTGCATTCTAGCCCGGGCAATAAAGCAACACCCCTGTTCTCTCTCCCTCTTTCTCTTCCTCTTTCTTCCTTTCCTTTATTCTTTTTCTTTTTTTTTTTTTTTTTTTTTATTCTTTTTCTTTCTTTCTCTCGTTCTTCAAAAAAAAAAAAAGAAAAGAAAGAAACTTAATTAATTAATTTAAATAAATAAATAAATGCCTACTATATTCCAGCCACAATTCACGGTCTTGGGCTATAGCAGACAACAAACTGACAGTAAGCTCCTCTCTCCTGTAACTTACATTCTTATATGATAATGATAAGGGTTAACATTAATTAAGCTGATGCTACATGTTAGTTATGGTGCAAAGTCATTCCCACACATTATTACACTTAAACTGCTAGAAAGCTTACAAAGGACATAGGTATTTTTCCCTGAAAAACTGAATCTTAGACAGGCACGATGGCTCATGCTTGTAATCCCAGCAGTTTGGGGGGTCAAGGCAGGTGTATCACCTGAGGTCAGGAGTTGGAGACCAGCCTGGCCAACATGGTAGATACTAAAATTACAAAAATTAGGCCTGGTGCGGTGGCTTATGCCTGTAATCCCAGCTCTTTTGGAGGCCGAGGTGGGTGGATCACAGGGTCAAGAGATTGAGACCATCTGGCCAACATGGTGAAACCCCGTATCTACTAAAAGTACAAAAAATTAGTCGGGCGTGGTGGTGCATGCCTGTAGTCCCAGCTACTGTGGAGGCTGAGGCAGGAGAATTGCTTGAAACCGGAAAATGGGAGTTGCAGTGAGCCGGGATTGTGTCACTGCACCTCAGCCTGGCAAAAGAGCGAGACTCTGTCTCAAAAAAAAAAAAAAAAAATTACAAAAATTAGTTGGGTGTAGTAATGGGAGCCTGTAATCTCAGGACTCCAGTGGTTGAGGGAGGAGGGTAACTTGAACCCAGGAGGAGGAGGTTGCAGTGAGCCAAGATCATGCCATTGCACTTCAGCCTGGTGACAAGAGCAAAACTCTTCTCAAAACAAACAACAAAAACTAAGTCTCAGAATGATGAAGCACTTTGTCCAATATGACACAGTTAGAAGTGTTGAGACCTCGCAGCCAATCAAAGCATATCTCATTCTAAAGGCTGTGCTATGTGTTCTCTAGCCCATGGAGAATAATTTTTACATAATCGATGACATTTCTATACAACAATACTCTTGTCTCTAGTCCAAGAGTGCCTTCTATACCACTATAATACTGGCTTTCTGGTCAGTAAAGATGCCATGAGTAATCAGGTGGCCTATGGAGATATGTGTGTAAAGTCATCATGTGTGTACACCCATAACCCTGTATACACTCATCCTGTGTTTGATTAAATTCAAGTATTCTTTTTGATTACTGAGCAAAACTGAGATTTAAAAGTGTTAAGGGTTTTTTTGTTTGTTTTTGAGATTGAGTGTCTCTCTGTTGCCCAAGTTGGAGTGCAGTGGCATGATCTCGGCTCACTGCCACCTCTGCCTCCCAGATTCAAGCAATCCTTGTGCCTCAGACTTCCTAGTAGCTGGGATTACAGGCATGCACCACCGTGCCTGGCTAATTTTTGTATTTTTAGTAGAGATGGGGTTTTGCCATGTTGGCCAGGCTGGTCTCGAACTCCTGACCTCAGGTGATCCATCCACCTCGGCCTCCCAAAGTGCTGGGATTACAGGTGTGAGCCATTGTGACTGACCTAAAGGTTTAAGGTTTTTATATCCACATAACTTTCTGTATTGCTTTTGAAGTTAAATGGTTAAATGAATATTCTTTATATTTTTTTATTTTTGAGACTTAGTCTCAATCTGTTGCCAGGCTGGAGTGCAGTGGCACAATCTTGGCTCACTAAAACCTCCACCTCCTGGGTTCAAGCGATTCTCCTGCATCAGCCTCCTGAGTAGCTCAGACTACAGGCACGTGTTACCATGCCCGGCCAATTTTTTGTGTTTTTAGTAGAGACAGGTTTCACCATGTTAGCCAAAATTGTCTCGATCTCCTGACCTTGTAACCTTGTTCTCCTACAGTGCTGGTGTTATAGGCGTCAGCCACCATGCCCCGTCTGAATATTCTTTTAAAAGTGACCTCTGATTCTCTTCTGATTGTTTTCAAACTTGATATCTTTGATTGGTTTCACCAGCATCAAAATCCTAAAAAAAGTATTTTTGGTTTAAAATTAACTTTGAGATTTTTCAGATGGGTCCCTCGGGGAGTCTAAAGAATGTATCTCTGATCTTGTATAGATGTTAAATAATGATTAGATTTGTTTGGCAGGTTGTATGGGTGGGCATTGTCAAATGTGGTGATACTGCATGAGAGGGCATTGTCAGACAAGGTGACAGTAGATCTCATCTCAGTTATACTTATGGTTATATTGTTGATATACATGTTCCAGAAATTATATACATTTATACAATTTTAATATGTTATGATTTATAATTTTGATTGTTATGCTAATGTTTGCTAAAGTCATATGTATATAAACATGTTATTAATGGCTTAGCTTAGTCCCTCATGCCTATTATCCCAGCACTTTGGGAGACTGAGGCTGGTGGATTAACTGAGGTCAAGGAGTTTGAAACCCTCCTGACCAATATTGTGAAAACATGTCTCTACTACAAATACAAAAATTAGCCAGGCATGCTGACACATGCCTCTAGTCTGAGCTACTTGGAAGGCTGAAGCAGGAGAACTGCTTGAATCAGGGAGGCAGAGGTTGCTGTGAGCGAACATGGCACCACTGTACTCCAGCCTGGGTGACAGAGTGAGACTCCATCTCAAAAAAAAAAAAAAAAAAAAAAATAGAGCATACTGCAAGAGGTCAGGCTGGCCAAGACACTCCATCTGCTACACACTTGGACCCACCACAGGCTTCATGCTGATGCATGCTCATCCCAGGCTATGTCAGCCAATGACTCTGCATGACAGGGATTCTGGATTCAGGCCATTCCTTCCTTACAAACAGCCCTTATGTGGACAGTCTGCTCTGGGCTCTCTGCAGAGTTCTCAAACGGTTGTCAGACCCACATTGTGGTCAGTATGCTCTCCATGAATATTTGTTTTGTTTATTTTATTTTATTTTTATTTTTATTTTAAATAGGATTTGGAGTACAGCGGCTCCATCATGGCTCATTGCAGCCTCCACCTCCTGGGCTCAAGCAATCCTCCCACCTTGGCCTCCCTAGTAGCTAGGACTACAGATGCATACTACTATGCGCAGTTAATAATTTTATTTTTTTGTAGACACAGGTTATTGCCATGTTGCCCAGGCTGGTCTTGAACTCCTGGCCTCAAGTGATCCTCCTGCCTTGGCTTCTCAAAGTGCTGGGATTATAGGCAGGAGCCACTGTGTCCATTCATGCCTTTAAAAATTTTTTTTTGGCCGGGCGCGGTGGCTCACGCCTATAATCCCAGCACTTTGGGAGGCCGAGTCAGGTGGATCACGAGGTGAAGAGATCGAGACCATCCTGGTCAACATGGTGAAACCCCGTCGGTACTAAAAATACAAAAATTAGCTGGGCATGGTGGCGCATGCCTGTAGTCCTAGCTACTCGGGAGGCTGAGGCAGGAGAATTGCTTGAACCCAGGAGGTGGAAGTTGCGGTGAGCCGAGATCGCGCCATTGCACTCCAGCCTGGGAAACAAAAGCGAAACTCCGTCACGAAAAAAAAAAATTAATTTTTATTATTATTTTTGAGACAGAGCCTTGCTCATTCTGTGACCCAGGCTGGAATGCAGTGGTATGATCTCAGATCACTGCAACCTCTCCCTCCTGAGTTCAAGCTATTCTCCTGCCTCAGCCACCCAAGTAGCTGGGATTACAGGTGCCCACAACCACACCAGGCTAATTTTTGTATTTTTAGAAGAGATGGGGTTTCACCATGTTGTCCAGGCTGATCTCAAAGTCTGGACCTCAAATGATCTGCCTGCCTTGGCCTCCCAAAGTGCTGGGATTACAGGCGTGAGCCACCTCACCTGGCCCATCCATGCTTATTCTTGCTCCCCCTTTCCTTTATTCTTCATAGGCTTTTTTTTCCTGTCAGTCTCTTGCACATCAAATTACACCTTGTTATCTGTTTCTTTTTTTTAGGAGACGGAGTTTCGCTCTTGTTACCCAGGCTGGAGTGCAGTGGCACAATCTCGGCTCACCACAACCTCCGCCTCCTGGGTTCAAGCAATTCTTCTGCCTCAGCCTCCCAAGTAGCTGGGACTACAGGCGCACGCCACCATGCTCAGCTATTTTTTTTTTTTTTGTATTTTTACTAGAGATGGGGTTTCACCTTGTTGACCAGGATAGTCTCCATCTCTTGACCTCGTAATCCACCCGTCTTGGCCTCCCAAAGTGCTGGGATTATAGGCATGAGCCACAGTGCCCGGCCCATCTGTTTCTTGTATTATGGAAGCGAACTGGGATGAGCTCGCCTGGTTCCTCCTTTGTTCATTGTTTCTCATGGCACAATGGCTACTAGAAGTACCCTTCCTGTGGTCCAGGAAGTAAAACTTGTGTTGCTGAAAGATCAGCTGTCTCAGTGCTAATTTTTCTTTGTGGCACCAAGCATCTATTTCCAACATCTATTTCCAACACTACCTGAGCCCAGGAGTTTGAGAGCAGCCTGGGCAATGTAGCAAGACCCCATCTGTACAAAATTAAAGAAAATTAGTCAAACATGGTGGCACACACCTGCAGCTGGGATTACAGGCACGCGCCACCATGCCCAGCTAATTAGTAGAGACAGGGTTTCACCATGTTGGTCAGGCTGGTCTCCACCTCCTGACCTCAAGTGATCCACCTGCCTTGGCCACCCAAAATGCTGGGATTACAGATGTGAGCCACTGTATCTGGCCCCAAACTTTTCTTATTAAAACAGGGTCTCCCTCTATCACCCAGGCTGGAGTGCAGTAGCACAATCAGCTCACTCTACCCTTGAATTCCTGGGCTCAAGTAGTCCTCCCACTTAACCTCCTGTGGAGCTGGGACCACAGGAATTTTCTACTTCCCACAATTTGCTCCTCTTTTACTTTATAGTTTTCCTTTTTAAACCTTTTTAAACATGTTTTGGCTTAGCTATTATGAGTTTTTAAAAGAAAAAGCTTCTCTCTCTTTTCTCTTTACACTATTTCTCTTTAGTTTTACTTCCCATCCCTCTCTCTCACACACACAAACATTCTCTTACTATTTTCTGACATATGTGAACCCTTTTTTAACATTTTGCTGGCTGGAGCCAGACTTGCCTTGGGCCGATGCTTGTGCTGCTGGCTGTGATTACCTTCTTGCTTATCATGTTGTTCAATGACTTTTCAGGGTTAAGTGCCTGGAATTTTTCTTGAAGAAATTCAATATTTTTTTTTAATGTTCATGCTTGTGTGGGCCTGCAGGCTACTGCACCTTCTCACTTGGAGCATCTGAATTGACAGAGGCAGTATTTATCCATGCAGTCAATACTATCTCACTCATCAATTCCATTCCTGATGTATTCCTAATAGAAATGAGGGCTTATGCTGACTGGGCAGGGTGGCTCATGCCTGTAATCCCAGCATTTTGGGAGACTCAGGCAGAAGAATTTCTTGAAACCAGGAAGCAGAGGTTGCAGTGAGTCATGATTTCCCCATTGTACTCCAGCCTGGGCAACGAGAGCAAAACTCTCTCCAATTAAAAAAAAAAAAAGTAATGAGGGCTTATGTCCACCAAAAGTCATTTATAGAATGTTCATAGCAACTTAATTAGTGATAGCTAAAAATAAGCCAGATGTCCAACAGTGGTAGAATGGATAAACAAAATTTTGGATATGTAATATAATGTATTATTACACAGTAATGAAGAGTAACAGTCACTATCTGCAATAAAATGAGTAAACCTCCCAGACATAAAAGAAGCCACATAATCAAGAGATCTTATTAAGTGAGTAAAGGGATCTATGAGAAGGAATGCTGCAGGATTCCACTTAGATTTATGAAAATCATTAGGGATGCAGAGTGAGGATTTTTTTTTTGAATCAAGGTCTCACTCTGTCATCCAGGTAGGAGTGCAATGGGGCAATGTTCGCTCATTGCAGCCTCAACCCACACCCCCATCCTAAGACCCCTGGGCTCAATCAGTCCTCCCCCCTCAGCCTCCCAAGTAGCTGGAACAACAAGCATGCACCGCCACACCTGGCTAATTCTGTATATTTTTTTGCAGAGACCAGAGCTCCCTGTGTTGCTCAGGCTGGCCTCAAGCAATCCTCCTGCCTCAGCCTGTCAAAATGTTGTGAGACACCCCACCTGGGCAGAGTGAGGATGTTTAGCCTCCTCATATTTATGTCCTGTATAATCCTCTCCCTTTGATCATGGGCTGGACCTAAGGATTATTGAGACTCTTTTTCTTTTCCTTTTTTTTTTTTTGAGATGGAGTTTTGCCTTCTAGGCCAGGCTGAAGTGCAATGGTGTGATTTTGGCTCACTTCAACCTCCGCCTCCTGAGTTTCTGTGATTGCCCTGCCTCAGCTTCCCAAGTAGCTGGGATTACAGGTGTGTTCCACTACGTCCAGCTAATTTTTATATTTTTAGTCGAGACGGTGTTTCACCATATTGGTCAGGCTGGTCTTGAACTCCTGACCTCAGATGATCCACCCACTTCGGCCTCCTAAAATTCTGGTATTACAGGTGTGAGCCATCATGCCTTGCTAGACCTAGGTGCTATTTTCTAAGTAGCAATAGAATGCATAAAAGTGATGGAATGCCACTTCTGGGATTAGGTAACAAAAAAGGACTACGATCTCTCTCTTGTTTTCATTTTCTCTTCCTCTTTCTCCTCCCTAGCCCTGGGGCAAGCCAGCTGCTTCTTATGAAGAGGTACAAGTGGACAGGAACTGAGGCCTCCAGCCAACAGACAGAGAACACCTGAGGCCTTCCAGCAGCTGTGGAAGTGAGTTTGAAAGAGGATTGTGAAGCCTTGCGAGAGCTGCAGCCCTGGCTGACAGCTTGATTGTATCCTCATGAGAGCCTGAGCCAGAGGACACAGCTAACCTCACCCAGATTCCTAGCCCATTGAAACTGTGAGGAAAAATAAAAATGTATTGTTTATTAAGCTGCTAAATTTGGGGCTATTTTTACCCAACAATAGGTAATGAATACAAGGATATTGCTTATTACTCAAAATCACTATATGAAACCCCTGAAAAAGGGAAAGCTGCAACAAGGGAAACATTGAGAGTCTCCAAGAACACTGTGTTTCTTCTTAGACACAGTGATAAAAGCACATACATGTCTTTTCCTTTTAGTTTTGGCCACCAGGAAGCTCAGAGCCAAATGTATGACCCAATTTTCATAACTGTGTAAGCCCCTATGACTGGATTATCTGTGTTCTTATTCCTGGCCTTTCATATTATTCTGACTTTTTTTTTTTTTTTCTTTTTCTTTTTTTTCTTTTTTTTTTTTTTGAAAACAAGACGGAGTTTCGCTCTTGTTGCCCAGGCTGGAGTGCAGTGGGGCAGCTCACCGCAAACTCCGCCTCCCAGGTTCAAGGGATTCTCCTGCCTCAGCCTCCCGAGTAGTAGCTGGGATCACAGTCATGGGCCACCATGCCACGCTAATTTTGTATTTTTAGTAGAGACAGGGTTTCTCCATGTTGGTCAGACTGGTCTTGAACTCCTAACCTCAGGTGATCTGCCTGCTAATTTTTATATTTTTAGTCGAGACGGTGTTTCACCATATTGGTCAGGCCACCCAATGTGCTAGGATTTCAGGCGTGAGCCACCACGCCTGGGTCTGACTTTTCCTTTTCTTCGTACTTATTTTATTAGCTCATCTAGATTTTTCTGTATGATACGAATTGTGGTAAGGCACCTCAAATTCAGCTTACAGAGAAGCAAGGCATTCATAAATTGTTTTTTTTTGTTGTTGTTGTTGTTGGTTTTTGTTTTTTTTTTTTTACTCTCACTCTATGGCCCAGGATGGAGTGCAGTGGCACCATCTCGGGTGACTTCAACCACCGCCTCCCGGGTTCAAGTGATTCGCGTGCCTCAGCCTCCTAAGTAGCTGGGATTATAGGCGCACACCACCATGCCTGGCTAATTTTTTATTTTATTTTATTTAGTAGAGGCGGGGGTTTCACCAAGTAGGCCAGCCTAGTCTCGAACTCCTGACGTCAAGTGATCCACCTGCCTCAGCCTCCCAAAGTGTTGGGATTGCAGGTGTAAGCCACTGAGCCTGGCCCATAAATCTTTTTTTTTTTTTTTTTTTTTTTTTTTTTTTTTTTTTTTTTTTTGAGACGGAGTCTCGCTCTTGTTACCCAGGCTGGAGTGCAATGGCGCAATCTCGGCTCACCGCAACCTCCGTTTCCTGGGTTCAGGCAATTCTCCTGCCTCAGCCTCCTGAGTAGCTGGGATTACAGGCACGTGCCACCATGCCCAGCTAATTTTTTGTATTTTTAGTAGAGACGGGGTTTCACCATGTTGACCAGGATGGTCTCGATCTCTTGACCTCGTGATCCACCCGCCTCGGCCTCCCAAAGTGCTGGGATTACAGGCTTGAGCCATCGCGCCCGGCCATAAATCATTTTTTAAAAATAGTTTTTTAACTTAAAACATAGTTGTGCACATTAAAAAAAAAAAAAAAAAAAAAGTTTTGCACAGGTTGAACACAAAGTGCCTGGAGGTGGTGGTGGGAAGATCAGGTCATAGGAGGGTGGCTCAGAAGCCCCAAGCATTGGCCAGGGGTGATTTGGATTGTGTCAGAATATCAAGTGATAACGACGAAAAAGGGAAAAAGGATGGCAACCAGTTGCCATACCAGAGGAAGGGGCTAAGGGTTCACCCAGCTACCCACAGAGAAGTGTTCCTGGCAACGGCTCCCCTAAGTCCCTCCCACCCAGTCCCACCCCTCACACCAGCCTCGCCCTTCATAGGCATTGCGACACGCAGCCTCAGTCTCCGTCAGCCAATTCGGCCTCCTGGGCGGTTGCGCGCTCAGCCCCCTCCCTTTGTGCCCGTGCGTAGCTTCCTCGCTCTGCTCGCCTCATTTTGAGGCGGTTGGGCTGCGCCTGTGGGGGTGGGGTCCGGAGCAAGCGACGGAGCCAATGAGGCGCGGCCGCTGCATCAGGCCGACTGGCAGCAGCGGCTGAGGTAGAGGCGGAAGGAGGCGGTGGCTGTGGCGGCGGAGGGATAAGATGGCGGCGCCCGTCTTTCTGGGAGTGTTGGTGCTGTGGTGGGACCGGGTGGCCCAGTATGCCGTGTGCGCAGCCCGGATCCTGCTCTCCATCTGTGCCTGCCACGTGGAGTGGGAGTAGGAGAGGGACCCCGAGCACCCGGCCCTCTGCAACCTGGTGCCCTGGGTGAGGTGCGTTGCTGCCCTTGCCTCCAGGTAGCCGTTGGGGAGTGGGCCGGGAGCGGCCGCGCGGGGCGGTGGTGGAGGCTGGGGGTGGGGAGCTCGCGGTGGGAGCTCAGGCCCGGGCCGCCAGGGACCTGGCTGCGCGGAACGGACGGGGTCGGGCTGGGGCCGGGGCGGGCCGGTCGTGGGGCGGCAGCTGGGCGCTCCTGCCCGAAGGGCGGCCCAAGCCCAGGCCGCGCAGCGGAGGTGATGGGGCTGCGAGGCCACTAGGGAGGGATGAGGTGATAGAGTGCAGCCGCGAGGCCGGGGCGGTCGAGGTGCGGTCGGGCGGGCGGTGGCGGCGCTGGGCTGGAGCGCGGGAGTCTGAGGAGGGTGGTTCTCGGGAGGCGGGCAGGGGTGTAGGACTCTGTCCGCCGCATCCGCGAGGCCAGCGGCCACCTCTTGTCCTCCTATCGCTGCAGCCGAAGCTTTGGGGCCGGCGCAGGCTCAGGGGGGTTGCGTTTCCCAGTGTCTTCCTGGTCAGGCTTCTTTGTACTCCAGCGCTAATGAGAATTTGCAGACTTACTGGCACGGTGACATTTAAGGGCAAACACGAGTTTGACACTACTCTGGAGGAAGATACGGGCAGTTACTATATCTGATTTCTTGGATTTCCCCTTGTATATTTCAGTGTGGCAGGAGGGGAAAATGGTCTTGAGTTTGGGTCTGAGTTTAAGCTTCATTTGAGTAAAGGACAAGCATGTTGTGTGTATGGTGGTGGTTTAGGCATTGGGATGACTTGTAAAATTTGTTGCTTATTAGTATAATAGGATATCCACAACAGACTAAAAACACATGCTTTGCTAAACTTGAGCGATTGGTTTGTGTTACTGATCATTTTAGTATATTTATTTTTTAATGTTGTAATTGGTTTGTCTGTTACATTTTATTTTAACGCATTAAATTTTCCTAGGCAAGTTACTTTGAAAAGGGGAGGAATTTACATTTTAAAGGTTGCTGCTGTTTTGTTTTTTTTTTTTAATGGGTGGGTATTACAAACATAACAGAATTTGAAGGAATGATTTCAGAATTGATAGGTTATGATTTTAATAGAAACTGTGTCTAATATTTAGATGTTTGTTAACATGTTTGTTAACAGTCACATTTGAGCAATTTCTTCCCCTCCTGTTGATTGGTAAATTGGTATGTAGACAGAAATGTACAGCTCACTAGTTTATTTTGACGCACATATTGTTGATTACATGAATAAGTTAGCATTGGAGTTTGTCTTGTTATTGGTTACAAACTTCAGCGTGCAGAACTTTCCACTTAGCCTTCTTATGGACCAGATACTCTATCTCATTTGCTCTTAAACCAAAATCCTGTAGCTTTTTACAGGGGAAATAATTATTACATGGCCAAGTGAAACATTTTCAAAATGCATTTAAAATGTAAGTATTACTTTATAGAGAAAAATACATAGATGTGACAAAAAGCTCACATATATTGGTGGTGGTTATTCCAAACCAAGGTAATAGGCTGATTAGAACCTCAGACACCCTTGAGAAACATTGAATGTCTTTTATGCAAAATTTTAATGTTATTTCCACTTTGGGAAAGGACTTTTAAACTCTTAAGTGCCTTCCACCTAAAGTTAGTTGATTGAATAAATATGTAAGGAAAACATTATGCAGCAGCACATTTCAAGTATTAAGAAACAAGAAGTAAAAATAACTTTTGATCCTAGGTTAATAAGGAATTTCAGCACAATTATTACCAATTTTAGATTTTTTTTGAAACAAGTATACAAAAATTAATAGACCTTTTAACATTGGAGCATGGAAGTAGTACTTTACTGTATGTTTAAGTTCTTAAAATTGACTTTTTTTTTTTTTTTTTTTTGGAGACGGAGTTTCACTCATGTTACCCAGGCTGGAGTGCAATGGCGCGATCTCGGCTCACCGCAACCTCCGCCTCCTGGGTTCAGGCAATTCTCCTGCCTCAGCCTCCTGAGTAGCTGGGATTACAGGCACGTGCCACCATGCCCAGCTAATTTTTTGTATTTTTAGTAGAGACGGGGTTTCACCATGTTGACCAGGATGGTCTCGATCTCCTGACCTCGTGATCCACCCGCCTCGGCCTCCCAAAGTGCTGGGATTACAGGCTTGAGCCACTGCACCCGGCCAAAATTGACTTTTTTTAAAAAAGAGTTTTGAACCATTTAATAAGCATACACTCTAAATATTCTCATAGCTGTCCTGTAAGAGCTGTGTGTGCATCATAAAACATCAAGAAGTATATTAAAGTACATGTAAGACTAAAGGTAACTGGATCTCTTTATAGTTTAATATGTTGTGACCAAAAGTGTTGTTTCAGTGTGTAGCTGTGGACATAAAACAGTTTAACTTAGATACTCGTTATGGACAGGTAAAAATAAGATATGCTAATAAGAGTAAATAACTTACTTGCTATCTATACAGTGAAATTATTTTAAGAAATTTGTTCAGTTTGATCAGCCTGTTTATAAACTACTTACAAAAATCAAGTAGTTTATAAACTCATTTAATAAATGAATTTACAGGTCAGCTTATTTTGGAAATAGTTTATAAACAGTCTGCAAAATCACATATGTATATATACATATATAATCACATATATGTACATATGTAGACTAATATTCTTTTGGAAGTAGGTAGACAAAACATTGAAAGTTTTTATTTTGTCAAGCTGAAAGAGACTTTAATGAAAGCTGATTATTGGACACCTTAAGTTAGTTTCTTTTAAGTAGTGATTGCCATGTAGCAGTACTACTCAAAGATGTGACTCCTTAGGAAAAGAAAGTTTGAGCCCAGGCTGGGTGTGGTGGTTCACACCTGTAATACTACTGCTTTGGGAGGCCGAGGCAGGTGGATCACCTGAGGTTGGGAGTTCGAGACCAGCTTGACCAACATGGAGAAACCCCATCCCGTCTCTACTAAAAATACAAAATTAGGTGGGTGGGCGTGGTGGTGCATGCCTCTAATCCCAGCTACTTGGGAGGCTGAGGCAGGAGAATTGCTTGAACCCAGGAGATGGAGGTTGCAGTGAGCCAACAACAAGAGTGAAATTCCATCTCAAATAAATAAATAAATAAGTTTGAAGCCACCTGGCCCACGCCTGTAATCCCAGCACTTTGGGAAGCTGAGATGGGTCATCTGAGGCCAGGAGTTCACGACCACCCGGACCAACATGGGGAAACCTTGTCTCTACTAAAAATACAAAATTAGCTGGGTGTGGTCTTGCATACCTGTAATCTCAGCTTCTCAGGAAGCTGAGGCAGGAGAATCACTTGAACCTGGGAGGTGGAGGTTGTGGTGAGCCGAGATCGCACCATTGCACTCCAGCCTGGGCAACAAGAGAGAAACTCTGTCTCAAAACAAATGAAAAAATGTTTGAGCCCAGAGACAAGGTAACAGATGAAAATGATTCTGAAGAAAGTCCTCTTTCAGGATCCAGTGTCAGCACATGGTTTTGGATTGCTTATACTCAACTTTATTCTCATTTCACAATCTCAAATGTCCTAATCCAAAGAGAACAAGGTAGAGATTAAAGAGAGAATCTTGAGGGACATGTGTTATCTGTGTGTAAAGTCCCCTATTATTTTGGGGCCATAATGATGTAAAGGGCCAAACTTTTAGATTTCTAAAGAAATACTTCCCCCAAAATTAGAAGGCTATAATAGAAATGCTGATTTTTTTGTTTTTTGAGACAGAGTCTTGCTCTGCTGCCAGGCTGATGTGCAGTCGTGTGTTCTCAGCTCACTGCAGGCTCTGCCTCCTGGGTTCAAGTGATTGTCCTGCATCAGCTTCCTGAGTAGCTGGGATTACAGGTACATGCCACCATGCCCAGCTAATTTTTGTATTTTTAGTAGAGACAGGGTTTCACCATGTTGGCCAGGATGGTCTCGATCTCTTGACCTTGTGAGACACCATGCCTGGCCTGATTTTTTATTTCTACCAGGTACAGCCAATAAAAGCAAATATCGCACCACTATCTCCTGTCACCATTATTTCATTTAACAAAAGGATATTTTCATTCAAATAATTTGAAAGAACAGAATCCCTCACAATAAATTTTATTTTTTACTTTTTTTTTTTTTTTGAGACAGAGTCTTGCCCTGTCACCAGGCTGGATTGTGTTGGCATGATCTTGGCTCACTGCAACCTCTACCTCTTTGGTTTGAGTGATTCTCCTGCCTCAGCCTCCTGAGTAGCTGATACTACAGGCATGTGCCACCGCACCCAGCTAATTTTTGTATTTTTAGTAGAGACAGGGTTTCACCATGTTGGCCAGGATGGTCTTGATCTCTTGATCTCATGATCTGCCCGTCTCAGCCTCCCAAAGTGCTGGGATTACAGGCATGAGCCACTGCACCCAGCCAGAATAAAAGATCTTTGAATGGAATCATTTAGTTATATTAAAAAGTTTCCTTTCAGACCAGCCTGGCTAACATGGTGAAACCTTGTCTCTACCAAAAATATAAAATTAGCTGGGTGTGGTGGCATGCACCTGTAATCCCAGCTACTCTGAAGACTGAGACAGGAGAATCACTTGAACCTGGGAGGCAAATGTAGTAAGCAGAGATGGTGCCATTGCACTCCAGCTGGGCTACGAGAGTGAAACTCCGTCTCAAAAAAAAAAAAAAAAAAAAAAGAAAGTTTACTTTTGTGTCCCTACTTTTCCCCATTTTCCCATAAATCAATGAAAATTCTGCTGCAAACTTAACACCAGCCTGCCAGCTAACATTAAGTTAGCTCTCCCTGCCCCCTTAGTTTGGTATACTGAGCTTAAAACTAAGGGATCTGGGGGGGCTTCCAGATCTCCCAGTTCTTAGATTTGTGGCCTTATCTTCATGGTGCCTCAATTTCTTATGTGAAATAGGGATTTTTACACCTACTTAGCTCAGGAGTTTCAGACCAGCCTGGGAAAAGGACAAAACCCTGTCTCTAAAAAAAAAAAATACAAAAATTAACTGGGCATGGTGATGCATGCCTTTAGTTCCAGCTTCTTGGGAGGCCAAGGTGTGAGGATCACTTGAGCCCAGGAGGCTGAGGTCACTGTGGAGTGAGCCATGATGGTGCCACTGCACTCCAGCCTGGGTGGTAGAGAGAGATCCTGTCTCAAAAAACAAACCAACCAGACAATATATATATATGTTACATATGTGTTTCTGAAATAAAGTCTGTCCTCAGTTATAGCTGTTACCATTGATTGGAGATGTTACTTTTTTTTTCAGTGTTTGATAATAAATGCCTTTAAGTATATTAAGTTTCTTGTATATAGTCATTTATATGTTTAAACATTAATTGTTTGAATTATTTTATTGCTGACTTCATGACATAGCATAAAGATGTGTTCATTTAAAACATTTTTGAAGTTGTGCAAGAGAAACTAATATGGAGAATATTCTTTTTTTTTTTTTTGAGATGGAGTCTTGCTCTGTCAGCCAGGCTGGAGTGCACTGTTGTGATCTTGGCTCACTGGAACCTCCGCCATCCAGGGGTTCAAGTGATTTCTCCTGCCTCAGCCTCCCAAGTAGCTGGGATTACAGGCACCCACCACCATGCCCGGCTAATTTTTGTACTTTTAGTAGAGACGGGTCTCACCATGTTGGCCAGGCTGGTCTTGAACTCCTGACTTCAGGTGATCTGCCCACCTCAGCCTCTCAAAGTGCTGAGATTACTGGCATTAGCCACTGTGCCCAGCCCTAATACGCAGAATATTGTATGTAGGTATTTTCTGTATATCGGACCCCCTCTAAGAAGGGTTACTATGTAAGAATAGTACAAATGATCTGGGAAGGTTAATAGGCATGAAAATTTTATGCTTCTTAACACTGTAAAAGTAATCCGGTTGTCCTATGGTATATGCATAGGATATATACCACAGGGGCTTGGTTCCAGGACCCCTATTTCTACCAAAATCCTGGCATACTCAAGTCCCCACTGTGGGCAGATCCTGGATATGTGAAAAGTTGGGCCTCCGTATATGCAGGTCTGCATTTGGTTGAAAAGATCCACATATAAATGGGCCCATGCAGCTAATACCTGTGTTGTTCAAGGGTCCACTGTATTTGAAAATCGAGTCCACAAAAAAAGTTGCCTTGTTTTACAGAATGTTGGATTACTATCTCTCCCATATCTTAAAAGAAAAAAAGTACCATCTATTTACTACCCCATTGAGATAATGAAACTTTTAGAATAGAACCTAGGGCCAGGTGTAGTCATTCAAATCTGTAATCCCAGCACTTTAGGAGGCTGAGGTGGACAGATCACATGAGGCAGTAGTTTGAGACCAGCCGGGCCAACATAGTGAAACCCCGTCTCTACTAAAAATATAAAACATTACCCAGGTATGGTGATGTGCACCTGTAATCCCAGCTACTCCTGAGGCTGAGGCAGGAGAATCGCTTGAACCCTGGAAGCGGAGGTTGCACTGAGCTGAGCTCATGCACTCCAGCCTGGGCAATGAGTGAAACTCCATCTCAGAAAGAAAAAAAAAAAAAAGACCCTAGAAGTATTTATTGTATTTATTGCTCCTTGCTTTGTCTGAGACTCAGGTTAAGTAACTTGCCCAAGATAACACAGGTCGTAGCAAATTGAGTCTTGATACCTGGCTTCCACAGTACTTATTTAGAGTCACCTCTGCACCCCCATTTTAAAAATTAAGTCTTGTCTAGGTAATGCATTTTCTGCTTCATATTAGAAAGATAACAAGGCATGTACAGTGAAAAGTCTTCTTATCCCTTCCTACAAACAGACAGTTCTCCCTGTCAGTAGACTGCTGTGAAACTTTTCAGAGCCATTTGACGCATAGACAAACATCCATATGACCATATTATTCCTCCCTTTTTTTTCTTTTTCTTTTTTTTTTTTTAACAGGGAGTGTCAGGTATGTGTTCTGGGATAGATAGCCCGCTTTTGGCTTGGCATTTGTTCCATTACTCTTGTACTTTAAATGCTGGTATTTATGTTTAGTGAAATGTTAATAGCTGCTAGGACATAGGACATAAAAAAGAATTTGTTCTAGTAGTTTTGACTAACCAAGATGAATTTAGGAAATAAAATTCTTAACATTGTCATTGTTTCCTGGTATGGAAATTTTAGAAGCAGGTTGAACTACAAAGAGTCCAAGAGGAATAGAGAAATATCACAAAGAAGTGAATCTGGACTGTAGTAGAGATAAATGTTAATACTTACAGATAATACTTACTATGTGCTAGGCAGTGGTCTAAATGCTTTACATATATTATTGAAGTCTCACAACAGTTCCATGAGGCAGGTGGCTTTTATCGCCATTTTACAGAGGAGTAAATTGAGCCACACAAACTAACACTTGATCCAGATAGTACAGTGGCAGAGGCCTGATTCTAACCCAGGTGGTCTGGCTCCAGAGTTCAAGCTCTTTATCACTATTTCTTTCTGTCTTCCTGTCTTTCCTTCTTTCTTTATTTCTTCCTTTCCCTCCCTCCTTCTATCCTTTCCTCTCCTTCCCTTTCCTTCCCTCCCGTCCTCTCCTCTCCTTTTTCCTACCTTCCCTTCTTTCCCTTTCTTTCCTTCCTTTCCTTTTTTCTTTTCTTTCCTTTCTTTATTTTTTGAGACATTGTCTCACTCTCTCTTCCCAGGCTGAGTACAGTGGTGCAATCATGGCTCGCTGCAGCCTCAACCTACCCACATCCAGTAATCCCCCCACCTCAGCTTCCCATGTAGCTGGCTCTACAGGTGCACACCCCACCATACCTGGCTCATTTTTTCTATTTTTCATAGTGACAAGATCTTACTTTGTTGCCTGAGCTGGTCTCAAACTCCTGGCCTCAAGTGATCCTCCCACCTTGGCCTCCCAAAGTGCTGGGATTACAGGTGTGAGCCACCACAACCAGCCTTTTACCACAACTTCAAATTCCATTTAGATCTAATATTATTAGAGCCATAACCATATCAACCAGATTTTTAGAATTGAAAAAAAAAAAATGCTGCCATTTTTGGTATTTGTATGACAAAAATATATAGAGTTTGTATTACAGCTTTTACCTGTTTAGAGCACTCTTTGGAAAGGCAGGGAAATTACTGTGAAGGTATTGGTATTCGAGAAGTAAGTTCTTGGAGTGTTTGCATTCTAAACCTGAAGTTGTGAGGAGTTGGTTTGTCACACCCTGTTAGCTAACAGATAGGTGGGGGGCGGGGGGGGGGAGGGGGGGGGGGGAGGGGAGGGGGAGGTGAGCTATCCAGAATACTTAGCAGGTTAGCCTAGGGAAGAAGAAGATAGGGGATCAAGGCACCTGGAGGGAGGGAGAGGGAGAAGAGTTTGTTTTAATCAGTCCTAGATTGGGGTAGCCCTTTCTGAAGGAGGCCTTGTCGTGTGGACCCGCTGCACATAGAGATGGGATAATTGGACCTGAGCTGTGCTAGCTAAAGTACCACAGAGATCTGGAAATTTAAGGAGTTCATTTCCTCGATCATTAAGAAGAACTTGAAAGGGTAGCAAGTCATATTTGAATGTAACATACTCATCTGGGTTGGGAAAGAACTGGAATCTAGAGCTTGGCCATAAAAAGTGCAAAATCAGGTGTTCTTGTAAACTATGTACTGTTGTAAACACTGTTAAGACACAGCACTGATCCCTGGGCCTTTCTTCTATAAAGTGCTAGTACAGGCTGAGGATCCCTAATTCGAAAATTCAAACTCTGAAATGCCCCCCTGAGCAGTTCCTTTGAGTGTCATATTGGAACTCACAGTTTTAGGGTTTTGGAACATTTCAGATTTCAGTTTCAGATTTGGGATGCTTAACTGGTATATAATGCACATATTCCCAAATCTGAAAAAATTCCAAGTCCAAGGTGTTGCTGCTCCAAAGCATTCAGAAGAAATACTCAACCTGTAATGGATTGTAATAGACTTGTATTAGATTACGTACCAGTTTTCAAAATTTGTATCTCAGAATCCTTGTTTTGCGTCAGTGAACCAGGGATTTCATATGCCTTTGATTCATATTTTAATGTTTTAAACTTTATTATAATTGTTTATATACACTCAAGTGCATATCGTGCTAAATTTTAATATATTAGGACAACTGATTTGTACCGCTAGGTTATCTCAAGAGAGTTATACTGAGTGAAGGCTGAGCATGGTGGCTCACACCTGTAATCCCAGCACATTGTGAGGCCAAGGCAGGTGGATAACCTCAGGTCAGGAGTACAGGACGAGCCTGACCAACATGGCATAACAATGCCTCTACAGAAAGTACAAAAATTAGCCAGGCATGGTGGCTGGCGCACACTTGTAATCCCAGCTACTAGAGAGGCTGAGGTGGGAGAATCACTTGAATCTGGGAGGTGGAGATTTCAGTGAGCTGAGATTGCACTGCTGCGCACCAGACTGGGTGACAGAGCAAGAGTCTGTCTCAAAAAAAAAAAAAAAAAAGAGAGAGAGAGTTAAAGGTTACATACTGTATGATTGCATTTATGTAACATTATTGAAATAACAAAACTGCAAAGATGGAGAACAGATTTAGTGTTTGCTAGGAGTTGGGAATGGGAGGTGAGGGGTGGTGCAGTTTAAAGTTGTAGCATGAGGAAGCTGTGTAGGGATGGAACAGTTCTGTATCTCAAGTGTGATTATACAAAGCTGCAAATGTGATAAAATTTCATACAACCAGAAACATACTGCATACAAATCCTAGCATTCTCAAGTCCCATTTTGCATACAAAACTGGTGAAACCTGAATAAACTTGGGATTGTACCAAGGTCAGTTTCCTGATGGTGACAGTGTACTAGAGTCACATAAGTAAGTTACAACATTGGAGGAATTTGGGCCACCATACTTTGGACCTCCCTGTGTACTTTTTTTTTTTTTTTTTTTTTTGCAAATTCCTGTGGTTTGTAATTATAGTACTTTTAAAATAAAAAGGTGGCCAGGCATGGTGGCTCGCACCTGTAATCCCAGCACTTTGGGAGACTGAGGCAGGTGGATCACCTGAGGTCAGGAGTTCAAGACCAGCCTGGCCAACATGGTGAAACCCCATCTCTACTAAAAATGCAAAAATGGCGTGGTGGGGTGTGCACCTGTAGTCTCAGCCACCTGGGAGGCTGAGGCATGAAAATTGTTTTGAACCTGGGATGCAGAGGTTGCAGTGAGCTGAAATCACGCCACTGCAATCCAGCCTGGGCAACAGAGCAAAACTGTCTCAAAGTAAAAAGTAAGAAAGCAAAAAAATAAATAAAAAATAAAATATAAGCAATGCATTTAGAATATTTGAGAGAAAATAAGCAAAAGGAAGAAAATGTAAATTGTCTATAATGCTCATACCCAGGACAACAATCCTTGGGATAGAGTTTCTCATTTTATATATAGACTTGAAACATTTTAAATGAAATTTTATTGTTTAGGCTGGGTACAGTGGCTTATGCCTGTAATCCCAGCAGTTTGGGAGACCAAGCTGGGTGGATCATGAGTTCAAGAGATTTAGATGGTCCTGACCAACATGGTGAAATCCCTTCTCTATTAAAAATACAAAAAATTATCTGGGCGTGGTAGCACTTACCTGTAGTCCCAGCTACTACTAGGGAGGCTAAGGCAGGAGAATCACTTGAACCTAAGAGACAGAGTTTGCAGTGAGCTGAGATCACACCACTGCACTCCAGCCTGGGTGACAGAGTGAGACTCTCAGGAAAAAAAAAAAGCCATTTTATTTTTTAATTAATTTTTTTTTTTCCTTTTCCTCCTCAGAAAGAATAAATGTTATTTATTAGTAAGACTGTAGTTTTATGATGATATTTTGAAATTTTAGTGTGGTGCTTGTTTGCTCCTATAACATTATTGTATAAGCACATTCAGCACTATCAGAACTAATTGCATTATGCAATAACGTGACTGCCGTATGCATATATCAGCATTAGTACATATTGTAAAGTTATTTTTTACCAAAAAGTTTACAACTACCAAGTATTCACATTCTTTAACATTATTACATAATTAATTTAGAAATGTTCTACTTTTAAAACTTCTGGACAGATGTAATTAAATCCTTGCATAAATATGCTATTTTAAAAACACAGAAAACAATCTTTATCATTTGCAAAACATACTTTATCATCTACTCATCCTTGTGAATCAGGTTTTTTTGATACCATGCAATCAAAACAAAACAAATTTGACAAGACTGCCTAATCATCCATAATTTAAAGTTTGTGTTCATCAGAAGAATTTTATTGTTCTCATTATACATGTTCTACATTAGTTTTTTTTCTTTTGAGTTGGAGTCTCACTCTGTCGCCCAGGCTGGAATGCAATGGTGCAATCTCGGCTCACTACAGTCTCCTCCCAGCTTCAAGTGATTCTCCGGCCTCAGCCTCCTGAGTAGGTGGGACTGCAGACATAGGCCACCATTTGTGTGTGTGTGTGTGTGTGTGTGTGTGTGTGTGTGTGTGTGTGTGTATTTTTAGTAGAGACATGATTTCACCATGTTGTTCAGGCTGGCCTCAAACTCCTGACCTCAAATGATCCACCCGCCTCAGCCTCCCAAAATGCTTTGATTACAGGCATGAGCCACCATACTCAGCCACATTTGAGCTTTAAAATACACTGATAGAATAAAATACTGCTTTAATCTGTTTCTTTTTGTTTGTTTGTTTGTTTGTTTGTTTGTTTTCTAGTACAAACTTAGGGCTCTTTATTCAGGCAGTAAAGTAAGGAGCAGCAAAGTGGGAGGGCTACACCATCACCATGGCAACAGAAACCCTCAGAAACATAAAGTCCCTCAACTTCTGTCAGGTAGACTCTTTCTAGCTTAGGAGAAACACATTTTTAACTGGCTGAGAACAAGGCCATGCAGCCTGGCCACACTGTGGAAGGATGGCTGGGTGCGCAGCCTCTGGTCAGTCCTGGAAGTGCTTGGTGAGGGCCTCCAGCATCTCCTGCTTCTTCAGCCCACTCTTCAGCCCATATCCCCGGCAAGCCTCTTTCAGCATGGGCACAGTGAACTTGCCCAGTGTGCCCTTGCTGATGTGGGTCTTCAGCTCTTCTGAATACTCCACCTTGGGCCTTTTGCTTCCGGAAGCTTCATTATCGTGTTTTCTCTTGGTAACTTTACCTTCAGGGTTGTAATCTGGTGGGTAAACCAGCTCCTTAAATTCATCCACCAGGGAACCCAGTCTTTTATTCATTGCCTCAACCTTGGGCAATGTCAGGTCCACTGCTTGTTCAGGCTCCATCAAATCCAAGGCCAAGGCCTCCAGGTTCCTGAAGTGCTGCTGCAGCACGGGGTTCTCAAAGCTGTCACTTCTGTATGTGAAGCGGAGCTTCTCAACAATAGCCTTCATCTTGTCCACCTGCTCTGGAGTTGCCATGATTTTTTCAGTAAAGGGCATCTTCCTTTTATCATCAGCAAATGGCAAAAAGACCAGCTGAAAGCCTGGAGAAGTGACCTGAATTTTCTGGTCATCCAACTCCTCATCCTGTGGCACCAAAGCCACAAAATAAGGGGGGATGTTCCTCCGGGGTGTGTATCTGCACAATGCTGCGACCTCCTTCTCCAGACACTTGATGAGCAGAGCACTGAACCCGGTTGAGCTCCCAATCACCAGAGACTCCTCTGGGTACACAAACAGGGAGGGTCTCAGGTAATGGTGCTTCTTCAGCATTACCAAGGGCTTGAAGCCCATGAGCATCAAACCTGGATCATCAAATCGTTTTAGCTCTTCTGTTTCCTCTTTCTCCAGTATAATCTGACGATTCCCATAGATCTGCGACCTCTTGGTATCGCTAGGCAGAAGCAAACCGCCTGTACTTGTATTAAATGTCCGGGTCTTGGTTTTCACTGGTTCATTTGTTTCCTGATAGAGCTTTATTGGAGGAGGCTTGAGAGCCTTCTGGACCAGATTATAAATGCCAACAGAGATCACTATATCTTTGTTGAGCTTCAGCTTTAACCTGCTAAGTGCTCGCTTCCTGGTATCCTTGGCACGAACCTTCTGCAACAGGTCTTCTAGCTTGCTGGATTCCTCAAAGTGAACCCTGAGGTCCTCATCCTCTGCTATGCTGATAATATCTCTGTAGAACAAGGATATGTCAAAGCCCCCAGGTTTCTTCAGGTGCATCAAGTCAACGAAGATGCCTGTATCTCGGAGAACACCGGCTTTGGTCCTGGCCCGGCTGGCTTTGACACTGTCATTGCCATGGGGGTTGTCTTCATTGGTGAAAAGCATGATCCTCTTATGACTCATCTTGAACTGGACATCACTAAAGAGGTTGGCACAGACCCACAGCACTTCACTGAGTGAGTAGTCAGATCCATGACCCATCAGCTCTTGGAAACGTTTCTGTCCCTGCTGCCCCTTAAACTGGTCAAGCTCTAGAATTTGTTTTGCACCTGCATAATCCAACTCCTGTAAGACATAAATATTTTTAAAATTCACTGAATTTTTGTCTTTCTCGGTACCATAGAACACCACTGCCAAGAGATCTCGATCACTGCTTATGATCTTACTGATGTACACACTTTGGGTACACTGGATGCTCATGTCAAAAGGAGTCAACTCATCTTCACTTTGAGATTAAAACATAGCCCTGGAGGCATCAACCAAAAAAATCAAACTATCTCTTCCTGAATATTTGTAGTCTCCACTTGCTTTAAGGTTCTCCTCTTCTTGTTCTGCTTCTTCATTGTCCTCGGTTTTGTAATAGGACTCCCACCCTGACATGTTGGTTACTGCTCACTTTGGCCCAGGGAAGCGACCAACTTGGACAGAAACTAATCTGTTTCATATGTTATAGATTCACATAAAATTCATTTAGAAAAATTTCTTGTACTAAAATATTTAGATATTGGATTATTTAAGTTTTATTTTGTAGTTAGCATCTCTAGGGGAATTTCAGGGACACTGTTGCTATCTTGTGATTATTGATCCTTTTAAAAATCATTGTTTGAGAAGTAAAGTAGTAGAAAATCTATGACAAAATAGAGAATTAAAATAGACAGTATACTCAACTCCACTGTGTTTAAAGAGTTTGATTAATTTCTGTACATTGTGCTGGTGATTAAGATCTGGGACTCTAGAGTCAACTTGAGTTGAAGTCTTGGCTCCATCACTGATCTCTTGTCTCCGTTTCTTCCTCCATAAAATCAGGGCAATAATAGTGTTAACTCATAGGATTATTGTGACTATGAAGTGCATTAGTACATGTAAACAGTCTTGGTCCTTGTCATAAAGGTACTCATAAAACATACTTACTATTATTTTAAAACATGATTGAGATCTTACTGTATGTTTAATATGTCTTTTCCTCACTTAACCTATTGCGGCAGGGCATGGTGGCCATAATCCCAGCTCTTTGGGTGGCTGAAGTAGGTGAATCATCTGATGTCAGGAGTTTGAGACCACCTTGGCCAACATAGTGAAACCCCATCTCTACTAAAAATATAAAAATTAATTCCAGCTCCTTGGGAGACTGAGGCAGGAGAATTGCTTGAACCAGGGAGACAAAGGTTGCAGTGAGCCAAGATTGTGCCATTGTACTCCAGCATGGGTGACAGAGTGAGACTCTGTCTCAAAAAATAAAAATAAAAAACAAAAACATATCACAACTATTTTCCCATGTTGTTAAAAATTCTACCAGTAATGTAAGGGAATATTGGGTGCCCTGTACCCTTGCCAATATTGGGCATTCTCACTTTTTATATATTTGCCAATATGATATATGAAAACTGTCATGTCATTGTTTTGATTTGCATTTTCCCTGAGCATCAGCAAGGTTTTAATGGTTTTCACATTTAATAAAAGTATTTTTTAATTTGTAATCACCTTGTTTGATAAGGAGGTTTTCATGTTTTTACTAACTGTGTTTCTTCTCCTGCCTAGATAAATCTTAGAATTTTTTTCACATTGATTTAGACAGATGCTAGTACAGAGGTCTTTTTAAGTCTATGAAAATTTTAATGATTTTTCTTGGTAATTTTTGTCTGTAGAGTCAAGTTTAAAGGGCATTTCCCATTCTGATACCATGTAAATATATGTAATTTGTTAGTTTTAAAAAACATGACTTCTTTAATCCCCTAGATTGTAGTTTACTAGATGTTACATTAGTCTTTTGGATATTGCCTGTTCATACCTTTGCCCATTTTTCCCCCTTCTGGGTTGTTTATCCTTTCTTCTTATTGCTTTATAGGAATTCTTTAGATATCACAATCATGAATCTTTCGTTATATGTGTTACACGTATTTTCTCCTCATTTGTTACTTGTCTTTTAATTTTTTTTTTTTTTTTTTTTTTGAGACAGAGTTTCACTCTTGTTACCCAGGCTGGAGTGCAATGGCGCGATCTCGGTTCACCGCAACCTCCGCCTCCCGGGTTCAGGCAATTCTCCTGCCTCAGCCTCCCAAGCAGCTGGGACTACAGGCACGCGCCACCATACCCAGCTAATTTTTTGTATTTTTAGTATAGACGGGGTTTTACCATGTTGACCAGGATGGTCTTGATCTCTTGACCTCGTGATCCACCCGCCTCGCCCTCCCAAAGTGCTGGGATTACAGGCTTGAGCCACCGCGCCCGGCTTGTCTTTTAATTTTGTTTATGGTGTCTTTATATAGAAGTTTTAACTTATGTGGTCAGATCTTTCAATTAAAAAAATTCTTAAATATTCAACTTGAAAATCTTTCACTTCTTTATAGCTTTTGGGTTGTGGTTTTTTTCCTCTCGTTCAGCAAAATACCATCCCAAGATTATCTTTAAAAAATTTTCATATATTTTATGTGAGATTTTTTTTTTCACCCTGAGCTCATTTAGTTTGAAATGGAGTTTCCTTTTGTGTCTAGTGTGAGGGTAGGAATCTAACTTTTTCCCAGGTAGATAGGCTTTTGTGTCTCTCAGTTCACTGACTTGTTCGTATTTCAGATGCCACAGGTTTTCCTGCATACATATGGCCTCTTTCTGGAGTCTCAGTTCTGTTCCAGTGACAAGTCTGTCTCTGTTTATTCCATTACCATCCCTCTCCTGTGGCTTTTTATAGAAGTTTGATATCTGATAGGGCAGATATGCTCATTTTCAATTTTTTCTTAGCTATTCTCATGAATTTACTGTTTCCAGTGAATTTTAGAATTATTTTGATGAGTTTTAAGACAAATCTCATTGAGATTATGATTAGAATTGTGCTAAATTTATAGATGAATATGGGAAGGAGTCAGTTCTCACTAACAGGTCTTTCCATCATGGAGCATACTGTATCTGTTTATTCTGGAGCTGCCTCTCTGATGACGGTTTTAACCTAGATGCTCATTGTACCATTGTTTTGTTCTAAACATGTGCATTACAAAGATAATATTAGAGTAAATGAGTTGAGGGAAAAGCCTCATCTCAACTCTCCCTGTTTTCATTTCTCTTTTCACCTTTAATTTTGGGTCTGAAGAGACTTTATCATGATACGTGGCATATGTATACTCAGGCTCTTGTACCAATTGGCAGTATAGTATCTCTTTTTCTTATTGTCATTAATGTAATGATTAAGGACTAATCAAGTTGGTAACTGTATTTAACTCTTACGTTAGATATGAAGGATGTTTCCAGTTTCTGAGAGTACACATTAAAATAGTGTTTTTACTCTTGTTTTATTTGAAAAAATGTTTCAGGAGGGGTTGTTTTAGTTTTTGTTTTTTTTTTTTTAAACTTTTTGAGGTAATATGTAATTATTGTGAAAATTTCATACAGTATTGCAGCTTAAAAAGAAGAAAGTGCCTTTTGAGAAGGTGAGAGTTTTGTTCTCCAAATTTCATCAGTCACTGAAGTGCCTCCTTGTTACTTTTGCCATATATTTGTATCATCAGTACTGTTAATTTGTAACAGTTTTCTTAAAATTTACTAAAGAAATCCAAAAATCCTTAGTGATAAGAGCTGTGAACTCATACATTGATGTATATTAGATAAATACATTAACGTTGATTTATGTACATTGCTGTATATTAAGAAATATGTAACATTGATGCATATTAAACAATTTATTCAAAAGTATGTATACTTTATGACACACTGGCACAGTGAGTGGAAGTATAGGTTCTGAAATCAAGGTTTCATGGTTTTAAATTCTGATTCTGCTATGTCTTCCGTCAGCGATACTAGATAATAAACTTAAGTCTCTGCTTCCATTTTATTTGTTAAAAGATGTTAGTATTCCACCTGCCTTGTAAAGTTATTATAAAATTAAACAGCAGGTGTACAGTCAGTCAGCACAGCCCTAGTACATAGGTGTTCCACAAATACTAGCTATCATTCAATAGAATAATTTGTAAATACTTTGTGTCTCCTTCAAAGCTAGTTCTCACACAAGCATCTCACTTTTAAAGTGTTTACATAGTATTCATTGTAAGAATGTACTATCATTTATGAAACTTAGCATTTGGTCATAAATTTTTGTCATTCTTTCAAAAAAAGCAACAAATAACAGGATTGGTTTCTGATATGTATCACCAGATTTCCCTTCCACAGGACCATATTAATTTGCTGTTCACTCACTTTAGACTGTGATTTAAATACTTGGTGGGGGGGCAATAGTAGGTTTAAAAAAACTGGTTTTTGTTTTAGTTAACATTATTAATCACCAGCCATTAAGGAACACATTAATTAATATTTATTCTTGTTGAATCTGTGCAATTTTCTGAGGTAGGTAAACCTGCCTCTGTGTGTGTTGTGTGTGTGTGTGTGTGTGTGTGTGTGTGTGTGTGTGTGTGAGTGATGCAGTTTATGTGTGTGGTGCTAGACATTAAGAAATTATGGTAATTTCATATTATTCTGGTCAGGGATCCCTGGAATATCAGAGTTGGCTCCAGTCTATAGCTACTGTTTTCAAGTCTATAGGGTCTCTGGGAGAAAGATTTGTATTAAATATTTGCAATGACAAATGGAAAACAAAAGGACTGTGCACTTTATTCTTAACTAGGACTTGGGCAGCAAACTCCTGGGTAGAAGACTGGAATAAGCCCAGCTGGTTCATGTGGAAATGATGGTTTTTTTGGAATCTAGTTAAGCTTAAATTGTTTCAAACTAAAGCAGGCCATGAGATGAACGCTTTTCACCTCCCCAGTTCTCAGACACATGGAGAGCTTCCCCCCGTTTTACTCCTTTCTGTATATGACCCAGGTCATGTAACCAGAGCAAGCCCATTTGCCCTGGCTGACTGCTGATCTGGCCTTGGACACCTGCCCTGGCCTCTTCTGCCAAAGCAGTAGGTTTGGCCCTGGCTGTCCCTGACAGTTGCGGGTACGGGGGGAGTGACCTTCTCAGCAACTTCAGTCACATGGAAAGAGGAGAAAAGTGAGCTCGCATCTGTGTGCTGTTTTAACAGTAATGCTGCCTAGTGACACACAGACCTAGTCAGTGTTCTCACATCTGCCTTCCTCCTTCCTGAGAATCAGGAGAAAGAAGAGCTCAGACTTTATTTCTCACCTCAAAAAACAATGCATAAAAACTTGCAGCCATTCTCAGAAGCATTGGTTTTCTGTTGGGTTGTTGGTTGTGTTAAGTCAGCCAGAAAGAGGTAGAATAAAAACTGACTTGCTGAGAATTACACATAATCCATGTCACCCCCCAGCTAGGCATCAGCCTGCCGAGAGTGCCATCTTACTCTTTCCTCTTGCTTAATGGTTCATGACATGTTCTTCATTTTCCTCCTACCACTTTCAATTTGTTTTTTGTGAGTTTTTTATGGCTTATTCTCCTGTATTTGGCCATTAAATGTTGCTGTTCCACCAATCAACCCTAGGCCCTTCTGTCATTCTTCTTTCCCTAAGCAGTAACAGCCATGTCCATGGCCTTACTCATGGGCAAATCCAACATTTTCATCTCGACCCCAACCTCTGCTGTTGAGAACTCCATCTGCTAATACCTAATTGCCTAGCGGACATCTCTAGATAGATGTCTCAAAAGTATTCTAAATTCATCATGTACAAGATTTATTTCATTTTTTTCCTCTGAAAATGCTGTTTGCTATTTTAACAAAAGCCATCACTGGCTTGGCACGGTGGCTCATGCCTGTAATCCCAGAACTTTGGGAGGCCAACACGGTTGGATTGCCTGAGGTCAGGAGTTTGAGACTAGCCTGGCCAACATGGGGAAACTGTCTCTACTGAAAAAAAAAAAAAGCACAAAATATTATCTGGGTGTGGTAGTAGGTGCCTATAATCCCAGCTACTTGGGAGATTGAGGCGGGAAAATCACTTGAATCCAGTAGGCACAGGTTGCAGTGAGCCGAGATTGTGCCATTGCACTTTAGCCTGGGTGACATAGCAAGACTCCGTATCCAAACAAAAGGAAAAGAAAAGAAAGGCATCACCACCCAAGCAATTGTGCAAGTCAGAAACCTGAGACTTGTCCATGAATCTTTCTCTCTCCTCCCATCCACCACCAAATTCAGTCAATCACCAGGTCCCACTGATTGTTTTTAACCTTCTTCTATTGTGAACTATAACATACACACAGGGCTGGGTGCAGTGGCTCATGCCTGTGATCCCAGCATTTCGGGAGGCCAAGGTGGGCGGATTACATGGTCAGGAATTCAAGACCAGCCTGACCAATATGGTGAAACGTGATATCTACTAAAAATACAAAAATTAGCCGGGCAAGGTGGTGTACACCTGTAATCCCAACTACTCAGGAGGCTGAGGCAGGAGAATCACTGGAATCCAGGAGGCAGAGGTTGCAGTGAGCCATGATCGTGCCACTGCACTCCAGCCTGGGCGACACAGTGAGACTCCATCCTCCCACCCCCCAAAAAAAACCATACACACAGAAAAATCTTTGAGCGGTGCATCTTTTGTTGTTGCAATCAACAAAGTGTAACCCTGTAACCAATATTCAGGTCATTAAATAGACCAATGCCAGCGCTCCTAAAAGCCCTAATCAACTATATGCCTTCTCCTTCTCAAAAATGTTACCTCTTTCCTGACTTTCATGAAAATCATTTTCTTTTCTAAGATCGCACCGAAACTTGGTATTTTAGTTTTCCCTGCTCTGTGAACTTTATATAAATGGAACCATTTAGTTTATTTTCTTTACTTCGCTGCTTTCACTCAGTGTCATTTTGTGAGATTCACCTGTGTTTTATGGAGCTGTGGTTTGTTCATTAGACATTGCTGAATAATACTCTCCTATGTATCTAACACAATTGTATTCACTCTCTTTTTTGGAGACTGAGTTTCACTCTCTTCACCCAGGTTGGAGTGCAATGGTTCAATCTCAGCTCACTACAACCTCTGCCTCCCGGGTTTAAGCAGTTTTTTCTGCCCCAGCCTCCCAAGTAGCTGGGACTACAGGTGTACACTACCACTTCCGGCTAATTATTGTATTTTTAATAGAGATGGGATTTCACCATGTTGGCCAGGCTGATCTCAGACTCCTGACCTCAGGTGATCTATCTGCCTTGGCCTCCCAAAGGGCAGGAATTAGATGTGAGCCACCATGCCCAGCCTTCACTCTCTTTCTGATGGATATTTGTCTCCAGTTTACAGCAATTATGAATACTGCTGCTATGAACTTTTTTTATATCTTCAGATTTACTTAGTAATGCCAGACTATTTTTCAAAGTGGTTGCAGCAGTTTAGATTCCTACCAACAATGTATGAGAATTCCTGCTTATCCACCTCTTTGCCGAGGCTTAGAATTGTCAATATGTTAAATTTTATTAACCATTCTGGTAGGCATATAATGGGTTTTTGTGTGTAACCGAGGTGTATGTCATACACAATAAAATGTGAAAATGTGCAGCCTAAAAGAATATTTTACATATAAATGTATCTATGTAACCGCTACCAGATGAAAATATAGAATATTTCTATAACCCCAGAAAGTTCTCTCATGCTCTTTTCCAGAAAGAAGCTGCTATTCTATCCACAGTGTTTTGACTTTGGCCACTATACATTCGTTTTGCTTGTTTTTGAACTTCATATAAATGAGCTCAGACAATATGGACTCTGCTGTGTCTGGCTTCTTTTGCCTAGCATAATGTTTTTTTGCAATTTATCCAAGTTGTTGGTTACTCTTTTTTTCTTGCTGAGTTCTGTTGTATCATTATATTACACTTTGTTCATTTTCTTAATGATTGTTTCTAGATTTTGGATATTGTAAATTAAGCTGCTATGAACATTCTTATATATATTTACTTCTCTTGAGTATATATCTAGGAGTGGATTTCTGAGTCATGGGGTACGTCAGTGTTTAACTTTATTAGAAACAACAGAACAGTTTCCCAAAGTGGTTGTACTAATTAACACTCCACATTGGTTTTAATTTGCATTTCCCTGATTACTAATGAGATTGAGCAGCAATATATATATATTATATAATATATATATATATATATATATATATATATATATAATATATATTATATATATATATATATTTGGCCATTTGTATATCTTCTGTTTGAAGAGCTTTTTGAAGTCTTTTGCCTAATTTTCTGGTAGGTGTTCTTTGTTTTAATGGTTTGTATAAGGGATAAATATGTTGATCCCCTCCCCTCCCTGCTTCATATCTGTGTTGCAGCTATCTTTTACTAGCTAGTGGCTAGCCTTTTTATTCTCTTAAAGGTACCTCTTTGCTAACAGAAACATTTTTAATTTTTGTTTTTAATTATTACGGATACATAACAACCATACATATTTATGGGGTAGATGTGGTATTTTAAGGCAAACATACTATACATAATTATCAAATTAGGGTAGAGTACCCCATCACCTGAAGCACTTATCATTTCTTCATGTTAGGAATATTCCAATTCTAGTCTATTAGTTATTTTGAAATATAAAATAAATTACTGTTAACTGTGTTGCCCTATTGTGCTGCTGAACACTAGAGTTATTTATTCTTTTTAACTGTATTTTTGTACCTATTCACCAATCCCTCCTTATTTCCCACTTCCCTTCCTATCCTCTACTCTGTCTACATGGGTTCAGTTTTTTTCTTTAGAGCCCACATATGGGTGAGGTACATGCAATGTTCGTCTTTCTGTGCATGGCTTATTTCACTTAGCATGATGTCCTCCAGTTTTATCCATGTTGTTGCAAATGGCAAGATTGCATTTATTTTGATGGCTGAATAGCACTGCATTGTGTACAAGTACCACATTTTCTTTATCCATTCATCTATTGATGGACACTTAGGTTGATTCTGTATTTTGGCTATTGTGAATAGTGCTGCAGTAAGCATGGGAGTGCAGGAATTTTCAATATACTGATTTCTTTTTGGGGGGTGTATACATAGCAATGGGATTGCTGGATCACATGGTAGTTCTATTTTTAGTTTATTTTTTGGGAACCTCCACATAGCGATTGTACTAATTTACATTCCCAACAACAGTGTACAAGGGTTCCCCTTTTTCCACATCCTTGTCATCATCTGTCATTGCCTGTCATTTTGATAAAAGCCATTTAAGCTGGAGTGAGATATCTCATTGTAGTTTTGACTTGCATTTCTCTGATTAAAGAAATTCTTAATTTTAATGTTGTTGAGCATTTCTGACTTTTCCTTTGTAATCGGGGTTTTTGTATCCCTGTGTGAAGATAACCTACATTATTTTCTGTTATCATTTGCCTTTCACATTTAAATCAACAATCTCTGGAATTTTTGTCTGTATGGTGTGAGATGGGGTCAGTTTGTTTTCCTAGATGACATGATGATGATGATGTTGATGATGTTGTTTAGTTCCATTTATTGAAAAGGTCATCCCCTCCTGCTCTGTAGAGCTTCCTTTGTCACAAATCAGGTGATTGTGTATACAAGGATTTGCCTGCCTCTTCTCTTCCTGGTTTCCTGAGACCTTTTCAGAGTGGAATGTTGGCCAGGTCAAAACTATTTTCATAGTAACACTTGGTGATTTTTTGCCTCAGACTCATTCTCTCACAAGTGTACGATAGGGTTTTCCAGAGGCCACATGAAATGCAGTGTTGCAACAGATTGAGTGCAGAAGCAGATAAGAGAACCAAGCAGTCTCCAAAACAAAGGAGATTTCCAAAAATGTCGAACAGTGCCACTCTTCTCACTTTTTTTTAAATTTGTTTTGGAAAACAGTTATTTTTTTATTAAAGTGTTACTTATGTTAGCATATAACAGATTTCTTATTATTTTTAAATTAATGAATTGATATTAAAAACTTTCCTGTTTTGGCTGGGCATGGTGGCTCATGCCTGTAATCCCAGCACTTTGGGAGGTTGAGGCGGGCAGATCACCTGAGGTCAGGAGTTCGAGACCAGCCTGGGCAACATGCTGAAACCCTGTCTCTAATAAAAATACAAAATTAGTGGGATGTGGTGGCACATGCCTGTAATCCCAGCTACTCAGGAGGCTGAGGCAGGAGAATTGCTTGAACCTGGGAAGCAGAGGTTGCAGTGAGCCAACATCATGCCACTGCACTTTAGCCTGGGGGACAAAGGGAGACTCTTTCTCAATAAATAAATACATTAATTAATTTTCTGTTTTAATTTCTAATGTGTTAAATATAATAGCTATAACCCATGTTAACTAAAGCATTTTAGAATCTCAATAGTTTGCAGGAATGTCAAACCAAAAAGTTTGAGAATCACTCATCTAGTTTTATGTCTTGATATCCAGTGGATAATAAATCTAGGTTTTGTGTGACCCTGGGCCCTGTGTATTTTTCCACATACATTTTAGAATCAGCTGTGTTGTTCCACAAGAATACCTGTTAGGATTTTGATTGGAATTGTGTTGAATTGGTTTGGAATAATTGAAATTTTTTTGTTTTGCTTTTAGTTACACCTACTGTAATGGGAATTTGAAATCTTTCTACAATTGAATCTTCTGATTCATAAACATTATTTCTCCATGTGTTTTGGTCTTTAATTTTTTTTCTCAATATTGTTATATAATTTTCTGTATAAAGGTTTTGCGTATTTTCCAAACAGAATTTTTGAAGGAAAAAATTCTACTTAGAAATAAACTGGCCAGGCACCGTGGCTCATGACTGTAATCCCAGCACTTTGGGAGAGAGGCTAAGGTGGGAGGATCACTTGAGCCAAGGAGTTTGAGATGAGTTTAGGCAACACATTGAGACTCTATCTCTACAAAGGAAAAAGTTAAATAAACAATAATTAACAAGAATTAACAAGAAAATGAAAGATAGTTCTGAAAAATATTACAGAACTTTACTGAAGCTCATAAAAGATAGAATAAATGCTAAAACATATTTTGTTCTTGAATAGGATAGCTCTCACATTGATAAGATGTAAGTATCCCCTCTAAGTTGCTGTATTTTATATTGTTAGAAAGAAACTTTTTTTTTTTTTAACCTTTCATGATTTCTAAAGTTAAGGTATGCCTTAAAACTGATGACCTCTTTCAGGTACTTTTGGCCATGTGGTAATTATAAAGTTAGATTAGGAGCATCTTAATCAATTTATTTTACATAACTTTCCTTTCATTATAAGCACAAGTCAATATGAAAACAGAAGCATTTAAGTCTAAAGAAGCTCTTACATGTGGCATAAAATAACTGCATCTTACATTGAAAATGTCTTAAATTTGGTGAAATCGGCCAGGCACAGTGGCTCTCACCTATAACCCAGCACTTTGGGAGGCAGAGGTGGGAGGATTACTTGAGGCCAGGAGTTGGAGACCAGCCTGGCCTCCAATGTAATAAGATGCCATCTCGGGGGGGGGAGATATATATATATATATGTATATACTAAAAAACATATGTATATATATACATACACACGTAATTTGTGAGTTTAAAGTAATCCCAATTAATATCTCTAGGCTTTTCAAAACTTAATTCTGAAGTTTTTATGAAAGAACAAAAATGAAATTTTTCACAAAAATTATGAAACTCTTTCATCAAGGGGGTAATAGTGCTGTCAAATATTCAGGTATATGTTGAAGCCAAACCAATTTGAGCATCAGATCACTGGCACAGAGTTGAGAGCACTGAAGTAGCCTCATTTATAGGAATGTTTTGTGTGGTCAACAGTGGTATATGATGAAAATAGTGAATTTTTTAGTAAATAGTATTGGATGAACTGAGTAGCAGTTTGGAAAAAAGATAGCTTGCTATCTCACTTTTTTTTTTTTTTTTTTTTTTTTTGATACGGCGTCTCCTTCTTGCCCAGGCTAGAGTACAGTGGTGCGATCTTGGCTCACTGCAACCTCCACCTCCCAGGTTCAAGTGACTCTCCTGCCTCAGCCTCCCGAGTAGCTGGGATTACAGGCATCTGCCACCACACCTGGCTAATTTTTTTTTTTTTTTTTTTTTTTGTTTGTTAAGTAGAGATGGGGGTTTCACCATGTCAGCCAGGCTGGTTTTGAACTCCTTACCTCAAGTGATCCACCTGCCTTAGCCTCCCAAAGTGCTAGGATTATAGGCGTGAGCCACCAAGATCATACCACTGCACTGCACTCAACTCCAGCCTGGGCAACAGAGCAAGACTTCTCATCTAAAACAAACAAACAAAAAACAACCTTGACATGGCAAAAACTCTAGTATAAACAAAATTGGGACACCAGTTTATCAAAAGTAGTTGCCATACAGCATGTTCAAAGGGCTACTTTCCTTTACAAAGTAGGATCACTTGCTAATAGAAAAGGCCAACAGCTCAGTAGACACATTAGAGACAGTTCAAAGGAAAGACAAGTGACTTTCATACATAAATGTATGAAATGTTCCTCAGTTGCAGTTGTTATAAGAGAAAAGCAAATTGAAACTGTCCTGAAAGCATTTTAAAAATCCGATTAGCCAAGATTAAGAACTTTGATTAGCTGTTGGCTAAGGTGTAGAAAAATAGCTACTTCCGTATATTAATGGTAAGATTCTAAACTCTATGGAGAGTAATTGAATAATATTTATTAAAATTTAAGAATATACATACCTTGTGTAGTATAGATAAGTTTAGATAAGTTGTGATGTATTTACATAATGAGACACTATAGAGCAATAAGAATGAATGAATTACAATTCACACAACATGAATGACTCACAAGCATGTTAGGTGAAAGAGCCAAACTCAGAAATACATGTTCAGAAACAGACAAAATTGTTGTGTTAGAAATCAGGGTAGTATTACTCTTGGGGAGCTCACTGGACAGAGACATGAGGGGCTTTTGGAGGTTTATAATCTTCATTTCTTTTTTTTTTTTTTTTTTTTCTTTTTTTGTCTGTGTTAGGTGGGATTATATTGGGAAAATTCATTGAGCTATGAACTTAAGAATTATGTACTGTTCTGAATGTATGCTATACTTTAGTACACATTTTTATGTAAATAAAAATAGCGTGCATACATGCAGTCACACATAAAGAATGCACGTAACTTTTGTTTTAGCAGTTTTATCCTAGGCATATAACATATATGTACACACACACTTTCATATGTGGGGATTAAAAATACCACAAAGGTATTCATTGCTGTGTTTGTAAGCACAAAAGTTCATACAAAACCTAATTACTCATAAGTAGGGAACTGGTAAAATAATTGATATAGCCATATAGTGAATTAATAGCAGCTCTTAAAAGTAGTAAGGCAGCTTGATATGAAGTAATTTAGTAGCCTCTAACGTATAGTAAATGAAAAGACCAAAGTGCCTGCATAGTACATGTAGTATGCTACTATTTGTGTGTAGGTGTGTTTTATCTCACAAGGCATATATTTGCAAGCATGTATAGATAGAATATATTTGGAAAGATGAGACTATATCCTAACATTGGCAGTCTCTGAGGAGTGGAAGTGAGTGGCCATAAGGCACAATTAGGTGATACTTTCTATACTAATTTGTGACTTGAGTTATTTTTATTTTTAATTGTGATAAAATGCATATACCAAAACTTATTACCTTAAACATTTTTAAGGGTACAGTTCAGTAGTGTTAAGTATTTTCATATTGTACAACCAGCCTCCAAAACTTTTTCATAGCCATTTAACAAGTACTTAATACTTCCACCTGCCCTCAGCAGTCACCATTCTACTTTCTGAGTCTATAAATTGGACTACTCTAGATAGCTCATGCAAGTGGAGTCATATAGTATTTGTCATTTTGTAACTGGTTTGTTTCACTTAGCACAATGTTCTCAAGGTCCATACTATTTTGTGACTTTTGAATTCTGTACTTTGTTCATTTATTACCCATTTTCAAAAGAGCATTAAAGTATAAAGACATGACATTATTCAGAGCTGGTTAATTACATGGTAAAAAGTTGATGACTGGTGTGTCTTTTTCATTTCAACCAATATTAAATGCCAGTTTGGGCAGCAAGACAACTTTATGCCAAAGCACCATTTGAAGCTGGGTTTATGACGTGTTTCTCCTTTTGTCATCTATGGGTAACCCCAAAATGCAGGCTCAAGTCCCCAGCCTCTTGACTCTGCTTAACAGTTTCCCCCCCTTGGTTACTGTATATCTTTGGCCTGCTCTTCCAAATCTACCTCTTTTCCCCCAAAACAGGCTACTTCTATGCCAAGGTTATGGCTTCCTCCTTGCAGATTTTCCTTACATCTCTGACCTGGAAAAGGGGAGGTTTTCATTCTGCTAGCTTTTTAATGCTCCTTTGAGATCATTATTCTGGAGCCCTCTGCAATAATATTGTTTCTCATGGATTGAAATTCATTGTTTCCAGTAGGATTTTTGACTGGATGTGGAAACAGAACAAGTTGAAATGACTCTGAAGCTTATAGGAGGACTGAGTATCATTAACTGGCACAGAGGGAGACAGGCTGTAGGTGGAAAATATGTGACTTGCTTTTTGAAAATAGTGGTGTGAGATTCTGGCCTGCAAAAACAGCTAAGAGTTATGAGCTAGAAATGGGGACTTAAAAAAATAGGTTGGGTGTGGGTGTGTGTGTGTGTGTACGCATGTGTGTATTGAAAATACAGAAAAATAAGATAATGTTACCCATAAAACAGATCATTATTCTTAACACTTTAAGTGAATTAACTTCTGTTTTTTCCTCTGGCTGTATGTGCATAAAAGTATTTTTATAGCCAGCATGGTGGCTCATGCCTATAATCCTAGCACTTCAGGAGGCTGAGGCCGGTGGATCACTTAAGACCAGGAGTTCAAGACCAGCCTGGCCAGTGGTGAAACCCCATCTCTACTAAAAATACAAAAATTAGAGCTGGGCATGTTGGCACGTGACTGTGGTCCCAGCTACTCGAGAGGCTGAGGCCCAAGAATTGCTTGAACCCCGGAGGCAGAAGTTGCAGTGAGCCAGCATTGCGCCACTGAACTGCCTGGGTGACAGAGCAAGACTCTCTCAAAAAAAAAAAAAAAAATTATACACAAACACACACATTTTAAAGTGTAGAAATTACATTTTTTATTCACCTTTTCCCCCCTCTGTGAATGAAGAAGTCCAAGGCTGTCACATAGTTACTTCTGTTAAGAGCCCCAAAAGAGGTCATGAATGAATTTGTGGGACTTGTTGAAATTTCACAGTGTGACGTCTTACACAGTTGTAGAAGGAAATGTGGCAAGAATAGGATTTTGGAAATTTGCCTAAACTTTTCTAAAACTTTCAGGATTCAAGAATCAGAAATCATAATCAAAGAGGTAGGAGAATTAAGAGTTCAATGCCAAACTAAGAAGAGCAGAGCAAATTCCAAGAAAAAAGGAAGAAAAATATTGTTTGGTGTTTTAAAGAGGTAGAGCTCAATGAAGACTAAGCCCTGAGATACTAAATTGAGGGCATAATGGCACGCACATGCTTATAATCCGAGCGCTTTGGGAGGCCTCGGTGGAAGGATGCTTGGAGCCCAGGAGTTTGAGGTTGCAGTGAGTTATGAGCCACTGCACTCCAGCTTGGGCAAGAGTGGTACCTTGTCTCAAAACAGCAACAACAAGATACGAATTTAAGAAACTGTTACTTGAATATATATTTGAATATATATTCTGTCCAGCAGTGATGGAATAACAAGGAATGGATTTACCTTGCTATTTTAAGCAACTAGAAAACTGGACAATATATGAAATAGCAATTTGTAATGTACTGGGTAACAGGCAGCACAAGACTGTGGTCACTGAAAGGTGGGAAACATGCTGAGTTCTGTGGTTGCTCCACTTTATTATCTGGAGGTAGTTTTCAGGGTGCAGAGCAGGGATGGGGAACCCAAATTAAAGTGTCTTACTTAATTGAAAAGATGGGATTGGCAGGGAGCGAAGATTGTCATAATTTGTGGGGCAGAGTACCAGAGATGTGGGAGTTGTACATAGAACTCCAGAGGTAGGTGGAGGATTCTCCTGAAGTCAGGTTGAGTCCTGACCTACACATGCATGAGAGGAGGGCACCTGAGGTCAGAGAAGGAACCCCACTGGAAAGGAGCAGGCCAAATGATTCCTGGAACTCACACAGAGCTGGGAATCTGTGTTGCCATTAGCCAGAGTACATACAAGGGCATCAAAAGGGCATGGCCTTTTGTAATGAGGCTAAATTAGCACTAAATTAAAGGGTACTCTGGACCTACTGTCAATGAAAAAGCAAGTCTTGGAAGATCCAGCCAATTTAAAGAATCTTACCTGTCTGTGAGAACAAAGTCCAGTGCTATTTAAGGAAATACACACAATCTGAAACACAAAACTCACAATGTTAGGCATTCAGTAAAATGACCAGGCATGCAAAGAAAAAAAAAAAAAGGAAAATATGGCATAATCAGGAGAAAAATCAACTAGATCCAGAAATGACAGAGATGATGGAATTAACAAAGACATGAAAACAACAATTACAAATATGTTCTTGGTTCAAAAAGTAGAGGAAATGGTTAAAATAACGGGAAGAGAACTAGAAGGTATATTTTGAAAAGACCCAAACAGAACACCTAGAGTTGGAAATAAATTTTAAAGTACAATGATGGCATTAACAGTAGTTGAGGCACTGCATATCGGTGAGCTTCAAGACAGCAATAGAAGCTGTCCAAAATGAGAACAGAAAGCAAAATGGAAAAATTGATACATCATCAATGACTATAACAAGGCTAATTGTTAGAGATAGAAACAGTCTGATATATATATAATTGGAGCCCCAGAAAAGAGTGAAGGGGAGAACAGAAAAAGATTGTAAAAAAAATAATGACCAGAAATTTTCCAAATTTGATGAAAACTATAAGCCCACATATTTAAGAATACCAAGGAGAATAACTATAAAGGTAACCACACGAAGGCACATCATCATCACATTGTTGGTAACCAATAATAAAGAGAAAATCTTGAAAGTAGGCAGAGAAAAAATACGCATCATGTACAGAGTAACAGAGATAAGAATGACAGCAGACTTCTTATCAGAAACTTGGCAAATTAATATACAATGGAGAGACCTCTTTATTTTTTATTTTATTTTATTTTTTATTTTGTTGGAGACAGAGTCATTCTTGCCCAGTCAGGAGTGCAGTGGTGTGATCTTGGCTCACTGCAACCTCCACCTTCTAGGTTCAAGCAATTCTCCTGCCTCAGCCTCCTGAGTAGGTGAGATTACAGGTGCATGCCACCACACCTGACAAATATTTTTGTATTTTTAGTAGAGATGGATTTTCACTATGTTGGCCAGGCTGATCTCAAACTCCTGACCTCGTGATCTGCCTGCCTCCGGCTCCCAAAGTGCTGGGATTACAGCTGTGGGCCACTGCGCCCGGCCTGGAGAGACATCTTTAAAGTACTTTTTTAAAAAGCCTGCTGGGGCTGGGTGCAGTGGCCAACACCTGCAATCTGAGCAGTTTGGGAGGCGGAGGCAGAAGAGTTGCTTGATTCCAGGAGTTCGAGACCAGCCTGGGTGACATGGCAAAACCCCATCTCTACAAAGAATACAAAAAATCAGCCAGGCACGGTGGCTTGCTTGTGGTCCCAGCTCCTTGGGAGACTGAGGTGAGAGGATCGCTTTAGCCTGGGAAGCAGAGGCTTCAGTGAGCTATAATTGAGCCACACTGCACTTTAGCCTGGGTGACAGAGTGAGACCCTGTCTCAAAAAAAAAAAAAAAACAGGCCTACTGGAACTTGTTGCTGGTAGGCCTCCGCAAGAAATGTTGAAGCTGTTCAGGCAGAAAGCAAATGACAAAGGATTGAGAAGTGCTAGAAATGATAATTATGGGAGTAAAAATAAGACAATTTTTTTTTCTTTTTTAATCTCTTTAAAGATTGTTGTATTGAAGTTGATTGCTAACAGGTACAGGATTTCACTTTTTGTGTGATGGAAATGTTCTGCAATTAGTGGTAATGGTTGTGCACCATTGTAAATTAAAGAATTAGTAGCTTTTAAAAGATAGTGTTTAAAGCAAAAATAATAATGCATTATAAGTTTTATAACGTGGGAGTAAAAGGTATGACAATAGCACAAGGAATGAAAGGGGATGGGAAGGGTATAAGAAACATTACTAAGGCTTTATTTATTTATTTATTTATTTGACAGAGTATCGCTTTGTTGCTCAGACTGGAGTGTGGTGGCACAATCCCTGCTCACTGCAACCTTTGCCTCCTGGGTTCAACAGTTCTGCCTCAGCCTCCCAAGTAGCTAGGATTTCAGGTATGCACCACCACACCCAGCTAATTTTTGTATTGTTAGTGGACGTGAAGTTTCACCATGTTAGCCAGGCTGGTCTTGAACTCCTGACCTCAGGTGATTGACCTGACCTTAAGTGATCTGCCTTCCTCAGCCTCCCAAAGTGCTGGGATTGCAGGCGTGAGCTACCATGCCTGGCAAAAACCTTAGTAAGGTTCTTAAGCTGTATATAAAGTGGAGTCATCAAATTTACATCTAGAAAATTAAAACAATTTATGGTCCCGCTTCAAATGTATGGGAGTGCCAGTTTAACCGTATCCTTGTCCATGTGTGTATTCGTTTAAAAACATTGCCACCGAGTTGTTTTTAAAAACTTGATTACCCTAGACACCCAGTCCTCACCGTGCTTGAGGGATATTTTATCTCTGAGATCTCTGAAATTCTATCAGAATCTCTTTACCTTAAATTTGACTAAAACATAAAATGTATACATTTATTTATTTTCTTTCCTACTCTTCCTACGCCCTTTCTTCATAAGCATAGTAATTTCTTTTGTTACTACTTCAGCTTCAGTTGTTCTAGAATGTGAACATTTTGAAGACACATTCCATGTCTCTCTTATTCTCTATTGTATCATGGCTGTAGTATACTAGATTCTCCATGCTCAATAAATTTGTCAAAAAAAACTACTGTTTTCTTTCTATACACAGTATTGGTAAGGTTGATCTGCATATTTCTAACATCTTTTTCTTTCATCTTGTTAATCTATTTTGTCTTTTTGATTTGAGTTGTAAAATAATTCATTTACTTATTTTTTTGTGTTACTAATTTTTGTTTGTTTATATTGCATCTGCTACTTATTGCTTCTATTGCTGTTTTAAATTTGGCAAATCATGCTTTTCATCTCTGAAAATCTTTTCATCTCTGAAATCTTTCCTCAGATTATTCTGATTTCATTTTTACATATTCAAAATTCACTCAAATTCTATTAAAATATTAAGCACCTTGCATTTCATATTTTTCTTCAACTTATACCACATACTGTGAGACTGTCAAGCTTTTACATCTTTTTTTCAGCTCTAGGGCATTTAAACTTTAATATTAGTGTGTTTAAAACCCCTTAGGACTGGGAAATAAAAGAAAATGGAGTACCCATTTCTTCCTTCAATCCAGCCACCTCAACACATAATTAAAATTTGGTATTGGTGCTGGACACAGTGGCTCACACCTCTCATCCCAGCACTTTGGGAGGCTGAGATAGGCAGATCCTGTTAGCCCAGAAGTTTGAGACCAGCCTGGGCAACATCGTGAAACCCCATTTCTACAAAAAATTAGCTACACATGGTGGCTTTTGCCTGTGACCCCAATACCTGGGAGGCTGAGGTGGGAGGATTGCTTGAGCTCAGGAGGATGAGGTTGCAGTGAGCTGTAATTGTACTCCAGCCTGGGTGACAGAGCAAGACCCTGTCTCAAAAAAAAAAAAAAAAAAATTATGAAACTTTTATTAGTATAAAGTTAAGTCTAAGAGTTTTATTTGCAAAGATTACCATGTGGGAGTAATCTCTAGACATTTTTGCCTTCCTGGCCTATTTTGTAAGATCCCCCAAAGGTGGAGAACTGGATCAGGAAAATAAGCAGAGCTTGAATACACACTGCCATTTTTGAGAGGAAAACAAATTCAGAACTTGAAAGAATTGGAGTTATTTCTTTCCTTAATTACACTTTGGAGTTTTGCCCTCGGGACCGAGAAATGAATGTGAGTTATTCTTCCCTAGGAGTCCAGTCTAATGCTAGACATACATGGTAATAAGCACAGTCAGTGCAACAGAAATTGGTGGCGTGAAGGTAAAGTGAAGCGACCCATAATTCATGGTTGATGTTTTCCACTGAGGGGCCAGCATGGGTTTTATGCAGAATGGAGGACATTTGAGATTTCATTTTGGGGTAATAGGAGACTGTAACCTGGGACAGGTAAAAAGAAATTACAAAGCAATGCTTATGCTCAGGTTGGAAACTTTGAATTTGTACTGGTGCTAATTGTGCATTTTTTCCTAGTAGTATTTACCGCCCCTATGCAGGGGTGGAAAATGAAACTAATGTATTTATTCAAAATAAGTGATTTGAAGGAAAATGCGACTGAGCAAAGTAGTGTTTTATAATCAGCCCCAGTTTTCGGGATAAGACTGCTAGAGACTCATTACTTTTTACATTATAATGTGAAATTAATCATTAAAATCTGAAGTAAAAATGGAGGTTTTTGGCCAGGTGCAGTGGCTCATTTCTGTAATCCAAGCACTTTGGGAGGCTGAGGTGAGTGGCTCACTTTAGAGCAGGAATTCAAGACCAGCCTAGTTACCAACAGGGTGAAACCCTGTCTCTACTAAAAATACAAAAATTAGCCCAGTGTCTTGGCTTATGCTTGTAACCTCAGCTACTTGGGAGGGAGGCTGAGGTGGGAGGATCACTTGAACCCAGGAGATGGAGGTTGCAGTGAGCCAAGATCATGGCACTGCACTCCGGCCTGGGAGACGGAGCAAGACTTCATCTCAAAACAACAAAGAAACAAACCAAACATACATGGTATGTTTCAGCCCGTTGTACTTACTCTCCTTGTCCAAGTTAAAATTGTCCCTTTTTTAGCCTGTAGTGCCACTTCTGCTTGGCTCTTGGGCCTTGTAACAATCTTGTTTATGCTTAGTTTCCTTGTTGTCCAATGTGACACGGTGTTCCTGGCTTATCTTCTATATTTCCTGCCCAGCCACTTTTCCAAGAAGAATGTGAACATTTAAAACAAAAACAGTTTCAGGACCCCAGTCGCACCCAAACCAGCTTAATCAGAATCCCTGGTAAGGATAGGGCCCGAATACAGACAGGGTCCCCAGAGTGGAGTGCAGTGGTGGGATCTCAGCTCACTGCAACCTCTGCCTCCTGGGTTCAAGTGATTCTCCTGCCTCAGCCTCCTGAGTAGCTGGGACTACAGCTGTGAGCCACCACTCTCAGCTAACTTTTGTATTTTTAGTAGAAACAGGGTTTTGACATGTTGGCCAGGCTGGTGTCCAACTCCTGACCTCAAGTGATCCGCCCGCCTTGGCCTCCCAAAGTGCTGGAATTACAGGCATGAACCACCACACCCTGCCAGGATACAGTATTTTTTAAAAAGCATGCCCAGCCTTGGATGGAAAACCACTTGAGGAGAGTATGCTGTCTTATCGGGCTCTGTAAACACCTTATCTCTGCACAAGGCTGGGACTTTGAGTGGAGTCCTTGGCTGAAGCTCTCATTGCTACATGGTGACCTTTATTCCTCCTGTTTAAAGCTTGTGTTTCAGAATTTTGACCCGAATGCGTCCGTGTTGAAAGCCGGGCTTGGTCTGTCATCCCAGGACTCTGTGTCGGTCCCTTTCCTTGCGTATTTGTTGAGTTGGGGCTCATCTTCACGCCTCTGGGAAATAAGTTATTTGATAGCTTGCTTAGAGTCTCAATACTTTCCCTTACCCTTAGAATGAATACCAAAATATGTGGCCTGCAGTGTAGACTATGCACAGCCTTCAGTGTAGACTGCTTAGGCGCCCTCTTGGTTCCTGGAGTCTGCCATGCTTTCTTCTACCACCAGGCCTTTGCACACGCTGCTATCTGCTGGGAATGCCTTGCCTTTCCTCATTACTTAGTTCTCCTCTACTCATCTTTCAGGTGCCAGCTTGACTGTCTTCCTTGGGGGAGCTTCTCTGACCTTGATACACCAGATCAGCCTCCATGTGCTGACTTTGTCTCATTGGTAATATTTCTCTACCTTCAGGACACATATCAAGGCCCAGAAGTTGCAGTTTTGCATTTGTTTGTGTGATCATTTGATGCATGTCTCTCTGGAGCCTGACTCTTTGGGGCTCACATCCTGTCTCTACCAGTTTTAGCTGTGGGACCTTGAACAAATCATTTCATCTCTGGTCCCCAGTTTCTTTTAACTGCAAAACAGGGATGATATAATACTTTCACCTACATTGTGAGGTGGGGATGAAGATTACATAGGGTAATTTGTGTAAAGCACTTAGAACAGAGCTAGCTACTAATAGTAGAGAATCTTGGCAGGTATTACTGATGATTACTTCAGGAGACCACAAGCTCCATACAGGCAGGGGTCATTTCTGTTTGTTTAGATTTGTATGCAGGCCACTTGGCACATGGATGGTGCTCAGGAAATATTTGTTGGATGAATGAATGAAGTAGAGATAATAGTAATAACATGTTTATAGAATTCCATGAGGATATAAAATAATGCAAGTATATAAGTTCTTGGTAGCATGTCTAGCTCATAGTAGGTGGTCAATAAATATTCAATGCCTGAATGAGGAAAATGGGGACAATAGTAATACCAGCTTAGGAGGTTGTCATGGGAATCTAAGGTAACCCTGTAGTACCTTGTAGAGTGCCTAGCACATAGTAGGTGCTCAGAAAATATTTGTTGAATGAATGAATGAAGTGGGGATGATGGTAACACCAGCTCCTATGGTTACTGTGGGGATAGAAGGCAGGTCGATAGCTTGTTGTATTGTGGTTGCACCTGGTAGACACTCTGTTGAGTGAAAAGAGAGGAGGTGCTATGAGTTTCTTTCTCCTGGGGCTTAGGAGAGAATCCTTTTGGGGTACAGAATGGTATGGAGCAGTCGCTGGTCCTCTTGAAGGAAGAATGGGCAGCTTGCTACTCCTTGCCAAGCTCTAACCTGGATGAAAAGTTGAATAATTCCTTTCCCTCTTCCTCCCTAAGCTGTTCTTTCTTTCCACTAGAATCTTTGCCCAGAGTCCAGTACCTCCTTCCTGTCCAGGATCACCTTCTCATGGATCACAGGGTAAGACGGGGCCCCCAAGACCTCAGGGAGGTGGTGGGGAATGAATGAATGAACATGCTGAGCTCCCCACTTGACTTCTGTCTCCTTCGCTCTTCTGCAGAGTTGTCTTGAATCAGCCTGTGCTGACCATGTGGTCTTGGAGACACTAACATTGTCCCCCCAAGTCCATCACCTTGAATCTGATAAACACATGAGCCATGAGCAGCTTAAGTATCTGCAGAAGGCTTGGCCTAGGACAGCCATACAGTGGACTGTTCTTGCTTTAGCTTCAGATTTGGGTTTTTATTTATTTATTTATTTATTTGTTGCCTAGACATCATGTTCAACCTGACAGATTTGGGTTTTTTAAATATTAGGTATAGTTATTATTGACATTGTTTTCCTCCCATCCCCCACTCCTTAGAAAAATAATACTGTCTCACCATAGGAAACGTGGGTTTAGAAAACACATGTGCAGATCAGTAGTAAGGAAACACCCAGAGGCAACAGCTGTCACCATTTTAGTATGCCTCCTTCTGGTCTTCTTTTCTTTTTGAGATGGAGTCTCACTCTGTCTCCCAGGCTGGAGTGCAGTGGTGGGATATCAGCTCACTACAACCTCTGCCTTCTGGGTTCAAGTGATTCTCCTGCTTCAGTCTCCTAGGTAGGTAGAATTACAGGTGTGCACCATCGTGCATGGCTAATTTTTGTATTTTTAGTAGAGACGGGGTTTTGCCATGTTGGCCAGGCTGGTCTTGAACTTCTGACCTCAGGTGATCCACCCACATCAGCCTCTCAAAGTGCTGGGATTTCAAGTCTGAGCCACCATGCCCAGCCACCTTGTGGTTTTCTTTTTGTATATCTTTTTCTGCCTGTCGTCAACATCTTATTGGGGATTATTTGAAGAATCTTTCTTTCACCCTAATATGCATCATCTTTTTGGTTTCTTGGACGCAGGCTTTCGCTCTGTTGCTCAGGCTGGAGTGCAGTGGCACAATCGTAGCTCCCTGCAGTCTTGATCTACCGGGTTCAGGTAATGCTCCTGCCTCAGCCTCCTGAGTACCTGGGATTATAGGCACGCTCCACCGTGCCCAACATATTTTTCTCTTTTTTGTAGAGATGGGATTTTACCATGTTGCCCAGACTGGTCTCCAACTCCTGAGCTCAAGTGATTTTTCTGCCTCAGGCTCCAAGAGTGCTGGTATTATAGGAATAAGCCACCATTCCGGGTCTCATTCTTCTCTTTATGAACTTTTTACAAACATCTTTTAAAAAGATTAGATGTTATAAATAATTTCTTCAATTTACTATTAAAGAGTTGAGCTTAATATAACAAAACTCACTGGGACAGTTGATGTAATTTGTATATGAATGCAGGATACCAGACGCATGCTAATAACATTAATTCTTGTTTTGGAAAATTATGCTCCAGTTACATAAGAGTATGTCCTGGATTGTAAGGGGATAACCTGTTTTTTTAGGGGTAAAGATATGTAGAGCCTACATCTTACCTTTTTTTTTTTGATCTTTTCTTCTTTTTGAGACAGTGTCTTGCTCTGTTGTCCAGGCTGGAGTGCAGTGGCGTGATCTGCAGCCTCTGCCTCCTGGCTTTAGGTGATTCTCCTGTCTCACCCTCCTGAGTAGCTGGGACTATAGGCATGCATCACCATGCCTGGCTAATTTTTGTAATTTTAGTAGAGATGGGTTTTCACCACGTTGACCAGGCTGGTCTCAAACTCCTGACCTCAGGTGATCCACCCACCTCAACCTTCCAAGGTGCTGGGATTGCAGGTGTGAGCCACTGTGCTAGGCCTTTAACTGTCTGAATTGTTTAGAAAAAGATGATGCATTTGTGTGTGTGTGTGTGTTTGTGTGTGTGAATGGATAGAGGTAGAATGTTACTGTAAACTTGGCAACATGTTAATAGTTGTGAGTTCAGTGAATTCTTAGTATGATTTGAGTAATTTTTCTATAAAGTTTGAAATTATTTTAAAACAAAAAATGAAAATGTTTAACTTTTTATTATAAAAGTGTTCAGTTGGCCAAGTGCAGTGGCTCACACCTGTAATGTTAGCACTTTGGGAGGCCAAAGTGGGTGGATTACCTGAGGTCAGCAGTTTGAGACCAGCCTGGCCCATGTGGTGAAACCCTGTCTCCACTAAAAATACAAAAATTAGCCAAGTGTGGTGGTAGGTGCCTGTAATCCCAGCTACTTTGGAGGTTGAGGCAGGAGAATCACTTGAACCCAGGAGGCTGCTGTTACAGTGAGCTGAGATTTCACCACTGTACTCCAGCCTGAGTAGAGTCACATAGAAAGACTAATATAACAAAACTCAATAAGCTTATCACCCAGATTTCATGATTGCTAATTCTTTGTCATGTCAGCCTTTTTCCCCCTTCTTCAACCTGTTTTTTTGGGAGATTCAGGTTCTGTTGCCCAGGCTGTAGTGCAATGACATGATCATGGCTCCCTGCAGCCTCCACCTCCTGGCCTCGAGCAGTCCTCCCACATCAGCCCACTGAGTAGCTGGGACTACAGGTGTGAGCCATTATGACTGGGTAATATTTTTTATTTTTACGTTTTGTAGAGATAGTCACCCAATGTTGCCCATGCTGGTTTTGAACTCCGGAGCTCATGAAGTTTTCCTGTCTCAGTCTACTGAAGTGCTAGGATTAGAGGCATGAGCTACTGGTTCTGGCCCATATTAGCCTTTTTTAAAAGTTCCCAGGGCATGGTAGCTCACACCTGTAATCCCAACACTTTGTAAGGCCAAGGTGGGAGGATTGCTTGAGCCCAGGAGCTCAAGATCAGCTTGGGCAACATAGGGAGACCCTGTTTCTACAAAAATTAAAAAATAATTAGCCAGTCATAATGGCTCAAACTTGAAGTCCCAGCTACTCAGGACGCTGAGGTGGGAGGATCACTCTAGGCCAGGATCCGGAGGCTGCAGGGAGCTGTGATCATGCCACTGCACTCCATCCTGGGTGACACAGCGAGACCCTGTAACCAAATGAATGAATGAATGAGGCCTGTAATCCCAGCATTTTGGGAAGCTGAGGGGGCCAGATTCATTGAGCTCAGGAGTTTGAGACCAGCCTGGGCAACACGGTGAAACCCCGTCTCTACTAAAATACAAAAAATTAGCCAGGTATGGTGACATGTGCCTGTAGTCCCAGACTTGGGAGGCTGAGGCAGGAGAATTGCTCAAACTCAGGAGGCAGAGGTTGCAGTGAGCGAAGAACACACTACTGCACTCCAACCTGGGTGACACAGTGAGACTCCATCTCCAAAAAACAAAAAAATAAAAAATACATGAATGAATGATGAAAAAGTGAATTAGAGCCATCTTGACATTTTCCTCCTAAATCTTTTTTCCCTATATCTTTTCTATGCACGCCCCCCAAAAGAAAGTCATTTTTCCTTTACGACCCAACAGAATGAGCTGTAATAACCTTGTAATATGTGCAAATGTCTATCCACATTCAGACATCCCCAGCTGTGTGGCTGCCATTGTTCGCAGCAGGCAGTTGTGCTGGGGAGGGGTGCAGCATCGGCATGCTTGTGGAATGAGTGAGCCCCATCCTCCTCCTCCTCTCATTGACTGTCATTGCCTAACTCCCTTGTGTCTTGGCCTCAGGTTGATCATCCGGGACTACCACCAGCCCCTGGAGAGCAGTGGCCTCTGGTCCTTAAACAAGGAGGACATGTCAGAACAAGTCATGCCTGTTTTGGTAAAGAAGTGGAAGAAGAAATGCACCAAGTCAAGGAAGTAAGTGTGTTTCCTTGTCCTCTAGAATGCCCCGGTTCCCTCCTTCCCACCCCTGTGGCCTGAATCCAGGCTGCGGCCCTGGCATTGCTGCTTGTTTCTAGCTTTGTGGTTCTCGCTTCTCCTCTGGGCTTCAGTTTGTTTTTCTGTCAAATGGGGTAAAATCTCACAAGTCATTAAGGCAACTGAGTAGAAAAGAAGAGAGAAGCTGGGCATGGTGCCTCACGCCTGTAATCCCAGCACTTTGGGAGGCCAAGGCGGGTGGATCACAAGGTCAGGAGTTTGAGTCCAGCCTGGCCAACATGGTGAAACCCCACCTCTACTAAAATATAAAAATTAGCTGGGTGTGGTGGTGAACGCCTGCAATTCCAGCTACTTAGGAGGCTGAGGCAGAAGAATCACTTGATCCCAGGAGGCAGAAGTTGCAGTGAGCCAAGATCGCACCACTGCACTTCAGCCTGGGAGACAGTGTGAGACTCCATTTCAAGAAAAGAAGAGAGCCTGCGCATGCAGGCAGTTGATGCTATTTGCCATGGCATGTAACTGTCCCTCCTTGAGTCAGTCACTTTTTCTGTCATTTCTGAGCATCTGGCATCCCGTGTGTTCCTGCTGTTTTGACGTGTTTCTCTCCAACGCACCCGGTTGACCATGTACGTTTGTTTAGCCAAAGAAGCCACATTTGCGGGTGATTTTGGCTGTACTGGATTTTAGACTCTACCCCCTATGTAAGATGTGCCCCACTATGCCACCTCTGTCATTCTTTTGGGAATCCAGTTAGGGCCTCCACTGTACATACCTTAACTCTTCAAATCAGACACCATCAGTTGCACGATACATTATTATTGTGTGTAACAGTTAGAAACAAAAGCAACTGCCAATTAAACAAGGACATAAGATGCATCCCGAGCCTGGACGAGCTGGAGCATGAAATTGCAAGTGACATGTGGGCAGTGGATTGTGGCCATGGGGGCAGTAGGGTGGCTTGTTTTTGTTTCTGTTGCCTGTTCTGGGGTAAGCTTACTATGGCAAGATGTGACAGAGCCAGCCTAGTGCACTGGATTCTCCACAGACCCATTGGCCTTAAAGAGAAATCCCCAGACCCAGGTTCAGCTCCTCATTCTATTCCAGGGATGCCCAGGATACAGGCCTTCAGTCAGACCCAGATGGTGGGTGGAAATCTGGGATATCCATGGTGCCAGGTCATTAGGACATCAGCAGAGGACCTCGCGACCCTGGTGGGAGGCTGTTTGGGTGGTCCAGGTGATGGGAGAAAATGTCTTGCGGGAGATAGATAGAGCTTGGTCCTCCATGGCTGAGCGTTGTACGGAAATGGCCCATGTCCATGACCCAGTTGAAGGTCATTGGCGGGCAGAGGTGGGGTCCCTGTTTATTACATGGAGACAGAACTAGTAGGATGGATGGATAGATTGATGGATGGACGGACGGATGGATGGATGGATAAATGATAGATTGGTAGAGGATAGGTAGATAATAGATGGATAGATAGTGGATGGATACATGATAGGTGGATGGATAGATGATAGATGGATGATTGATAGATGATGGATGAGTGTATGGATTGAGGGTGAGAGGGGATCTACTAGGGAAACTGGATCATGTGATTATGGAGAAGTCCTATGCTAGGCCATCTGCAAGTTGGAGAACCTGGGAAGCTGGTAGCATGGCTCAGGCCAAGTCCGAAGATCTCAGACCCAGGGAAGTTGATGGTGGAATTCTCAGTCTACAACCAAAGGCCTGAGAACCTGGAGTGACCGGGGTAAGTCCCAGAGTCCTGAGGCTAGACAGCCTGGAGTTCTGATTTCCAGGGGCAGGAGAGGTTGACATCCTGGCTGCAGAAGAGAGATCACATGAATTTACCATTTTTCTGACTTTTTCTTCTGTCTGGACCCTCTGCTGATTGAGTGGTGGCCAGTCACATGGGGTAAGGATGGATCTTCCATATTGAATCCACTAATTGAAATGCCAGTCTCGTCTGGAAACACCCTCACAGGCACACACACAGAAATAACACTTTACCAGCCATCTGGGTATCCCTTAACCCCGTCAAGTTGACCCCTAACGTCACCTATCACTTGGATTCCTTCAGCCTCACCTGCAGTGTTCTCCCTGCTATTAAGGCCACATTTGTAGCATGGACTTTAGCATTCCTCATCATCAACGCCTCTGTTGATCACCTGGCTTGGCTTCCTTTCATGGAAGAAGGATGCCCACCTTTGTGTCCCCTGGAGCTTGCCAGGCGAGCAGGTTGTTGGAGACACCATGAAAGAGGCAGAGCCTTGGGAGGAGGACAGACTTTGAATCAAGAAGCTCCTCCACCGATGTGGATTTTAACTCACTGAGCAGGTAAAACTGCTGTTTTCGTGCTTAGTGATGTTTAGTTCCTGAGGGTTCAGGAAGGGGAACAAAACACATACACCCTTTTTTTTTTCTTTTTTTCTTTTTTTTTTTTTTAAGACAAAGTGTTGCTCTGTCACCAGGTTGGAGTGCAGTGGCATCGTCTCAGCTCACTGCAACTTCCACCACCTGGGTTCAAGCAATTCTCATGCCTCAGCCTCCCAAGTAGCTGGGATTACAGGTGTGTACCACCATGCCTGACTTATTTATTATTTTATATGTGTATTTTTTTTTTTCAGACAGTTTCACTCTTGTCACCCAGGCTCGAGTGCAATGGTGCAATCTCGGCTCACCACAACCTCTGCCTCTTGGGTTCAAGTGATTCTCCTGCCTCAGCCTCCCAAGTGGCTGGGATTGTAGGCATGTACTACCACACCCAGCTGTTTTTGTATTTTGAGTAGAGACAGGGTTTCTCCATGTTGGTCAGGCTGGTCTCAAACTCCCAACCTCAGGTGATCTGCCTGCCTCGATTTCCCAAAGTGCTGGTATTATAGGTGTGAGCCACTGTGCCTGGCCTTTTTAATTTTTTTTTCTCTGTAGAGACAGGTCTCATTATGTTGCTCAGACTGGTCTCCAGCTCTTGACTTCCAGAGATCCTCCAGCCTCAGCCTTCCTAGTAGCTGGGATTACAGGTGTGATCCACCATACACAGCTGAGTTCTGGTTTATAACAACCCAGGCTGCCCTGGGGAAGGTGGATATTAGGGATGAGAGTGAAGGCAGGGAGACCTGAGTGGGGATCTCAAGGCCTGTCCATGAAGTTCCTCCATGCCTCACTGGGAGCCTCCATTTTCTTTATTTTGACACAGGGTCTCACTCTTTTGTCAAGGCTGTAGTGCAGTGGAACCATCTGAGCTCACTGCAGCCTCCATCGCCTAGGCTGGAGTGATCCTCCTACTTCAGCCTCACGAGTAGCTGTGTCTATGGGTACATGCCACCACACCTGGCTAATTTTTTTTTGTAGAGATGGTATCTTGCCATGTTGCCCAGGTTGTTCTTGAGCTCCTGAGCTCAAGCAGTCCACCTACCTTGGCCTCCCAAAGTGCTGAGATTACAGGCGTAAGCCTCCATTTATTACCCAGAGCATTTTCTGAAAATTCAGTGAGATAAATGTCATGATAAGCTGTGCCCTAGTCCTGAGTAAGTGCTGGGCATGTTTTAGTTGTACAAGTTGTATTTATTCATTGCTACATTTCCATCTTGCCAGGGAGGGTGTGGTGAGAACTGGCTCACTGGTATTGAAAGCAGGCCACCTTGAAAGGGGGCTGGCTCTGTGAGTACCTTGGTGTTTAGGGATGCTCAGCTTGGGACCAGGGTGTCATTTCCTAGGGACATTGATAGATGAATCGCTTGCTCTGTTCCCAGAGGCATAAACCAGATCTGGCACCTATATCCCCTGTGGAACTGGAGATAATGACAAGAACAACCCTGTCCTAGGCTGGAATTTCCGGGTGTGGCCCTTTACACCGAGATCCCTTTAGTTAACCAGAGAAGGGAATCCAGCCCGTGCAGCTCTGGGCTGCTGGGTTTCCTAGGCTCAGGGACCAAGTGAGGGAAGCCTGGGGTTGGGAGTCTGCATGGCTTCTTGGACCCCTTTACAACCTTTCTTCACCCCGAGTGTGTGCCAGGGCATGGTGGCTCATGCCTGTAATCAAAGCACTTTGGAAGGTAGAGGTGGGAGGATCACCTGAGGTCATGAGTTCAAGACCAGCCTGGCCAACATGGTGAAACCCCATCTCTACTAAAAAGACAAAAATTAGCTGGGTGTGGTGGTACTTACCTGTAATCCCAGCTACCTGGGAGGCTGAGGCATGAGAATTACTTGAATTGTTTGAAGCTGAGACGGCACCACTGCATTCCAGCCTGGGGGACAGAGTGAGACTCCATCTCAAAAAAAAAAAAAAAAAAAAGGTATGAGCGATCTCCCTGCTTCTACCTTTGGGTTTGCTTCACTGGTTTGTTTGTAATAGCTTTATGTTCTCTTTTTTTGTGTATGGCCTCTTAGAGCTTAGGGCCATTTTGAATTGTGGTGTCTGCTGGCGTAACTATAAAATGCTTTGTGACTCTGGAAGAGTTTGGCAGGTTTTTTTTTGTTTGTTTTTTGTTTTTAAGTTAGACATAGTTACCATACATCCAGCCACTCCCTTCCCAGACATCCACCCATGAGAGCTGAGAACATATGTTTATAAAAGACTGATACAGGAACGTTCTTATCTACTTTGTGATAACCCAAACTGGAGGTAAGCCAGACATCTATTAGCAAGTGAACAGACAGATCTACCCATTGTGTGCATCTGCACAACTGAATAATACTAAGTTATGTACAAAAACAAACTATTGGCTGGGCACAGTGGCTCATGCCTATAATCTCAGCACTTTGGGGGGCCGAGGTGGGTGGATCACCTGAAGTCAGATTAAGGCCAGCCTAGCTATCATGGTGAAACCCCATCTCTACTAAAAATACAAAAATTAGCCAGGTATAATGGTGTGTACGTAATCTCAGCTACTCGGGAGGCTGAGGCACAAGAACTACTTGAATCTGGGAGGCCAAGGTTGCAGTGAGCCAAGATGGCACCACTGCATTCCAGCCTGGGTGACAGAGTGAGACTCCATCTCAAAAAAAAAAATTTTTTTTTTAATTTTAAAAAAAAAGGATGGTCGTGGTGGCTCATGCCTGTAATCCTAGCACTTTGGGAGGCCGAGGCAGGTGGAGATCAAACCAGCCTGGGCAAAACAGTGAAACCCCGTCTCTACTAAAAATAAAAATTGGCCAAGGCAGCTTGCACCTGTAGTCTCAGCTACTTGGGATACTGAGGCAGGAGAATTAGTTGAGCCTGGGAGGCAGAAGCTGCAGTGAACGGAAATCTGCCACTGCACTCCAGCCTGGATGACAGAGTGAGAATTCATCTCTTAAAAAAAAAAAAAAAAAGGCTGGGGACTATGGCTCACGCCTGTAATCCCAACACTTTGACACTTTGGGAAGCCGAGGCAGGTGGATCACCTGAAGTTGGGAGTTCAAGATCAGCCTTACCAACATGGAGAAACCCCATTTCTACTAAAATTACAAAAAATTTTGAAGAGAAGAGACAGAGTTCATCAATGCACCCTGGTAAAGTTAAGGGACTAGGGTGTAAGAAGAATGTGATGTACAGGCAGAATACAGGGGCACTGGAGCTAGAAGTGATCTTAGGGAACACAGAGTCACAGAAGAGCAATGAGATGTCATTTCTTGCTCAACTACAGTCCATTGGCAGCAGTCAGCTGGAGGGCTGCTTGGGCGTAACTCAGTGGGAAAGAACGCCATGAGTGACCGTGGGTGTCTGCTGTGTGCATGAGAAGGAAGGGAAGGGCTCAGTATTTGACATGCTTGAGATCTAACCCCTTCATTTTCCATATGACAAAATCTAGAGCCAGGGAGGTGAGCTAACCGGCTTCGGGGTCACACTGTGAGCTGGCAATAGAATGTGGCTGGTGACCTGACTCTCAGAAGAACATTCCTCTGAGTCGGGCTGGCCAAAAATGGACTGAGGTCCACATATGGCTCATGAGCTCAGCATGGATTTCATTTTTTAACTTTTTGGAGACAGAGTCTTGCTCTTTTGCCCAGGCTGGAGTGCAGTGGTATGACCTTGGCTCAACACGACCTCCACCTCCCAGGTTAAAATGATTCCCGTGCCTCAACCTCCCAAGAAGCTGGGATGACTGTCGTGCTCCACCACACCCAGCTAATTTTTTGTGGGGCACAGCCTCTCACTCTTTTACCCAGTTGGGACTGCAGTGGCATGATCCTGGCTCACTGCAACTTCTGCCTTTTGGGTTCAAGTGATCCTCCTGCCTCAGCCTCCTGAGTAGCTATGACCACAGGTACGTACCCCACGCCCAGCTAATTTTTTTTGTTTTTAGTACAGACCAGGTTTCACCATGTTGGCCAGGCTGGTCTCAAACTCCTAACCTGAAGCATCCTGCCTGCCTCAGCTTCTCAAAGTGCTGAGATTACAGGCATGAGCCACAGCACCCAGCCAGATTTCATATTTTTAACAGCGAAAAATCAAAGTAATATTACATGACAGATGCTAATTCTGTAAAATTTTAATTTTATTGTTTCTAAATACATTTTTACAGGAACACAGTCACCACCCATTAACTTCTGTATTATCTAAGGCTGCTTTTCCACTACATGGGAAGAGACAGGTATTTGTGACAAAGACCATATGTCCCGGAATGCTGAAAGTTTCCAGAAAAAGTTTCTTACTCCTGCTTTCTTCCAGTGTCTCTTAAACTTTAGTGTCCATACCCACCACCTAGAGAACTAGTTACAATTCAAATTCTGTTTCAGTGGATCTGGGCTGAAGCCTAAAATTCTGCACTGTTAATAAGCACCAGGTGATGCCATGGCTGCTGGTCCATGGACCACACTTTGAGTAGTGAGGATCAACTCCAGTGTGTCTCTATATGTCGACCTGAACCAGCAGCAGCAGTACCTGAGGATGTGTTAGGAATGCAGATACTCAGGTGCACCTAGACCTGCTAAACTGAAAATCTGAGTGGGGCCCAGGAAGCTATGTTTGATAGTAACAAGCTGTCAGTCAGCACAGTGGCTCATGCCTATAATCCCAGCACTTTGGGAGGCCAAGGCAAGTGGATCACCTGAGGTCAGGAGTTTGAGACCAGCCTGTCCAATATGGTGAAACACCATCTGTACTAAAAATATTTTTTAAATTAGCTGGGTGTGGTGTTGCATGCCGGTAATCCCAGCTACTCAAAGGCTAAGGTGGAAGAATTGCTTGAACCCAGGAGGCGGAGGATGCAGTGAGCTAAGATCATGCCATGGCACTCAAGCCTGGGAAACAGAGTGATACTCCATCTCAATCAACCAACCAAATATATTAAACTATCCAGGTGATTTTGATGCAGGCTTGAATTTGAATACCATCTCTCCTGCAGGTCCAGACTCAGAGATTTAAGGTAAGCCTAAGAAAATTCAGTGTTAGCATGAGCACGCTTTCACAAATGCTGAAAAGGCTAGAACTTCCTTAAACATTCTACCTGCAACTCAGCTAAGATGAAACAGGTGGTAGTTTAACAGATGTTTCATATTTATAAAAATGTTTAATGCTGCTTCACAGAAAAATTTGTCAACCTGACCAAGAAGGAATAGTTGTAATGAGCACAACATTACAAAAAGAATGACACAGTTAAAAAGACAGAAAAGACGTGGGGCATCATCTGAAGTCATCCTTCACCGTTAACTCTTTTTAACTGTGCTTAGAAGGGAATTTCCATAATCCATTTGTATATGGTCTCCTGATATGCGGCCAGCTTTGCAAAATGGTAAGTTGCACTGTTTTTTTTTTGTTGTTGTTGGTTTTTTTTTTTTTTTTTGAGATGGAGTTTTGCTCTTGTTGCCCAGGCTGGAGTGCAATGCCATGATCTCAGCTCACTGCAACCTCCGCTTCTTGGGTTCTAGTGATTCTCTTGCCTCAGCCTCCCATGTAGCTGCGATTACAGACATGAGCTACCACACCTGGCTAATTTTGTGTTTTTAGAAGAGACAAGGTTTGATCATTTTGGTCAGGCTCGTCTCGAACTCCTGATCTCAGGTGATCCACCCCCACCTCTGCCTCCCAAAGTGCTGAGATTACAGGTGTGAGCCACTGCACCCAGCCTGCACTGTTGTCTTTAAACTTTTTAAAGCCAGCTAGGCAGGGATAGATCTATCACCGTACCCCAGGACAGGCACGAGAACACTCAGTGTAGCATGGATCATGATAGTGAAAAACAGGGAACAACCTGTTTTTGCAATGAATGGGAGAAAAGGTAATACCAGGAGGGCATATCCACATGCCAGACAAGCATGTATCATGAACACAAATGAAGCAAGCCAGGCATGGCAGTGGTGCACCTGCAGTCCCAGCTACTTGGGAAGCTAAAGCAGGAGGATTGCTTGAGCCCAGGAGTTCGAGGCTGTAGTAAGCTACGATCGCACTACTGTACTTCAGCCTGGGGGACAGAGCTTGACCTCATTTCAGAACCAAAACTGAAAAAAAAACAAAAACAGATCAGAATGAATCCAGATGATATACTATTAACTACACCAGAGAACTCTATGTACACTATGATCCCATTTAAATCTGTCAAAATATTTATTAAAAACCTATATGTTTATACATTTTCTTCTAAAAGCATGCACAAAACTGTCACTTTGGAGGAGAGGAGCTGATAGAAGAGAAGACAATATACTTTTTATTTTATATCTTTATGATTTTTTTTTTCTACAGTGCATGACAAGTATTTGTTCAGCACCTGCTGTGCATTTTTACGTACTAAATATACAGCAGCACACCTGGAACTGACATTCTAGTGGGGAAAGAAAATAAAATAAGTGCACTTTAAAAAATTCTTTTTTTTTTTTTTGACACAGGGTCTCGGTCTGTTGCCCAGGCCAGAGTGCAGTGGCTCAATTTTGGCTCACTGCAACCTCTGTCTCCCAGGTTCAAAGGATTCTCATGTCTTGGCCGCCTGAGTAGCTGGGATTATAGGCATGCATCACCATGCCCAGCTAATTTTTTTTTTTTTTTTTAAACAAAGACAGGGTTTTGCCAGGTTGGCCAGACTGGTCTGGAGCTCCTGGCCTCAAGTGATTCACCTACCTCCAAAGTGCTGGGATTACTGATGTGAGCCACCATACCCAGCCCAAAATAAGTAAATTTTAGAGTGTGTTTAGACCATGCCATATCTGTGATCTAACCACACTTGACATATGGTCCACGGGACACTTACAGTCCACAGTTTGTGACTAGTTGGTGATAACATGAGGAAGCAGCACCATAATGGAGATCAACTATGGCACCAAGCGTGCCATTCAGCTCAGCTCACATTTTTTTTTTCTTACAAGGCTTTCTTAATGCAGGAAGCAGAAGGCACTGGTTTCCATCCTGGCACAAATGCCTTAGCCTGCCATGTTGGCCAGGCTGGTCTCGAACTCTTGGCCTCAAGTGATCTGCCCACTTTGGCCTTGAAAGCGCTGGGATTACAGGCGTGAGCCACCATGCCTGACTGCCACCTACTCATTTATAAAGCCCTCTGTGATTCACTTGCAACCAAAATTGAGAATCCCTGGTGCAGAGTGCCTCCCCGAGTCCAGGAATGATCTGCAGCCCCCACTTCCTTTTCAGGTGTGTCTATGCCTCCCTGTGGCTGTTTCTGTGAGACCCTGCATTTTCGAGTTCTGCTTTTATTTGTGTCAGCTGAGCATGTTTCCACAGTCACCCTGATCATGCTGCTGACTGCATATTTATCCCTTTTGTATCTTCCATCCTGGGTCTCTCCCACCTCTTCTGGGGTCAGTCCTTTCTTGCCTTACATTGTGCTGCTTTCTCTCCTGGCACCAAAGAATGAGGCAGCCAGTTCAGAGTGGGGACTGTAGTCGTCATCATCACTGAGGTATTGTGAACCAGGAAAGAGATATCATCTGTTTCAACACAGCACAGTGTCCGAGTGTCCTTGATAAATGTTGGCTGCCATTGTCATTGTTGATGTTCTGGTGATTATCATTGATGCTGGGTGGATTCTTCCTGGGATTGGGGCAGATACCCAGCTGACCTGTCCCTCGGTGTCCTTATCAGGGTCCTTCCCTAAGTCTGCAGCTAAGGCATCTGCCAGGGCTGGGGTGTCATCTGAAGACTCAACCGGGGAAGGGCCCACTTCAAATCTCACCTCGTTGTTGGCAGAACTAGGTTCCCCAAATGTTCAAATGTTGAAATACTTCCTTATTACTGTGGAAACAGCCTGTGCCCCAGGTACCTTTTACAGTGAACTCTTGGGAGCTCTCTGTGATATGGGCACTAAACGGTTAATTCCTGGCCCTACAGGGGTCCCTGGGCCTCTGCCTGTTGGATAATGCCCTTGTCAAACTGGTTATCTATTTTGAATATTATCTCTTCTTGCAGTGCTTGGGAACCAGGGGGCTATGCCCTTTCCTTCTGCAGCTCCTTGCATCCTGGTCCTGGGAAAGTGAGCTTAACACAGCAGAGATACTGTTATCTGGGCTGGGTTTTACCCATTACTGCTGGTACAGGGTGCTTGCTCGGGCCCAGGGCCCTCAGTGAATGGAGCTCTCTGCATAGCTGTAAAGCAGTGTTCCTGCCCCAAGGGACTGAACTCCAGATACCACCTGGCCCTCAACCAGACAGCCTGTTTATGGCCTCTGCAGAGCAGGTCTACTTTCTGAGCATCCTGGCTGTCCATTGCGCTACCATCTCCATCCTTAAGTGACCAGTTTTTCTTGTCCCTGGTTTTAGCATCTAGCTCATGTAACTCCCCTCCCCTCCTTTGTCTCTTTTTTGCTAGGGGTCACGGGCATCAGCATTCCAGGGAAGGAAGCAAAGCAAATGGAGAATGGCATGCTGGTGACAGACAGTATGGGGAAGGAACTTCAGAGGTAAGTTGGGGGAGGTGGTGTGACTCATGCAGGCCTCACGATTTCACCATCTGCACATACTTTTGACACTTGAGTTCCCTACATGGTGTGGGTCTTTGCTCATGTCACTCGGGGGGGCCTGGAAGGTTCAGTCTTTGTGAAGCAGCATTCAATATAAAACTATCTCAAGGATAGGAATGGAGGCTCATGCTTGTAATATCAGCACTTTGGGAGGTCGTGGAAGGAGGATCACTTGAGGCCAGGAGTTTGAGACCACAATGGGCAATATAGCAAGACCCCATCTCTACAAAAAAGGAAGTATCCTCGTGTTTGATTATAGAGGGCTTCCTTAGATCCCTGGGGATTTATAGCATATGCAGTGTGTTAACCATGCTAGCTTTTAAAAACTGGCTAAGTTGGCTGGGCATGGTGGCTCACACCTGTAATCCCAGCACTTTCGGAGGCTGAGGTGGGTGGATCACCTGAAGACAGGAGTTCAAGACCAGTCTGGCCAACATGGTGAAACCCTGTCTCTACTAAAGATAGAAAAATTAGCCAGGCATGGTGGCAGGAGCCTGTAAATTCTAACTACTCAGAAGGCTGAGGCGCAAGAATCAATTGAACCCAGGAGGCAGAGGTTGCAATGAGCTGATATTGTACCATGGCACTCCAGCCTGGACAACAGAGTGAGACTCTGTCTCAAAAAAGCAAAAACAAACAGCAAAAGAACAACAAATATTGACAAAGTCAGAGCCTAAGCACACCGTACCTTGGGGATCTGAGAAAGGATGGTGGACCTGCAGTTGCTATAGGGGTCAGAACAGCGCAAAGATGATGTGGCCTAGCACTGTGCCTTAGTACATGTCACTTTTGCCACTGTTACCATCTCACACAGCCTGCATTCTAGTGCGAGATTACAGACAGCGCATGTGTGCAGAAGGATGTAAGATTTTCATCCAAGGTGCTAGCTGGGATTTGTGAAGCCCTAGGTCATGAAGCAGGAAGGCCCAGCTCCCCACCTGAATTCTAGATTTCATCCAGAGTTGGTTCTGATTCTTCCCTCTGCTGCTCCCTGAAAAGCCACACTTGCTTTTGGATTTGAGGGCCACTCCCACCTCACTTGGCCTTAACCAAAGACCTATGCACAGATCTCATGGGCAAGGAAAGGTTACCCACCCCAGGCCCTAGATCAAAGAGGGGAGGTGCTGGAGGTTTATTTGGCCTTTAGGAAGTGTTTTCAGGGGACACAGTTTTGGGGGTGCAGTGATGAACACATGGGGCTCTTGACCTCAGGTACCTTGTAATCTTGCTCAGGAGATAAGTAGGTAGAGGAAGGCACAGAAAGTTCCACAGCAAAGAACCACATCTGTGTTTTGCATGGCCTTCATAATTTCTTTTTCCTTTTCTTCTTTTTTTTGAGATGGAGTCTCCCTCTTGCGCAGGCTGGAGTTCAGTATGCAGTGGCACCAACTCAGCCACTGAACACAAAACTGTGGGCAACACAGTCTGATGTTCTCTGGGGTCTGCATAAAGATAATGACCACTGATGTACAGAAAGTCCTTTTTTTTTTTCCTTTGAGACAGGGTCTCTGTCGTTGAGGCTGGAGTGCAGTGACACAGTCATGGCTTACTGCAACTTCTGCTTCTTGGATTCAAGTGATTCTTCTGCCTCAACCTCCCTAGTAGTTGAGACTACAGGCGCCTGCCACCATGCCTAATTTTTGTATTTTTAGTAGAGACAGGGTTTCACCTGTTGGCCGGGCTGTTATTGAACTCCTGGCAACCAGTGATCTGTCTGCCTTGGGCTCCCAAAGTGCCAGGTTTACAGGTGTGAGCCACTGCACACAGCCAAAAAGTGCTTTCTGAGTAACATGCTTGCATGAAGGAGAAGCCAGGGCAAGATCCCACCCCAACCTCCACCACCTCTGTAAAACAAGAAAAGTGAATGAACTAGGTACTTTCCCTTTTTTTCATCATGTTTCATATTTTGAAACTTTTTCATGTTTGAAAGATGATCTAAGATGTGCCCTTTCTGTTTTATCTTTTATTTGAGATCAATTAGAATTGATCTTAAAAAAAAAAAAAAAAAAAAGCACGCATTTTTTACGTATCAGTGGTCATGGGCTTTTTGCAGACCACCAGAGATCATCACAGATTGTGTTTTCCACAGGACTTATTCCTGCCTGAGACATTCCCTTTCTCTGGGGACCTATAACCCTGGGGAATGCAGTGGAGGTGCACATGTGCACATGTTCATATATATGTTTACATGTGTGCCTGTGCAGTTGACATCCCTGTGCTTCTCCAGACAGCTCAGCAGCTCCTCCTCCTATAGCGGGGACATCAGCGGGCACCACAACAGCACAACAGAGCTGCAGAAAGCCGAAGCCAAGAAGGAGGAGACTTGAAAGCTGATGGAGGCTGGCAAGGCATCGAAAGGGCAAGTGAGATTTGCTCCTTCAGTGATGATGGTGGCTACAGCTTACAGAGCGCCCACTGTGCAAAGTGCCTTATCTACAATACATCTATAAAGGTACTATTTACTGCACCAGAAACTGAGGCCAGAGAGGTTTAGACACTTACTCAGGGTCACTGCTGGTAAGCCGCAGAACTGAGATTTGAATCCTAGCAGACTCTAGGGTTGGTGCTTGTAGTGTCTGCTCTACTGACTGCCACGTCGACTTGAGCAGCTTAGGGGCTCTCATTAGCTATAGGCAACCTGAATGCTTTAAGTCAGGGCTTTCTGCAATATGGGGTTCAGTTGTGCCTGAAATGGTTTCAGGTTATGTGCAAACACATTCAATGACAGACGAGCGTTTATTTCTTTTTTGAGACAGAGTCTCACTCTGTCACCCAGTCTGGAGTGCAGTGGTGCTATCTTGGCTCATTACAACTTCTGCCTCCCAGGTTCAAGGAATTTTCCTGCCTCAGCCTCCCATGTAGCTTGGATTACAGATACTCACTGCCACACCCAGCTAATTTTTGTCTTTTTAGTAGAGACAGGATTTCACCATGTTGGCCAGGCTGGTCTTGAACTGCTGGGCTCATCGTCCTTCCTTGGCCTCCCAAAATGCTGGGATTACACGTGTGTGCCATTGCACCTGGCCTGTTTTTCATTTCTCATTTAGTCCTTTTGATTATGTCCCTGAGAAAGTCTCAGTTGGGTCCAAGCTTGCTTTCAGTACCTAGCAGTCACTAGCTTCCCTTTGTAACAAAGAGAGTGGGTTTCGAGCTCCTAGTTTTGTTTTTATAAAAGATCATCTAATTTGGGCAAGTGTTAATAATTCTCTATTTATGGCAGTGATCCAAAGTTTATTTTTAAAAATAAATGTGATTACATTTTTTAAAAACTAGGGAATGGAATTTTTAATGTAGGTAAAAAAAAAATAAGCATACAGATAAAAAAAATCCATGAAAGTGGTAGCGAGGGGGTGAGGCTGGGACACTTTCTTTTAGACCTGCTCTATTGTCATAATTAAAATAACTAGAGGAGCAAGATCAAACAAATTCAAAAGCTAGCAGAAGACAAGAAATAACTAAGTTCAGAGCAGAACTGAAGGAGATAGAGACACAAAAAATCCTTAAAAAAAATCAGTGAACCCAGGAGGTGGTTTTTTGAAAAGATCAACAAAACATACCACTAGCCAGACTAATAAAAAAAGGAGAAGAATAGATGCAATAAAGAGTGATAAAGGGGATATCACCACTGATACCACAGAAATACAAACTACCATCAGAGATTACTATAAACATCTCTTGCAAATAAACCAGTAAATCTACACAATATGGATAAATTCCTGGACACATACACCCCCCAAGACTAAACCAGGAAGAAATTAAATCCCTGAATAGACTAATAACAAGGTCTGAAATTGAGGCAGCAATTAATAGCCTACCAACCAAAAGTCCAGGACCAGACAAGTTCACAGCCGAATTTTACCATAGGTAAAAAAAGGAGCTGGTACCATTCCTTCTGAAACTATTCAAAACAATACAAAAAGAGGGAATCCTACCTAACTCATTTTATGAGACCAACATCATCCTGATACCAAAACCTGACAGAGATACAACTTAAAAAGAAAATTTCAGACCTATATCCATCATGAATGTTAATGGAAAAATCCTCAATAATAATACTGGCAAACTGAATCCAACAGCACATCAAGAAGCTCCATCATGATCAAGTCAGCTTCACCCTTGAAATGCAGGGCTGGTTCAACACATGCAAATCTATAAACATAACCCAGCACATAAACAGGACCAAGACAAAAACCATGATTATCTCAATAGATGCAGAGAATGCCTTCTACAAAATTCAGCTCTTTATGCTAAAAACTCTCACAAAGCTAGGTATTGATGGCAGATATCTCAAAATAAGAGCTATTTATGATAAACCCACAGACGGTAACATAGTGTATGGGCAAAAACTGAAACATTTCGTTTGAAAACCAGCACAAGACAAGTATGCCCTCTCTCACCAGTCCTACTCCACATAATATTGGAAGATCTGGTCAGGGAAATCAGGCAAGAAAAAGAAGTAAAGGGTACTAAACTAGGAAAAGAGGAAGTCAAATTGTCTCAATTTGCAGATCACATGATTGTACATTTAGAAGACCCTATCATCTCAGCCCAAAATCTCCTTAAGCTGATAAGCAAATTCAGCAAAATCTTAGGATACAAAATCAATGTGCAAAAATCACAAGCATTTCTGTACACCAGTTACAGCCAGCAAGCAAAATCATGAATGAACTCCCATTCATAATTGCTATAAAGAGAGTAAAATATCTAGGAATACATGTAACAAGGAATGAAAGGACCTCTTGAAGGAGGCTTATAAACCATTGCTCAAAGAAGAAAGGAAACAAACAGATGGAAAAACATTCCATGCTCATGGTTAGGAAGAATCAATATTGTGAAAATGGCCATACTATCCAAAATAATTTATACATTCAATGCTACCCCATCAAGCTACCATTGACTTTCTTCACAAAACTGGAAGAAACTACCTTAAACTTCATATATAACCAAAAGACAGCCTGCATAAAGAAGACAATCCTAAGCAAACAAACAACAACAACAAAAAGCTAGAGGCATTATGCTACCTGACTTCAAACTCTACTATAAGGCTACAGTAATCAAAACAGCATGGCTCTGATACCAAAACAGAGATAGACCAGTGGAGTAGAAGAGAGGCCTCAGAAGTAATGCCACACATCTACAGCCATCTGATCTTTGACAAACCTAACAAAAACAAGCAATGGGGAAAGGATTCCCTATTTAATAAATGGTGTTGAGAAAACTGGTTGGCCATCTGCAGAAAGCTGAAACTGCATCCCTTCCTTACACCTTATACACAAATTAACTCCAGATGGATTAAAGAGTTAAACCTATGACCTAACACCATAAAAACCCTAGAAGAAAATCTAGGCGATACAATTCAGGACAGGCATAGGCAAGAACTTCATGACTAAAACACCAAAAGCAATGGCAACAAAAGCCAAAATAGACAAGTGGGATCTAATTAAACTTAAGAGCTTTTGCACAGCAAAAGAATCAGTCATTAGAGTGAACTGGCAGCCAATAGAATGGGAAAAAAATTTCGCAATCTATCCATCTGACAAAGGGCTAATATCCAGAATCTAGAAAGAAATTAAATAAATTTACAAGAAAAAACCCCATCAAAACGTGGGCAATGGATATGAACAGATGCTTCTCAAAAAAAACATTTATGCAGCCAACAAACATGAAAAAAAGCTCATCATTAGTGGTAATTAGAGAAATACAAATCAAAGTCACATTGAGATACCGTATCATGCCAGTTAGAATGGTGATCATTTAAAAAAATCTGGAGACAACAGATGCTGGAGAGGATGTGGAGAAATAGGAATGTATTCACACTGTTGGCAGGAGGGTAAATTAGTTCAGCCACTGTGGAAGACATTGTGGCAATACCTCAAGGATATAGAACTAGAAATATCATTTGACCCAGCTATCCCATTACTGGGTATATACCCAAAGGATTATAAATCATTCTATTATAAAGACATATGCACACACATTTATTGCAGCACGGTTTACAATAGCAAAAACTTGGAACCAACCCAAATGCCCATCAGTGATAGACTGGATAAAGAAAATGTTGCACATATACACCATGGAATACTATGCAACCATAAAAAAGGATATCATGTCCTTTGCAGGGACATGGATTTAACTGGAAACCATCATTCTCAGAAAACTGACAAGAACAGAAAACCAAACACTGCATGTTCTCACTTATAAGTGGGTGTTGAACAATAAGAACACAGGGACACAGGGAGGGGAACATCATACACCAGGGCCTGTCGGGAGGAGAGGGGAGTAAGGGAGGCATAGCAGGGGGTGGAGGGATTGGGGAGGGATAACATTAGGAGAAATACCTAATGTAGATGACAGGGGCTTGGATGCAGCAAACTACCATAGCATGTGTATACCTATGTAACAAACTTGCACGTTCTGCATATGTACCCCAGAACTTAGTATAATTATAAAAATAAATAAATCGGATGCAGCCTTGTTATGCTGCCCAGGTGGTTCTCAAACTCCTGGGCTCAGGAAACTTCAAACTCCCAAGTAGCTGAGGCTATAGGTGTGTATCACCACACTCAGCTATTTTTTCTACAATTTTTAATATTTTATTCTCACTACAGAACCAATAATGTAAGTAGAGGAACAATCCTACCAAGTATATAATACCCAAATAATAAGTGTCCAAGAAAAACAGCTATATGCTATTTGTTGTAGTTTTTCAACTAAAAGGTGCCAGGGAGATTCCATGATTACCACAAGTAATTTGATCCACTGAAGATTTATACTGGCAAAAATATAGATGTCACACTAGTATGATTTAAAAGTCAAAGTGTTAATATTTATCTAATTAAACCTTAACCAAACTTCATATTTTCTCTATTGGGGAAAGCATTTCCTAATGTGATTTTTCTGTTGCTATGTATCTTCTAGTTCATTTTTGTTCGGCCCACACCCTGTCACAGTACTTATCAATCTTTTGTTAGTTTGCCAACATTAAATAAAATTTTTAAATCAACTAGCCATGTCTATGGTTTTCTCTGACCAACTTTCCATAACCATCATAAAACAATAAGAGATAAACCACTGCTAAATTTTAAAAGTAAATACCATGCAAAAGTTGACGGAGAGAAAATTTTACAAGAGACCACTTTACCTTGGTAGTAAGTCAAGTTTTCATCGTCTGGTTTAGGGCATGAATCCATACACAGTTACTGGAAAATGCTTTAGAGCAAAAATATACAATAAAAATGAGCAACTTTTTTCTTTTTTACAAATTTTTTAACTGCCAGTTCATATGCACCATCCCCCTCCAAAAAACAAAAACACAACCTGGGAAAAGGTCAGCCATCTGTATATTAAATAACATATCTTGATACAATTAAAATATGGCCTCTGTTCTAAAAATAGATTTTGGTTACCTATTTCTGCCTTCAGCTGTCCAAATCTATAAAATATTCAATGAAAACTGACCTTGAACTCCATAACAAATACTGACAGCCAATATATTGGCAGAGCTTGACAATAATTTACCTGCAAAAATTATCTGTCCTGAAGCAGAACGTGAAATTCAATTAATGGATGACATAACTTTTGTCACCTAAACTGGAAGGAAACTTATGACCTAAAACAAGGTAGAAAGATTCACTGTCTCTTGTCCATTATCTATCTCTGGTTAAAAGATTAATCTGTGTCACTTCAAAATGGCAGTCTTGATTCTTCAGCATAAAAAACCACTTAAGAAGGTGCCAATGCTTTCCTTTGTCCTAAAAGAGTGCAGAGAATCCCCTGCTGTATTTCAAATGTGTGAGAGCTAAAAGTACAAAATGTACAAAAATAACGAAGTTGTATTTTCTTATTGAGGATACTCTTCCCAGAAAGATTAAAACATTAACAATTATAAAAATCCAATTATTTTCACTCTATAGGTCCTACCTTTTTCAGGTCGACATAAACTAGTAAGCCCTTAAAACCCTTCATAGGCACTCAGATATCCAATGAGAGAGACTGCTGGAAAAACAGTCTTGGCAGTTGTACCTCTATTTCCCTAAATACTACCTAAATATCTTAATTCCTATGGGTTTTCACTTCCAGATTCCACCTATGCAGGGCTCCGTGGCAGTTTCCATTAATCTTCAAATCTTCAGTCTATGAAAGCACAGATTCCTGAAAGGATGGCCTTAAATGACCAGGAGTGGGAGCAGTCTGTATCCCTGCTCCTGAATAACAACCTAACTGGACTCTCTACTACCTATCAGCACAGATACACCTCCAACTACCCAGCTGAACTTCAAGACTGATTTGACAGCCAATGATGCCGCTGACCCAGTCTGCATGGCTATGCGAAGGACACCAGTGAATTGGGAAAAGAGGCAAGAGGTGAGGAGACACCTGCCCTGGGCCACAGATCTATGTAGTTCAGCAATCTCTAGCCCATCAGTACTCAAGGGGCTCTAAGCCACCTCTCTGTAAGTGAGGATGGAATTAGATGATACCACATTTCTGTCTGCTGTACACTCCTCCCAGTGTCTCCAAATGTTTTAGCATCTTACAGCAAAAATCTTAAAGTTTGTCAGTTCTTGACTTAAAAAGAGCACAGCAATCTGTTTAGAATTCCTTGAACCCTCTATTTTAATGTGCCATTGTAGAAAATTCCCAATATCTTGTGTCCTTCATCTTTATAATTTATCAGACTTGTCATAAACCCCAATATTCTAATCTCTTATTGAATAATCCGTATTCAGTGTCGTTTCTCTTCAAACTTGACCTTCCCCTGCTCATTCCATTCTTAGCCATTTCCATTGGGTTCACAAGCTAATTCCCTTCTCATTCTATCCACTGGGTGCACCAGACCCACTCCCCCTTTGTATTATTAAAACACATGCCAGGCCAGGTGTGGTGGCTCACACCTGTAATCCCAGCAGTTTGGGAGGCGAAGGCAGGCAGATCACCTGAGGTCAGGAGTTCGAGACCAGCCTGACCAACATGAAGAAACCTACTACAAATACAAAATTATCAGGGCATGGTGGCGCATGCTTGTGATCCCAGATACTCAGGAGACTAAGGCTGGAGAATCACTTGAACCCAGAAGGCGAAGTTTGCGGTGAACCAAGATTGTGCTATTGCACTCCAGTCTGGCAACAGGAGCAAAACTCTGTCTCAAAAAACAACCACAACAACAACAACAAAAACCTGCCAATGGAATAAAAAAGAGTATTGGGCTTTAAAATGAGTTCAAATCTCGTTTCTACCTTGCCTGTGGCCAAAAAGAAGCATCCTAATCTTGAGTCTCAAGATCTCTATCTAGAAAATCATTTGATCAAAACGTTCCACACAGATTGAAGTACTAGAAGCTATTTTAATTAGTCCTAAGATTGCTTAAATTTCTGTAATTCTATGTGCTTTTGGTTCTGTCTATAGGAAAATTGAGAATACATAGCCAGCAGAATTTGAAAACATAACAAAAGAAATGCCAAGGAAGAAAAGTCCTGGAAAAAGAAAAAATAAAAATAAAAAAGCATTATGGAAGTAGGCAGAAATACTAGCCTACAGGGAAAACAAAACTGGGAAGTTAATTTCTCTCCAAGACTTGCCAAATCTTGGTTTTGTAAAATTTCCAGTCCTATGGCCAAACATTTACTCTGCCCTAAAAGTTTTGATGGTTAATTTAAAAAAAAAAAAAAAAAGCTGCTTACCAAAAAAATTGTTAAATTAGGACAAACTCAGTGACTAACCTCATTTCTAACAGTGACCTAAAATGAGAGTTTAACTTATTTAAACTCGTTAATTTAGATACTAATTAAAATTAATCTGACTAATCTTATTCTGACTTACACATTGATCAAAGTGCTGCACAGATATCTCTATCAATCTGTACTGAGGAATAAGAGAGAAGATTTCAAAGCCAGATAGGCTGATGGTCAAACTGTGTGGGTCAGCTACTTTGTGAACTATGGGATCATGATCCAATTAATCAACCTCTCTAAACTACAGTTGCCTATTTAATAAACAGTAGGTTATAAGAACACAGATGTTGTGATGGCTTTATGAGATAAATACATAATAGGGTGGTTACCCCAGAATACAACACTCAACAGATATTAGTTTCTTCCATCTATATTTTCTTAGTTAACATAATTTTTTTAATCTGTAAAATCCTACCTGACTGCAGGTTGATCAGAACTCCTACAATCTATTAAAGGAAAGGGTAAAATGCATTTTAAATCAACAATGTGTAGAGTATTAAAACCATAAGAAAGTACAGTGATGCATGCCTGTAATTTCAACTATTTGGAAAGCTGAGGAAGGAGGATCATTTGAGAAACCAAGAAGTTTGAGGCTTTAGGAAACACTGCAAGACTCTACCTTCATAAAAAAAATTAAGGATGCACAGTTGTGTACATGATTTAGATAATTTTTCTTTGAAGTATAGGACTGATGCTTTGTTACAAAGCATTAATTTGAGAGCATACCTGGGACCTTATTAGAATTAATATAAATTATACCTATCGGTATGTAATTAATGTAGTAAGAACTCTTACTTCCCTTATTTTGTATTTATTAAATGCAAAGAATAAATTTATCAAAATTTGATATCTACAAGTGAACTGCAGTATACAAGTCATCCTAGCCAAACCCTATGAAATTGGCTAAAAATGGTATTGTTAGCAGAACAGATGGAATGAGTGACCAGTGTCAAACAGCATGATTTCTGGACCAAAATATGAGGGGAGCAGTTAAAACAGAGTAAACAGTAGCACCCCTTATCCCCTATATGTGTGGAAAAGACACATTTGTCATGTTTTTCTCTGCTCTCACACCACAGCAATAATCGTCAACAAAGAAGGCTTCTGTGACCAAACATGTGAAAAGGTTTTACCCTCCAACAAGCAATCACTTCTGCAGATAACACAAACTGGGTGTCACCTAATTCAGTTCTCACACTGTCTACAGATAGCATCAGATTTCACAGGTAAAGGGCTCAGTCTCATGAGACTGCCTCCCTACATCAATCCTAAGTCTGAAACTCCAGAACTTCTGACCCATCAGCTTCAAATTGGGGTTCCCAGGACTCCCTCTTTGGATTAAATTGAATTGCTGGAATGGCTCAAAGTACTCAGGGAAACACACTTACCAGCTATACTCCATGCCCTCTCAGAACACACTACCCTCCAGGAACCTCCATGTATTCGGTGATGTGGAAGCTCTTCAAGCCCAGTCCCTTTGGGTCTCTATGAAAGCTTCAATACATAGGCATCACTAATTAATCACTGGCTGTTGATGACTGACAACCTTCAGCCCATCTCTCCTCCCCAGAGTTTGCAGAGTGAGACAGAAGATCTCAACCCTCTAATTAGTCAAGTCTTCAGGATGGTGACCAGTTCCCCTCCTGAATCTACCTAGGTGCTTCCAGCCATTGATCATTAGCATACCAAAAGACATCACTTTGGAAAGTCTAAGGAGTTTAAGAATTGTACACCAAGAAATGAGTCAAAGTCCAAACACAGGTTTTACATCTGCAGTTTTGAATTATGTGGTTACAGCTACTAACAGTTACTTGTATTCCAAACAGTTTTCCATTGAAAACTCGAGAAATAAACAAGTCATAAGTGCTAGTGTGCCAGTCTGAGAAGCACAATAAAATCTTGAGTTCTTGCCCTCTGTCCATACCAGGATGTGAATCATTCCTTTGTCCAGTGCATTCACACTGCGTGTGCTGTCCAGCCATTAGTCATCAACATGGTCTCCTCCTACATCCAGCCATCAACATCATTAAGGCCTGAAGGTCTAGAAACACTCAAAGTTGATAATCTTTTTTCTGACTTAAGAGTCAGGGGGTGAGTAAGTGGCCTAACACTACATGACAATGCCTACATCATTCACCTCACTTCATCTCATTACATAGGCATTGTATCACTTCATATCATCACAGGAAAAAGGGTGAGAACCATACCATATATTTTAAGAGACCACATTCAGAAACAGGGATTCTTGCAAAAACTTTCCAGCTGCCAGTGGAGAAGACCTCAAAAGATATTAATGTGTTACTCTGGCCAATACTCTTGGGGAAGGTGCTGGGTGTTTTACTTAGTTGTAGCTTTGTGCTCTGCCCTACATATAACAAGGCCCAAATTCACCTGTCATTTTACCTGCCACAGAAAGAACCACTGGAAAGATTACTGCTTTAAGAGCTTATCCACTCTGAACCACATCACAGCACAAGACTCTGTCTCAACAACAACAACAACAAAGAAACAAACCTAATTGTTCCCGCGTAAAAATAAGTCTGGGTCCACACTAAATCTGAAGCATTCTCAATGCCATGAGACAGGACAGAAATACATTAAAAAATTATATTCCTGCTTTCTGTAGAAACAAAACTGTTGAACTTAAGGTTTTATAAGGCAAGTCAAGAAAAAGAGCAAAAAATGCAAAAGTAAAATTTGAAAGGCCATTTCATTATCAAGGGCTTATGATCATGAGACATTCACAAACTATATATATTTTTCAAAACTTTGGTTCTGAATTTTGACATAAGTTGCAGTTTCATTCGAGGATGTCCAAGAGGTCAAATAAGACAATGTCATTTGGTATTTTCAGGCTTTTTTTTTTTCTTTTCTTTTTTTTTTTTTTTTTTTAGAGAACAGTAAACTTCTTTAGAGAAATAAATTGTCATAACTTCATAGGTTAAAGGCTCGTGAGTCATAATTCTAAGTGCATTTGTAAAATATGGTGGTGCATGCTTGCGTTCTGAACTTCTCAGCCTTAAACTCATATAGTAAATAATTCACAGATACAAACTGATTAAACAAAAGCCCCTTTTAATCTGACATTATTTTTTCTTTTCATTTTTTGTTTGAGACAGCATCTTGCTCTGCTGCCAGGCTGGAGTGCAGTGGCACAATTTTGGCTCACTGCAACCTCCGCCTCCCGGGTTCCAGTGATTTCTGTGTCTCAGCCTCCTGTATAGCTGGGACTACAGACACATATTTTAATAGAGATGGGGTTTCACCATGTTGGCCAGGATCATCTCGGTCTCCCTACTTCATGACCCAACCGCCTCAGCCTCCCAAAGTGCTGGGAGATTTGAGCCACCATGCCCAGATATTTTTCTTTATCTTTATTCTCTTTCTTCATTTATCAGGAGCAGGAGAGTCTAATTAAATGTGGCAGAGTGGTATAAGGGAATACAGTGAAAAGTATAAAATGAATTAAACCAGAGCTAATCGTATCAATGTGGATACATCTGAAAAACAGAATACAAAGTAAACAAAAGAAAGTGGCAGAAAGATATGTAAAGTGTAGAAGCACTCACCATCCATTTTAGGACACAAAAATTCTGCATATTATTTCTGAGCATCACAATATAGTTAAGGATTTCAAAAAGGTATTGAAATGGAAAACAGCTAATGATATTGGTAGCCTCAATGATGTTCATGACGTTGGTTGCCTCTATGCAATTATTTTTTAAAAAATCTTTTATACCAAAAAGTCTCAAAACCACCATTTTAAAAGACTGTCCTTCAGTTATGAATGAATGATTACTTTCCTAGTTTGTAATAATCAAAGATGCCACAAACACACCCATACACACACCCATACACACACATGCATACACAGTGTGCTCATTAGAACATTTCATTGGCTTCAGATCATCAGTGTAATAACATTAACAGGAAGTCTCTAATGTAAGACAGAAACTGACATCTAAGTAAAGCATTCCTTTAGGCAAACACCAGAACTCCAACTAGCACATAAGACACTGGAAATATCTCAGAGTCTCAAAATTCACTACTTTGAATCCCTGATGAGTATAAAAATTCCATATTGGAAATGTTATGCTATTCAAAATATTAAAATAGAAACATCTGAGTTAAAACTATTTTTAAAATTTTGCTTTCTTCTAAATTTATTTTTATGGAAATATGGATACCAACAATAACATTTATGCCAATGCCTTTCATTCAATTTAGAACAAAAAGAATTAGGGGTAAGAAGAATGTGACTACTTCCAATCATTTAACGTACTTATTTTCAGCATTCCATTTGTATTGGAAGTGTACCTGCTATCGATATCTGTACATTCTTTCTTTGTACTGCTTCTCTCACACAACCGGATCTTCCATTTCAGTGGTAGGTTGAATGAGTTTTAAAAGAAAATAACTAATAAATCATATATATTTTATACAATATAAAGTTATTAATTAAAAATAAATATATATAATTACCTTCAAGGAAGGATATTATTCAGGAGGCCCTACAAAGCAAAGGGGACATGTCATCAATTATATGTAGGTATGACCAGGCCAACCAAACATTCATGCAGTGTTATCAAGCTGAGTCCTCATGCCTGGCTATGAAAATAATTATTAAGGTTTTGAGGGTTCTTTTGGGCATCTTCTTTTCATTGCCTAGGACAGCAATGTGATGGAAATATATTGAGTAAAATAGGAATATGGGATCCCTAAATCACAAAGTTTGTATTTCAAAAGTGAGATTGCTTCAAATGCCTATAACTAAAATAGAAAAGTATGGATATTAATGTGAACACACTGGGCTGATAAGGATAAAAGGGACCATTAAACAGTGGAGCAAATCATAAGCTGAGAGAATCAATGTCAAAGCTGATGGTGAAAGCTACAGAGTATTTAAAGTTGGAACATCAGAGGCATTCATGCCAGAACACCACAAATATTTATCATGTGCTTCCCCTTGTCCTGTCACTTAGGAAATACACCGTTGAGATGCCAGTTCAGGTGAATGTGTGATTCACCTCTCATCAAAGAAAGTGTTCTAAATTGATCAGCTATGATACAGACTTACAAAATAACAGTTTCTCAAAATTCTCATTTTCCCATTCCCACATGGCTACTGAAGCACCTACATTTCTCATATCCTCTTGTTTGATCTTTTCTTAAGAGTTCCTTGATCCACTCATGCAAGACTTAAAACATCAAGTAAACCATACAGAATAAGATTTCAATATCAAAATACTTGCCAAAAGAGAAAACATTGAATTGCCAGTCTTGATAGAAAAGAATAAACTTTTATATTTCAAGATCAGTGCAGTGTTCTTAGAAAATGACAATTTTGATACTCATAAATTTTATAATATGACTGCTTCTAAAATTAACTAAGTTTGGCATGTCATCTTACTCTGTAAATGACTTTTATGAAACAGCTATCATATCAAAGAACTGGCTGACCCCCCAAAAAAATTAGTCAAAATACAACTTAATCACATCTTATTCACTCATGGCAATGAAACTTCTTGCTCCGAGGCCTGACAACTATGAAGAGAAATTAGCAGTTGTGGTTTACCCCAATTCCAGCACTCCCTACTACCTCCAGTACTCCATAGCAATAACTGTTTTTGCTGGGTATATGTCCAAGGAACTGGAAGTGAGTTGCCTCAAGCTTCCTTGGTTTTGACTGCAAAGTCCCCCAATAAACCTTTTTTTCTTCCTCCTTCCTTGCCCTTTCACAATCCCTCTTCCTTTGCAAAAGTAATCTTTAGATCTGTCATCCAATGCTTCTCTTCCTAACTGCTTTTTATGGATAATTGCAACAACTTTTTTCATCTGTTTTCAGCAGTAGTATGCACCAACAATTTCTGTTTTCATCTCAATTCTGCTTCCTCTGTGGCTAGAATCCTGCTTCAGAAATAAAAGGAGATTAATGCCTTCCCTTGATTCTGTTATTTATTTAAATTGCTGTTCAATGGTTCTTTTTCCAGATTTCTCTAAAGGAAGGCTATTTCCTTGTTATTCAGAGCTGTGTCCAAGGAACAGCACCAACACCACCTGAGTACTCCTGAGGAGGGCAGAATCCCACACATGCTGAATGAGAATGTCCATTTTCCAGAAGCTCCCCAACTAATTCATGAAAATTTGGATACCCCGTTCTACACTAATATGCTTCCACATTTGTTTACCTTAATTGCCCATCTGGAGCTTAGCCTCAATTTCTTCCCTATTAAGTCCCTGAATTTAATTCTGCATTATAAGCTGTAATGTTTCTAATACACTTTCAATCAGGCTATACCTTCTCTAACTTCCTCTTCATAAATCACATGACACTATTCAATTATGTTAATTTGGCCTATATGATACTATCCGATGAAGTTATAACATTTTCTATAAAACTAAATTATGGCCATACATGGCTGACCATCTATGGTGATATTCATCTATTGTAGATAAAACACAGATCTGTGTGGTAAGGGACCTCAATCCTTAATGCCTCTCCAATAGTGAGAATGACAGCAAGAGCAGGAAGAAGTTAATTCTCTGACACACTGTGGTGCTGGAAGCTGGCATTACCTTCTTTCCTATTTCTATCACTCTGTTCTTCCTTCTTCTACAAATCAATTTGACTTTACTACCCTCCTTTACATACACCCGCGTACTGTTTCTTCATTTATTCTATGTACACACTACCCTCCTCATTCTTTCTCTCTTTTATTCATTTCCTCTTCCCTCTTTCCTGATTTTCCTCAGATCTTAGAATATCTTAAAATGGGAACTAATAATTCAGCTCCTTTAATGGTACTCTCAATAGACTCAACTGCTGACCCCTGATTAGATATAAAACTTATCACCATTTTACTTCTCCTTTACTTACTATAAAATTAATAGAACATTTTCTTTAGCTATTTTAATATATTAGTGTTCTAATTTAAAAAAAAAAATTCCATCAAATGACTTTTTAAATCAAATAGTATTCTTACCTTCTTTTACATTGACTATACCGTGTTTTTTGTTTTGTTTTGTTTTTCCATTTTCAGGTCCAGGTAAAGGCTCTGACAGTTTCTGAAGGACACACTGCTGAGGTAATATCAAGCATGAGTTTCCGTTTAAAAAATTATAATGAGTTTCATAAAGACTTTCTTATCAATTTTTTTTCTTTTTTTAAAACAGGGTCTCCGTCACCGAGGGCTGGAATGTAGTCGCGTGATTATGGCTCACTGCAATCTCAACGTCCCGACCTCAAGCAGTCTTCTCATCTCAACTTCCTGAGTAGCTGAAACTACAGCTGTGTACCATCATGCTAGGCTACTTTTTTATTGTTATTTTTGTAGAGACAAGGTCTCACTATATTGCCCAGGCTGGCCTCAAATTCCTGGTGTTGTGGGGTTTTTTGTTTGTTTTGTTTTTGTTTTGAGACAGTCTCGCTCTGTCACCAGGCACTAGGCTGAAACGCAGTGGCATGATCTCAGCTCACTGCAACCTCTGCCTCCTGGGTTCAAGCAGTTCTCCAGCCTCAGCCTCCTGAGTAGCTGGGACTACAGGCATATGCCACCACGCCCAGCTAATTTTTTTTTTTTTTTCTTTTGTATTTTAGTAGAGACGGGGTTTCACCATGTTGGCCAGGATGGTCTTAATCTCTTGACCTCAGATCCACCCACCTCAGCCTCCCAAAGTGCTGGGATGAGCCACTATGCCCAGACCAAACTCCTGGTCTTAAGTAATCCTTTCACTTCTGCCTCCCAAAGTGTTGAGATAACCAATGTGCACCACAACCCAGCACTAATCAGTTTACTTAAATAAATTTCAGTTTACGCAAGCTTGGTGGCTGACTCTTACAATCCTAACCCTTTGCAAAACCAAGGTAGGTGGATTGCTTGAGCTTGGAGTTCAAGATGAGCTTGGAGTTCAAGACGAGCTTGGGCAACATAATGAGAACCTATCTCTACAAAAAAAATATATATATACCAGAATGAGTTAGTCATTGTGGTGTGTGCCTGTAGTCCTAGCTACTGATGCTGGAGGATAACTTGAGCCTGGGAGGTGGAGACTGTAGTGAACCATGCCACCACACTCCAGCCTAGGCAACAGAGCAAGACTCTGTCTCCCCCGAAATTTCAATTTAGTATTTTAAAACTAATTTGACTTAAAAAACAAGAGGAGAAGCATGTACTGAAAACCAAAGCATTCCAGTAGAGAATGTCATCTACACTTTCTAGGTTAGCCTTAACCTGTTACCTTCTTAATGTCCATTGACTTGCTTATCCAAGTATGGCAGCCCAAAGGAAACATATTCACAGACAAACTATTAGCACGTGCATATCTCAGTCAGGAGCTAGCTTCAAATTACCTAACTCTACTTTGCAGTCTCCACCAAAAAGAAAAAGAAAACATTTAAAAAATACATATTGGCAGCCGAGCACGGTGTCTCATGCCTGTAATCCCAGCACTTTGGGAGGCTGAGCCGGGCGTTATCATGAGGTCAAGAGATTGAGACAATCCTGGCCAACATGGTGAAATCCCGTCTCTACTAAAAAATACAAAAAGTAGCTGGGTGTGGTGGCACACACCTGTAGACCCAGCTACTAGGGAGGCTGAGGCAAGGCAGTTGCTTAAACCCAGGAGGTGGAGGTTGCAGTGAGCCTAGATTGTGCCACTGCTCCCCAGCCTGGCACGTGGTGACAGAGCAAGACTCTTGTCTCAAAAAAAAAAAAAAAAAATTTATATATATATATATATATATATATGCCAGGTGCATTGGCTCACGTTTGTAATTTCAGCACTTTGGCAGGCCGAGGTGGGTGGATCACCTGAGGTCAGGAGTTTGAGAGCAGCCTGGCCAATATGGTGATACCCTGTCTCTACCAAAAATTAAAAAAAATAGCCCAGATTGTTAGTGTGCACCTGTAGTCCCAGCTACTTGGGAGGATGAGACAAAAGAATTGCTTAAACCTAGGAAGTGGAGGTTGCAGTGAGTGAAGATCACACCACTGCACTCCAGCTGGGTGAAAGGGCAAGACTCCATCTCAAAAACTTATATAATATATATATACACACACACACACGAGCACATATATAAAAATATATAATATAAATATTACTTGGTGTAATACTTACAATATTAAAAATTTTAAATATCCTCATAAATATTTCAGTGTTAAGATATTTATGATAGAAAACTTGGAAATATGTCATATTGAGCATCAACAGAACACCACAGAAGATGCTTCATTTAGGTAAACAAAGACTTGAAAATTCAACCTACATATTTTTTGATAAAATCTTTACTGATAGAAAAATAAGGTTGAATGGCATGGTAATATACTAATAATTTTTTTTATGTTATCTTTAAATAAAAACAAGCAAATATGTGATCAACTGTGCAACTATTTTATTTTTTTTATTATACTTTATGTTCTGGGGTAGAGGTGCAGAACATGCAGGCTTGTTACACAGGTATACACATGCCATGGTGATTGGCTGTATCTGTCAGGCCAGGGACATTGGATCACACCTTTAATCTTAAGATTTTGGGAGGACAAGGTGGGTGGATTGCTTGAACCCAGGAGTTTGAAACCAGCCTGGGAAGAATGGTCAAACACCATCTGTGCAAAAGATACACAAATTAGCTGGGCATGGTAGTGCATACCTGTAATCCTAGATAGTCAGAAAATTGAGATGGAAGGATCACATTACCCTGAAAGGTCAAGGCTGCAGTGAGCTGAAATTGTACTACTGCACTTTAGCACAGGCAACAAAGTGAGACTGTCAAGAAAGAAAAGAAAAGAAGAAAAGGAAAAGAAAGAAAGAAAAGAAAAATAGAGAGCGAGAGAAAGAACAAACTTCAAAAGTGTAGCAAGCCTTCTTTAAAAGGAAAAAAAAGAACATTTAGGAAGCATTTAAATGTGACAGGATTCTATTTCACATTTGTTGTACATAGTGTAATCATAAAAAATAATTATGATGATGGCTTTCTGCCCATTCCAGGGTGTTTAGAGCAAAATGATGAATAGATATGATCCTTTGTTCTCTCCATTCAGAATTTCCTTCTCTTAGATTTTCATATGGCTGGATGTTTCTCATCCTGTAGTTGGCAGCTTCAATATCATACTCAGAGAGGTCTTCTCTGACCACAGATTTCCATTCCTCTCCCATTCCCATCCTAACTACAAAATTCCTTGACATCTTCTAACATTTTCTATTTTCTTTGTAGAAAGTATTTATAGTGAGAAGTATTTGCTCTTTCTTTTTCTGTTCCTAATACTATAGCATAAGATGTCATCTTGTATATTCAGCATCTCACTGACTCACACAGTTTGTGATCTATAACCAAAATAAATTCTAGGTCAAAACACTTTTAAATTTCATCAGGAAGTCTCATGTGCTAAACCGCTGTGCTCTTACAGGACATCTTCTGTTGTAGTAGCCTGCTGAAGCTGAAGATGCCCCTACCCCAAATTTAAAATCCCCATGCCATTTCCTACTTTCCCATTCTTTTCTTGATGCTACTGCCATTTTATCATCCTCAGGTTTACAAAAATTTTCCTCGAGTTTTACTAAGTCACTGAATACTGTTGTGATCATTTTTTCTCACATTTGTAAACCTATTTTCCAGTTAACAAATGTTTTTACATTTCCCACTACTTTTGTTCATTACACATACTGAGAGTTACCATTAGTACCATTTTTATGAACGAGGTCAATGACAATCAGATAAAGAATTTTTCCCAAGATCCCATACCTAGGAAGTGGCAGAACCAGGATGCTAACATGTCTTTTGACTTCTACTGGTGCTGTTAAACTATACACCAGCTGCTTCTAGTGAAAAGTCAGGCCCCTCCCATTTCTCTCCACAGTCATAGCATTAGAATATGCCATTATTATTTTATACTTCTGCTGCTATAAGTTAGCTGCCACAAAAGTACTCAGTGTTTTCTTTCTGAAAATGACTTCTACTTACTACAACACTCAACTAAATTGTTAAACTACAGTCCCACATAGTTACTACTCCCCATGATTTTTTCTTAACTTAAAATGTTCACTCTAGATTGGACAATCAAAATATATAAACATACTAAAATCCCAGCATTATCTTTTCAAATTCTAATTTCAGTAAAAACTACAAACTGTTTTTCTCTAACTCTCCTTATGATTTTGCACATCCAGATATACCTCAGAATGATACATTTGGCCACAGCTTAACCTGAAATAATTCTTTAGATTTTAGATAAACTTACTTTCAGAACACAAAGTGATTTTTTTGCATATTCTAAAGTTTATTTTTCTGGCACTATACTATACTTCCTTCTTAAATGAATCATGCAAATTAGCAGAATTATACTATGAAGCAGTAATTTACTTAGCACATATATACTTTATTATCAGCTCAAAAACATGAGAAAATCATTATGGGCATAAGCTGGAAATAATTATTTGCATAAATCACTTCTTGTGGGGGGGGGATGAGAATTTAGTTTATAGTAATACCTTATTTAAGTGGGATCGCATTGAAAATAGTATTCATTGCTTTTATTCCTTTTGTCAAAAAGATAAAGATAAGTGCATAAATTTACCTCTTCCAAAGAAAAGGAAAATAAAAAACAAGAGTAAATCTTGTGGGTAATAATTGTTGAATGAAAGATGCACATAGATAATGAAAGAGAAAGCTGTAACTAAATATGCTGACAATGAAGACACAGATGGACTGAAAGACCAGTCACTAAAGAAATGAGATCTGTGAGAAAACAATTAGGTGGGGATAAATCATTTTTAAAATGTGAGGATGAAGGCAGAAACAACAAAAAAGCCTAACTAGTCAATTTAATGTGAGCTTCAGCCAAGAGAGAAAAGAAACATGACATACCATAAAGTACATGGAGAAATAGATATGTAACCGAGCCTTTTGTTCCTTTATAGCTGTAAAAATACAGTTTAATACTTGCGCTACAATTAGTTTTTTTAAAAATATTTCTGTGATACAGAGTTTAATTTTATTACTATAAAACATTCAATTAGCTAGACATGGTCATCTACCATTACCTGAAAGACTGTTATTATTACAGAGATGGAAAACTAGAACTTTCCATCAACTTTGCACCTAGAAGAAGAATTGGTCACCAGAATTCTAAAGAGTAATGCATGGCCTATAAAAGTGTATTTATTAGAGCACGAGTTGGGGCTAATAAAATGTTTAAGAAATTTTAGTCTAAAATCATAATCTAAGATTCCAGTTGAATTATACTAGAAAATATATTGTGATTGATAAAAACTACCTTGATGAAGATGGCCATTTAAGAACAGCTCAGGGTTGCAGCTCCCAGTGAAAGTGCAGAAGGTGAGTGGATGCTGCATTTTTATTGCCTATGGACCAGGAGATTCCCAGGCAGAGGAGCCCCACAGGTCGCCTGCGTGGCTGTTTTGGCCGGCGCGGTTCTTTTGCTTGACACGGCTGCTTTGCCTCGCGTGGCTGCTTTGTACCAGCCGGCGGTCCTCTGTACAAAATACACTGGCCCGGGGGCCCTTTTGGCTGACAATTGGAGCCCCGGGAAGTTGCTCATTCATCTGATTAAAGAGGGGTCTGAAGGCCGGGCGCGGTGGCTCAAGCCTGTAATCCCAGCACTTTGGGAGGCCGAGGCGGTTGGATCATGAAGTCAAGAGATCGAGACCATCCTGGTCAACATGGTGAAACCCCGTCTCTACTAAAAATACAAAAAACATTAGCTGGGCATGGTGGCACGTGCGTGTAATCCCAGCTACTCAGGAGGTTGAGGCAGGAGAATTGCCTGAACCCAGGAGGCGGAGGTTGCGGTGAGCCAAGATCCCACCATTGCACTCCAGCCTGGCTAGCAAGAGTGAAACTCCGTCTCAAAAAAAAAAAAAAGAGGGGTCTGAACAAGGAGCCAGGCCAGGAGATTCCTGGGCAAAAACAAGCGCCACGCATCCCAGAGCAACTGTTTAAGCTGACGCGGTGAGTCACCATATGGGAAAACACACAGATCCCGGTGCCTTTTTAATAGGCGACTGGAACAGCTGGGAAAGGCTCTGGGGCAGGGAGCCAGCTGGGCTCAGCTGGCCCCACCCCCACAAAAGAACGGCAATCAGAAACTCTCTGGATTGAGAGTTTCACAGCAAGCACAGCAGAACCCTGGACGGTCCAGCTCTGTGGCGGAGGGGCTTCCGCCATTACCGAGGCACTCCACCACTACAGAGGTAGTCCGACATAGCTGAGGCAGCCCGCTGTTGCCAAGCCAGCCCGCCATTGCTGAGCCTGCCTGCCACTGCCAAGGCAACCTGCCATTACAGAGAGAGTCTGCCAATACAGAGGTGGGCCACCATTGCCGAGGCAGTTCTAACTACACCCATATAAACAGGACTGCAGGGAAGTTCACAAGCAGCTGGGCGGAGACTACAGCAGCTCAGCAAAGCCTCTGCAGGCAGAAAGTGACTAGGCTGCCTCCTTGCTGGGCATGGCAGCCCTGAAAAAAAGGAAAAAAAAAAAAAAAAAAAAAGCAGCACAACGGAAACTCATAAATAAAGCCCTAACTCCCTGGGACAGAGCACGTGGGAACAAAAAGCGGTTTATGTGTTCTGCTACTGCAGACCTAAACGTGCCTGCCCAGAAGATCTGAATGAACAATGGAGCTCACAGCTCAGCACTTGAGCTCCTATAAAGGACAGACTGTCTCCTCAAGCAGCTCCCTGACCCCTGTATATCCAAACAGTCACCTCATAAAGGAGAGATCAGACTGACATTTGGCAGGTATCCTGGGACAAAGCAGAAGAAGAAACTGGTAGCAACCCTTACTGTTCTGCAGCTGCTGCAGGTGATCCCCAGGCAAGAGGGCCTGGAGTGGACCTTAGCAGACCTACAGCAGAGGGGCCAGACTGTTAGAAGGAAACTAAGAAACAGAAATAACTTCATCATCAACAAACAGAATGTCCACTCAAAGACTCACTCTGAAAGTCAGCAACTACAAAGACGACAAGTAGATATATCCATAAAGATGGGAAGCAACCAGCGCAAAAACGATAAAAACACCTGAAACCAGAACACCTCTCCTCTTGCAAAGGATCACAACTCCTCACCATCAAGGGAACAAGGTTGGATGGAGAATGAGTATGATGAAATGACTGAATCAGGCTTCAGAAGGTGGGTAGTAAGAAACTTCTGTGAGCTAAAAGAACATGTTCTAACCCAATGCAAAGAAACTACAAACCTTGAAAAAAGATTTGATGAAATGTTAACAAGAATGGACAACTTAGAAAGGAATATAAGTGAATTGATGGAGCTGAAAAACACAACACGAGAACTTCACGAAGCATGCACAAGTTTCAACAGCCGAATTGACCAGGCAGAAGAAAGGATATCAGAGGTCGAAGATCAACTCAATGAAATAAAACAAGGCACGATTAGAGAAAAAAGGGGAAAAAGGAAAGAACAAAGTCTCCAAGAAATGTGGAACTATGTGAAAAGACCTAATCTACGTTTGATAGGTGTACCTGAATGTGAGAGAGAGAATGAATACAAGCTGGAAAATACTCTTCAGGATATTATCCAGGAAAACTTCCCCAACCTAGCAAGGCAGGCAAATATTCAATTCCAGGAAATACAGAGAACACCACAAAGATATTCCTCATGAAGAGCAACCCCAAGGCAAATAATCATCAGATTCACCAGGGTTGAAATAAAGAAGAAAATGCTAATGGCAGCCAGAGAGAAAGGTCGGGTTACCCACAAAGGGAAGCCCATCAGACTCACAGCAGATCTCTCAGCAGAAACCCTACAAGCCAGAAGAGAGTGGGGGCCAATATTCAACAACCTTAAAGAAAAGAACTTTCAAGCCAGAATCTCATATCCAGCCAAACTAGCATCATAAGTGAAGGAAAAATAAAATCCTTTGTGAACAAGTAAGTACTCAGAGATTTTATCACCACCAGGCCTGCTTTACAAGAGCTCCTGAAAGAGGTTTTACACATAGAAAGGAACAACCAGTACCAGCCACTCCAAAAGCATACCAAATGGAAAAGAGCATCAATACAATGAAGAATCTGCATCAACTACTGGGCAAAACAGCCAGCTAGCAACAAAACGGCAGTATCAAATTCACACATAACAATATTAACCCTAAATGTAAATGGACTAAATGCCCCAATCAAAAGACACAGACTGGCAAATTGGATAAAAAGCCAAAACCAATCAGTGTGCTGTACCCAGGAATCGCCTCTCACATGCAAGGATACACAAAGGCTGAAAATAAAGGGATGGAGGAAGATTTACCAAGCAAATGGAGAGCAATAAAAGCAGGAGTTGCAATTCTCATCTCTGATAAAATAGACTTTAAAGCAACAAAGATCAAAAGAGACAAAGAAGGACATTACATAATGGTAAGAGGATCAATGCAACAAGAAGAGTTAACGATCCTAAACATATACGCACCCAATACAGGAGCACCCAGATACGTAAGGCAAGTTCTTAATGACCTACAAAGAGACTTAGACTCCCACACAATAATAGTGGGAGACATTAACACCCCATTGTCAATATTAGACAGATCACCCAGACAGAAAATTAACAAGGATATCCAGGACTTGAACTCGGACCTGGAACAAGCAAACCTAATAGACATTTACAGAACTCTCCACCACAAATCCAGAGAATATACATTCTTCTCAGCACCACATCACACCTACTCTAAAATTGACCACATAATTGGGAGTAAATCACTCCTCAGCAAATGCAGAAGAACGGAAATCATAACAAACAGTCTCTCAGACCACAGTGCAATCAAGTTAGAACTCAGAAATAAAAAACTAACTCAGAACTGCACAGCTTCACGGAAACTGAACAACTTGCTCTTGAATGTTGACTGAATAAACAATGAAATGAAGGCAGAAATAAAGATGTTCTTCGAAACCAACAAGAATGAAGACACAATATACAAGAATCTCTTTGACACATTTAAAGCAGTCTCTAGAGGAAAATATATAGCAATAAGTGCCCACATGAGAAGCAAGGAGACATCTAAAATGGACACCCTATCATCAAAATTGAAAGAGCTAGAGGAGCAAGATCTAAAAAACTCAAAACCTAGCAGAAGACAAGAAATAGCTAAGATCAGAGCAGAACTGAAGGAGATAGAGACAAAAAAAAACCCTTCAAAAAATCAATAAACCCAGGAGCTGGTTTTTCAAAAAGATCAACAAAATAGAGAAACCACTAGCCAGATTAATAAAAAAGAAAATAGAGAATAACCAAATTGATGCAATAAAGAACGATAAAGGGGATATCACCACGGATTCCACAAAAATTCAAACCATCGTCAGAGATTATTACAAACAACTCTATGCACATAAACTAGTAAACCTGGAAGAAATGGATAAATTCCTGGACACTTGCCTCCTCCCAAGCCTAAACCAGGAAGAAGCCGAAACCCTGAATAGACCAATAACAAGGTCTGAAGTTGAGGCAGCAATTAAAAGCCTACCACCCAAAAAAAGCCCAGGTCCAGATGGGTTCACAGCCGAATTCTACCAGACATACAAAGAGGAGCTGCTACCATTCCTTCTGAAACTATTCCAAATAATCCAAAAAGAGGGAATCCTTCCCAAATCATTCTATGAGACCAATATCTTCCTGATACCAAAACCCGGCAGAGACTCAACAAGAAAACTTAAGGCCAATATCCATGATCAACATAGATGCAAAAATCTTCAATAAAATAATGGCAAGCCAATTGCAACAGCATATCAAAAACCTTATCCACCAGAATCAAGTCAGCTTCATCCCGGGGATGCAAGGTTGGTTCAAAATACGCAAGTCTATAAACGTAATTCGCCATATAAACAGAACCAAAGACAAAAGCCACATGATTATCTCAACTGATGCAGAGAAGGCCTTTGACAAAATTCAACAGCCCTTTATGCAAAAACCCTCAATAAGCTAGGTATTGATGGAACGTATATTAAAATAGTAAAAGCTATTTATGACAAACCAACAGCCAATATCATACTGAATGGGCAAAAACTGGAAGCATTACCTTTGAAATCTGGCACTAGACAGGGATGCCCTCTCTCACCACTTCTTTTCAATATAGTACTAGAAGTTCTAGCCAGAGCAATCAGGCAAGAAAAAGAAATAAAGGATATTCAAATAGGAAAGGAGGAAGTCAAATTGTCTCTATTTGCAGACGACATGATTGTATATCTAGAAGACCCCATCGTCTCAGCCCAAAATCTCCTGAAACTGATAAGCAACTTCAGCAAAGTCTCAGGATACAAAATCAATGTGCAAAAATCACAAGCATTCCTATATACCAAGGACAGACTTAAAGAGAGCCAAATCAAGAATGAACTGCCATTCACAATTGCCACAAAGAGAATAAAATACCTAGGAATACAACTAACAAGGAACGTAAAGGACCTCTTCAAGGAGAACTGCAAGTCACTGCTCAACAAAATAAGAGAGGACACAAACAGATGGAGAAACATTCCATGTTCATGGTTAGGAAGAATCAATATTGTGAAAATGGCTCAAAGTAATTTACAGATTCAACGCTATCCCCATGAAGCTACCAATGACCTTCTTCACAGAACTGGAAAAAAACACCTTAAACTTCATATGGAACCAAAAGAGAGCCCACATAGCCAAGTCAATTCTAAGCAAAAAGAACAAAGTGGGAGGCATCACACTACCGGACTTCAAACTATACTACAAGGCTACAGTAATCAAAACAGCATGGTACTTGTACCAAAACAGAGATATAGACCAATGGAACAGAACAGAGGCCTCGGAGGCAACACAACATATCTACAACCATCTGATCTTTGACAAACCTGACAAAAACAAGCAACAGGGAAAGGATTCCCTGTTTAATAAATGGTGTTGGAGAAACTGGCTAGCCAGGTGCAGAAAGCAGAAACTGGACCCCTTCCTGACACCTTACACTAAAATTAACTCCAGATGGATTAAACACTTAAACATAAGACCTAACACCATAAAAACCCTGGAAGAAAATCTAGGCAAAACCATTCAGGACATAGGCGTAGGCAAGGACTTCATGACCAAAACACCAAAAGCCTTGGCAACAAAAGCCAAAATCGACAAATGGGACCTAATCAAACTCCACAGCTTCTCCACGGCAAAAGAAACGGTCATTAGAGTGATCGGCAGCCAACAGAATGGGAAAAAATTTTTGCAGTTTACCCATCTGACAAAGGGCTGATATCCAGAATTTACAAAGAACTAAAACAGGTTTACAAGAAAAAAACAAACAAGCCCATTCAAAAGTGGGCAAAGGATATGAACAGATAGACCCTTTACAAAAGAAGACATATATGAGGCCAACAAACATATGAAAAAATGGTCATCATCACTGGTCATTAGAGAAATGCAAATCAAATCTACCTTGAGATACCATCTCATGCCAGTTAGAATGGCGATCATTAACAAATCTGGAGATGACAGATGCTGGAGAGGATGTAGAGAAATCGGAACAATTTTACACTGTTGGTGGGAGTGTAAATTAGTTCCACCATTGTGGGAGACAATTCCTCAAGGACCTAGAAATAGAAATTCCATTTGACCCGGCAATCCCATTACTGGGTATATATCCAAAGAATTATAAATCATTCTACTATGAAGACACATGCACACAAATGTTCATTGCAGCACTGTTTACAATAGCCAAGACTTGGAAGCAACTTAAATACCCATCGATGATAGACTGGACAGGGAAAATGTGGCACATATACATGATGGAATATGCAGCCAACAAAAATGATGAGTTCGTGTCCTTTGTAGGGACATGGATGAAACTGGAAACCATCATTCTCAGCAAACTGACAGAAGAACAGAAAATCAAACACCGCATGTTCTCACTCATAGGTGTGTGTTGAACAATGAGAACACATGGACACAGGGAGGGGAGCATCACACACTGGGGTCCATTGGAAGGAAATATGGGAGGGACAGTGGGGGGTACATGGGGAGAAATGCCAGATATAGTTGGTGGGGAGGAAGGCAGCAAATCACACTGCCATTAGTGTACCTATGCAACAATCTTGCATGTTCTTCACATGTACCCCAAAACCTAAAATGTAATAAAAAAATGAATAAAAAAGAGGTCAAGGATGTGGATCTATTTTTTTCTGATGCGTTGGGATTATACTTAGAATAAAATAAACCACATTGAGATCCCTCGGGATAAAGGTCTTAAAAATCCTGAAAGAATCTTGCATTCTACTTCTAACTATTCTAGCCTTCTGCTTGGTTTCTAGCTAAAAAGTGGACTAAGTTTTGCTATTTCAAAGTACCTGAACCAAACCATGAACTCTCACTTAATGTATAAGATTCAATGGTTGCAATTATTTTAAACATCAATTTAGTATTAACTGGCCTTTTAGTACAAACACTTACCTTGTCAAACCTTGAGAAATAGCATAATCTTCTGCATCACATACACACATAACTTGAGTAAAGACATTAATATTTTGCTGAAGAAAAATACTGACAATACTTGATGAACCATAATGTACAGGAAGCATGAGCACTGTTCTAAAATAACAAAGAAATATCTCCATTCAAGAACTTTAATAAAGTCATTATGAAACAGCAAATTTAATACACTTTATCAATTTAATATCCTGCCTGTCAATGTAGACATAATAACCACGTACATGGACTAGCTTGTGTCTATAAACATCATGGGTACTTAAGTGTTCATCTTTGTAAATTATCACCAAGGCTAAAAGAAAGGGACAACAAGGAAGTCTCTTGTTCCACTGGGGTGTGACATAATACAAGTTGCTAACTTATAGTCCCTTGATGGCCAAGAAACTGTGCTGAGGTCATTTATCTAAAGTAGGCAAAGATTTAAATTAAGATTCCCCCATTGCATTCCTAGTCTGTTATATTGTAATTCATATCAGCTAGGGGTCAGATAAGAACTATCTACAGCCTGAAAACAATAAATAATAATAATGGCAATACTAGTAGTCATAAACTAAAAGTCCACACTTCAAAAATTAATAAAACTAATACAAAAACTTTTAGCTAATAAAAGATTACAATACCAAAAACATCAGATTACAAATAACAAACACTCTATATTATAACAGAAAATGGATCCTACTATATGTTCTTTATGTTGCTTAGTCCAAACATTTGCTTTCTACCTGATTATTTGTGTTGGTATTTTTCACTATATGCCAATAATTATGTTAATCTTATTAATATTTCTGACTTGAGTGACTCCACTCTAGAACACTCAGGCTTTTATTTTAAACAAGAACTACTGTACTGTTTCACCCTATCAACGGCGTGTACATTTGCTTGGTTTTTCACTAAAAATTCCATCATTTGCTGTCTCCTGCAAATTATAGCAAATAAAAGTGGTGTGTTCCTGCCCTATAAAACAGCAAAAAAAAAAAAAAAAAAAAATTCACAAAATTACAAATTTCTCAAATGAACTAAAAATCTTCTTTAAGATGTTTGAACTTCAACATACAATGTAGAAAGGGAGTAAATGAAAACCAGTCCTTTCCTTCTCACTCCTCTGTGTTTTCTGATGTGCTGCTCTCTGCCTTGCAAACACCCCTCCTCTGCCTCACCACATTAACTGTGGTCATCGCCAAAACTCCCTTCAAACATACCAGTCCCAAGAATCCTTGCTTTGATCACAGCACTTAACATGGTATATTGTAATCACTTCATTGTTTCCCTCTGAAACCAAGAGGTTCTCGAGGGTAAGGCCTATATTTTCTATCTCTACAGCCCCCAACTTCACGGATTTCAGGGTATAAAGCTGACATTCTGGTTATGCTAAAGATCTATAAACTTAACAGACATACTGAGATAGTTCATAATACAACTTCAACTAAAAAAAAATTTAGGATTGGCTATTATTTTAATTGAGAAAACCCAACTTGTAATGAACATTTGTTGACACATAATCACTTGCATGGTGACAAAGGGACATGATATCATTAAAGAGTCAGCTTCTACTTATTGAAAGATTACCCATAAGCAAATTTTTAAAGACTCTCTGAATGGCAGTGAATGATTAATGGTGGGGAAAAAAAAGGTGTTATTCTGCAAGCTGAAAGATACTGCCAATAGTATTCCTTTTCACTTCCCAGTCACAGACATAGAGAAAGACAGGTAAGTCAGGCTAATCTTAGTGAAAAGGAGAATTTTGAAGAAAGCAGCACCTAGCAAATGCCAAATCTTCTAGAGATTTTTTGAGATACAGAAACGTATATATTGCACTTATCTATTCTGGGGTTCTTAAGTAGGAGTGTATCCAAACCTCAAGGTTTTTGTTTGTTTTGTTGTTGTTGTTTTTCTGTTACTGTGGTTAGAGTTAAGAGTCTCACTGTGTTGCTCAAGCTGGATTCAAACCTTTAGGCTCAAGCTGGGACTAAAGGAATAAGCCACTGTGCCCAGCTTCAAGAAAACATTTTAAACATACACATTCAGGCCTTATTAGATCTATTACATCAAAAGATTTAGGGGAAAGCCTAAAATTTTAGATTTTTAACAAAATTTGCTCAGCTCATTGTAATGCACAATTCTGAAAATTAGTGCAGCAGGCAATCACTTCAGTCTCATCCCTCACCCATATGGCTAATTCCCTTTATCAGTTGTAGATGTGGCCAAAAAAGGAAAAGAATAAAAGATAGAGTCATTTATTAAATCTACATCTAACTTTCATGGGTATGAGTAGAGCAGGGACAAATAAACTCAAAATCCAACTTTATTTTGCTATTTATAAGCTCGTTATCTCCCACCTTTCCATCAAGACATTCTAGATTTGAGAGGAAAGTTTAAACTCTTAGATCTAAGTGGCTGTTTCTGCCTGGATGGGTAGTAAGTCCGTTAATAATTTGTTTCATCTTCTGTTAAAGTATTTCTCATTTTGTCACCACAAATTCACTGCCAATATGGTTTCCTCAGAGTCCTCCTAAAATTAATCTCTAGGCAAGTTTCAACTCTCTCTCTTTTTCAAACCAAAATTTATTAGTCCCAAAGCTAAAGAGCACCTTGTCTCAACACATAAACTGGAAGAACAACAAACTAAAAAAAAAAAAAAAAAAAAAACAAAAACTCTTCTTGGCATTTTCCATTATTACCTAATTTTCAAGTGACCTGCATATTTCTAATGGCTCTCCTTTTCCCTCCCCATTTTTCCCTCTTAAGCCTTGCCACTGCGAGATGATACATCAGGTTTTTAGAAAATTGTCAGCAGCAGCAAGATGTCCATTTATTCTAAGTTGCTTTAGTTTTGTTTGAGCTTCAAGATAAAGCCTATTTTCAGGGCATATTTTCTTTCCTGTGTTGCTTTACATTAATTAGGAAAAAAAAAAAAAAAAAACCCTGCATTTGAAACAAATTGAAAAGGTTTTACCTTTAAGAAATTCACAAATATTTTCTAAAGTGTATTTTAAAAAGTTGTGCCCTTTAATGCTTCTTTCAAAGTATCACTATTTAAAATACAATTTTAAACAATTAAGTTATTTCAAAATAACTTAATTTGCTTACATTCAGCAAGTGATTGAGCTTCCAAATATAAAAAATTGACCCTTACCTATGTCAAGGTTAAAACAAACATTTTGAAAAGAAAGTCGATTATCTACACCTTGTCCATTGCTCCAATATTTGCATCATGAGAAAGCAGTTTTTCTGCCAGTAACGTACTTTCATTATACCCAGCATAATGGAGACCAGTGATACCACAGATATCTTTAAGATTTGGTGTGGTGCCATGTTTCAGCAGAATGATAGCACAAGTCTCTTCCTGGTAACGTACAGCCTGTCCATATTAGATCAAGAAATAGACTGTAAATTCTAAGAATTCAAAATATACATTCCACAGGTTTCACCTAGTTTCATTTAAATAAGATACATTTATTTTAATTATATACATATATAAATTAAAATCCATGTAATGCTGAAAGAGTTGGCTACTATGTGCTTGTATCAAAGGTGTGTGCCACTTTGTTTGTCAGAAATGTCAACCTGGTATTTTCTGTTCACCAGGAGAGTGACCACTTCCACACAGCCACCGGCACAGGCCAAATGTAGAGCAGTTCTATGAGAGTAAGAGGACCTTTCAGGAAACTGTAGTGCAATATCTCAAAACATACAGTCATTCACGTAACTGTAAACATTGAATAGCATGTTTTCCTCTTCCTTATTTTTCTTGAAGAAAGTACAATACTTATTAGCTCTTATTGCTCACTACCTTAATGAAAACAGCAGCAGTTCTTTCTATTTAAATAGAAAGAACTCAGTCTTTGGATTCAGTTCAACTAGGGTTTTAGTCCTACTTTAAACTCTGTCATTTACCAGCTATTACTTAGCCTTTCAGTGCCTCAACTTCCTCATTAGTAAAAACAACAATAGCTATCTCATAGGACATCATGATGCTTAAATGAGAAACTATGTAAAGTATTTAAAACAGTTCCTACAGCAACAACTAAAAATTGTTAGATTTTTGTTTTTTGAGACAAGGTTTCACTCTTTTGCCCAGGCTGAAGTGCAAGGGTGTAATCATACCTCACTGTAGCATGGAACTCCTGGGCTCAAACGATCCTCCATACACAGCCTCCTGAGTAGCTGGGACTACAGATGTGCACAAACATGCCCAGCTACTAATTTAAAATTTTATGTAGAGTAAGAATCTCATTTTGTTATTCAGGCTGGTCTCAAACTCCTGGCATTAAGCGATCCTCCCACCTCAGCCTCCCAGAGTTCTGGGATTATTTCTATTACTACTATTTAACAAAAAAGTTTTAATTAAGTAAAATAATACAATTATACCTACTTTGTAGGATGACTTAAAGACTAGGTCACATTTTAACACCTCTGATATTGGAATGCCACTTATAATTCGTGATTTATTACAACTATAATTGGTAGCACTTTAAAAATTATTTTATTAATATATATAATAATGGGGCATCATACAATCCATGAGCCATTTCATTAAGTAGCATATGGTATACTCAGGAGAGCTAGGGCAGTTCTAGGGATATAACTGGCACTTAAATACATTTCAGTTCTTAAAGGTACTATGGGGAAAGAACACTGAAATAACAATAACACATTTTTTAAACAAATTACTTCTTTGATTTTCAAACAACTTGAAGCCGAAGGAAACTCATGATTCAAATGGATAGGTATGGATTATTTTATTCAATACTTATATTTAGAGAATTTATGCAAATCAGACTTTCCAATGATTAATATGAGTTTAAGACTGATAAACTTTAGAAAGGGCAGTTAAAGGTTATCTTCTACTATTTTCTAACTTCAGAAATTCTTTTCTTTGAAAGATGGGAGATAAAGTTTAAATGAGATTAAGTCCTAATATCCCCATTTCAAATCTCTCAGCTTGTGCAGACAGGGTAGGTAAACATAAAGTTTTTAAGGATGGGAGGGTCCTGAGAGATAGCAGAATATGTCTGCTACATAATAGGCACTCAAGTTATGTTCGATGAATAAATTGAATGAAAGAATGGATAAATACAGATAGGGAGTTCAATGCTTTTAAATAAACTCCTATAAAGCAGTATTTTTGCAATAGTAATCATTTATATTTGTTATTTTTATTTTCAAAGAATACAAGTAAAATGAAACGATTACTCTATCATTGTTTGCATATATGAGATACAGCTACATGTAAGAAAAATCTATGTACATAATAAAATATATACATAAAATCTGGAGAGAGATAAAAACATTCCCTTTTTATTTCTGAAAAGGCTAAAAGTTCAAAGATAACACACAATAATAATAATGATAAAAATAGAAAGTGAGAGATTATTTTTATCTTGGCAAGATTCATATTCCTCTTCCCAAGAATTATGCCATTAATGATAAACTTTAATAGAAGTGTTGTATATGCTCACTGCAGCAATCACAGATAAGAAAAACTTCACTTAAAATGCAAATGCCCAGAAATTAGAAATGTTATCATATTTTGTACACATCTATTGTTAACACAAGACCATAGTATGTTTGTGTGTATGTATAATCAAACTGATTCTTTTTTCCTTGCTGACTATAACAAAATGTATCTTTGCACATCAACATACTCCTCTATCTATTGTCACATTCAATGGTCACATATTATTCCATCCTATGGCTGCAACAGATATTTATTTATAGAATTCATTCTATCTGTTCATTTGAAATTAAGTGCTGCCAAAAACAAAGTGCAAGCATTTCTACTTCCTAAGGGTATTTTATATAATGGAATTGATGGGTAACAAGTATACATATTTTTTAAATGTAGTACTTACCACCAAATTGTCTATTTAAAAAGTAATCAGCAACTTAAACTTTAAGCAGCAGTACAAAACAGCCTCACACACATTGTGAAGAGAAAGCAGTTTCATTCCTCTTTCAATTTAAATTCTTATACCAGAAAAGCAAGGATTTTTTCCTATGTACATAAGTAACTTGTAAATCTGCAAAAACATTCTTTGCCCACTTTTATTAGTTTTTATTTGATTGGAAATAAGTCCCTATAAAGTGAAGATGCACTTTTCATCTAATATGTATATATGTAACTTTTCATCTAATTTGTATATATAACTGATATACATACAACATTATATATGTCATATATATGCTATACATACCAGTACTATACATATGATATGATATATAATGAATTCCCTGTAAAATAAAAACATAATTCTCATCTGAATATATATATAATATAGTAAGTACTTTTCAAGCATGTTTTCTTTACTTATTTTTTTCTGATACATAGACAGTTTTAATTTTTAGTTTGCTAAATCAACCTTCAGAATGCCTGCCTCTGAGGTCATTCTTAGGAAGGCCTTTGTCAACATAAAATATACCTGTAAAATAAGCATTTGTTTTCTTCTGATACTTTTTCTCACTTGCATATGTAAAAGTTTCAATCTGTATTCCGTCAGGCACTCATGTTTGTGATATAAAATTTTAGTTTTCTTCAAAGAGCAGGCATTTTTTTATTAATAATTCATTCTTTCCTATTCATACCTGTTAACATTATCAATCCTTACATTATCTCTTATATCATTTCAGTGTTTCTGGATTTCCTATTCTGTTCCATGCATTTATCTGTATTTTCAGTTGTTAGTAAACAATTAATTATAGAAATTAACAGTATATTTTAATATCTAGAGAAGCCAGTATTTTTTCAGTCCATTATAAAATTATTTAAAATGTCATCACAATAGTAAAAGACAGCAGGTGTCGTGCAAAAATGTTAAAACCTTGATATTTTCATTTGGCTTATGTAAAATTGATAAACACAGAAAGAACTCACATTTTGAGAAAAATGTGTCTTCTCATTCAAGAACACAAAACCCACCTCCCACTTCCAAGTTTCCCTCTAAGACCCTTCAGTAAAGAACCGATCTACACAGGTGGCTATCGATGTAAAACGGGCAGTTTTATCTGAGAAATTTTCGCCTACTGAAAATAACTCCCGGTATTTTTGATAGGGGAATGAGTTCTCTCAGTAGGGGCCTCCTGTAATGTATAAAACACCATGTTTTAAATTTGAATTTTAAAAATAACAACACTGTACATGCCTAACTTAGTGAGTTAAATCACTCACATTCTCCACCAAGTGCTCCAGCCAGGAAATTACGAGGGATAAAGCAGCTGAGGCTCATTCGGCTCCGCTGCTCCAAGGGGCCCGGCGCCCTCCAAGGCCCGGTCCCGGGGGGAAGCCAGGCCTAGGGAACCCTCCCACCCAGGGCTGAGCCCCGCTACCTGTGTGGCTTGTCCCGGGCGTCCAGGTCTCCGCTCCTGCGCGCCAGGCAGTTCAACCTCTGCGGCGTCGCCCCTGACAGCTGCCTTGTGGAGCTTCCGGTTCCACATCCTGGATTCGGTGCCCGGAAGCAGCGTAAAGGGGTCTATGGAGCCCAGGACCTGAGGTTCTGCTCTGTCTTGGCCTCTGGCTCCCGAGGCCGAGGAACTTCTTCATAGTGGTGACTTCTCAGATCCCCAACAACCAGCCACCCTGTGCTCCTCCCACCCCCACCTGGCGCCAACCCCCACCTGGCTCCAACCCCCAATCTGTGATCCTAAATCGGCTTTCTAGCCCAGAATCCGCGATCCAGCGTGGTCCACCACAGCCTTCAGCAGCAACACTTGCAGCCTCTAACGTCTCAGACTGAGTCGGCCCCGCAAAGCCGTTAGGCGCACGCCTGCCCCACGGCGGCCGCCCAGCTCCCGGAAGCCGCTCCCAGGCACGCGTAGGCAGATGGGACTGACGCTCGGGGCAGGCATCGCGGGGCTCCAGGTTCTCCTGGAGTGCCCCGGCTGCCGGAGGACCACGGGTGCAGGATCACAGCCGCGCATTTTATATCACAAACATGAGTTCCTGATGGAACATTATCAATCCTTACATATATCTCATATAATGTAGGAGGACGCGGATTGCACCCTGTGGCTGCCCCATGCCTCCTCAAAGGGAGATCGGGTCTGGCATGGGCACTCCGCAGCACTGGAGTGTCTTTGCAGATTGCCTGGCTTCAGCGCTGAGACTCTGGCCCCGGGATGTACCTGGCGGGTGTCAAGTAGTGGGAGACACATGGAAAGTCAGGGGTTGCTCCTTCCCCCACCGGCCCCCATTGCTACCCACGCCAGATGCACAGTTTGCAGGTGCAGCTCTGGTACTGGTACGGGATGGCAGAGCTTCCCTTGGGTGGCGTCAGGGTCGCTGAGTGCACAGGCCATCTGGCCTGAGGGTCTGCTCCTCTTGGACACCTCTCTGGATCCTGGGCCCCTGTGCAGGGCACTCTGCATCCACACCCATGAGACTGAGCGGCTGCTGGCGGGGCTGACAGCCTGACTTTGCCACCTGGGTGCTCAGCCTCAGGACTCCTGCTGCTCGGGGTGTGGGCCTGGACTGGGATGTCCAGCCACTTGCTGCTCCCATGCCACATCTAGGCTGCAGGGGTGACTCGGGCACCAGTGGTGGATGGAGAGCCGGGTACCTGATGTCCTCAGGGTCAAGTGCATTGCCTGCCCACCTAAGGGTGGGCTCTGCCTTGGCCTCCTCCAAGAGCGCATGGGCCACCAGAAATTTAAGAATGCTTAAATTGAAGGAAATATTCTTTCTCTCTTTTTGAGGAACAAGTGTTGATTTTGTTTTGTTTTGTTTTTGATACTCAGCTACTGCACAAAACAAAGGTGACGCAGAGATGAAGGTCCACAGCCAGTTCCTCTATGGATTACCTCCAGACATAAATGTTAGACATAACTGCTTTGGTTGTCACTTTCACCTCAACACTTAAATATGCCTACAGATCTGTTCAATCACAACTGTTGAATTTAGCATTATTTAATACACAATTATTTCATAATTTAATACCCAAACTATTTTTAATAGTTTACCATCTCTGCAATCCTGAATTATTTTTCTTTGTTTACAAAACAATTGCTATAGTAAGATCAAAATCACAAAACTGACATTTCATTGGGTTAAAAAAAATTAAAACATATTATACATAAAAGATGATAGAATGTATTTGTTTCATTGTAAAAATTGAGTTTGCAAAATTTTTATGTTTAGCAACATTCCTATGATTCTTTAACTTTGACCCCTCAAATCCTATGTCCTCACATTTCAAAACCAATCATGCCTTCCCAACAGTCCCACAAGTCTAATTTCAACATTAACTTAAAAGTCCACAGTCTATAGTTTCATCTGTAAAAAGGCAAGCCTCTTCCATCTATGAAGCAGTAAACTCAAAAGCAAGCTAGCTACTTCCTAGATACAATGGGGATATAGGCATTGGGAAAATAAAGGTGTTCCAAATGTGAAAAATAAAAGGGTTACAGGAACTATCCAAGACAGAAATCCAATAGGGCAGTCAAATTATAAAGTTTCAAAATAATCTCCTTTGACTTCAGGTCTCACATCCCTAACACTAACCCTAACTCTAGTCCCTAACTTTAAGACTAACCATGAACCCTAAGCCTAACCCTGCCCTAAACACTAACCCTAACATTGACTCCAACCCTGACCCTCTAACCCTAACCCCTAAACTCTAACCTTAAACATAGCCCTAACCCTAACCCTAATGCTAAGCCTTGCTGTAGGCCTAACTCTAACCCTAACTCTGGTCCTAATCCTAACCCTAACCCTCACACTAACCCTAACCCTAAGCCCTAAGCCCAACCCTAACACCTAACCCTAAACCAACCCCAACCCTATCCCCAACCATAATCCTAACTTTAACCCCTAAATTTAACCCCAAACCCTATTTCTAAACCTAACCCTAACAACCCTAACACTAACCCTAAAACTGTAATCCTTACCCTAACCACTGCCCTAAACCCTAATCCTAATTCCTACCCTAAACTGTAAACCTTAACACTAACCCTTAATCCTAATCCCTAACCCTAACCTTACTCCAATTACCCTTAACTCTAAATCTAACCTAAGCTTAACCCTCAACCATGAACCCTAATGTTACTTTTACTCACTCTAATCCTTACCTTAAGCTAAACCTACTCTAACCTGTATATAACCCTAATCCAAAATCTCACTAAAACTTTCACCCTAAATCTTCACTGTAATTCTGACCTGTCAAAATAACCATATTAGCCTAATCTCTCCCTCTAATCTCTACTATGGAGCTCTCAACCACCAACCTGAACCTCCTATCTTGGAGCCCTTGTACACTAATCTTTAACTGGTAAACTCAGCCTGTAAAGCCCTATGTCCTGATTTGTAATACCCTCACATACTAACTCTGTAAATACTAATCGCAATCTATACCCAATCCCATCCTGATCCATCCTACACAGTGTCACTCCATTTCGAGGACTGAAATCTACAGATCTATAACCTTGGAAATGCAGACTTAGTAATCCTCAACAAAATAATAGTAAATTTAAACCAACAGCATTTGGAAAGGATCAAACACCATAAACATGATTTCTTTATCCCAGAAATTCAACACTGGTTCCACACACTAATGTCATCCATGTAGCACACTGTATTATTAGAATGAAAGGAAAATACTCCATAATTCTCTCAACTGATGCAGAAAGGGCTTCCAACAAAGTTCAACATCATGTCATGATAAAAAAAACACTCACAAACCTAGAAATAGAAGGAAATTTCTTAAACATGATAAAAAGCAATTTTGTAAAACCAACAGTAAACATACTCAATTGTCATCACTGAAAGGTTTATTCCTAATAGAATAACAAGGCACGGATACCTACTTTCACTCTTGTATTCAAAAGTATATTGGAAGATACAGGTAGGGCAATTATGCAAGAAAATAAAATATTCAAGGACCAATTATCACCTGATCTTATACATAGAAATTCCTAAGGAATGTTTAAAAAATTATTAGAGATAGTAAACAAATTAGGTAAACTTACAAGCACAATACCAATACAAAAATCCATTTTATTTTATTATTATTATTATTTGAGATGGAGTTTTACTCTTGTCAACCAGGCTGGAGTAAAATGGCACAATCTTGGCTCACTGCAACCTCCATCTCCCAGTTTCAAGCAATTCTCCCACTTCAGGCTCCTGAATACCTGGGGTTACAGGCATGTGCCACCACACCCAGATAATTTTTGTATTTTTAGTAGAGATAGGTTTTGTCATGTTGCCCAGGCTGGTCTCATACTCCTGACCTCAGGTGATCTGCCTGCCTTGGCTTCCCAAAGTGCTGGGATTACAGGTGTGAGCCACCGTACCTGGCAGAAAAATCCATTTTATCTGTATATACTAGCAATTAATAATCTGAAAAGGAAATTATAAAAGTTTCACTTTAAATAAGGAATAAATGCAATTGAAGGGCAAGACTTAGATGGGAAAAATTATAAAACATTGCTTAAGAAAATTAAACAAAGCCCAAATAAATGTAAAAACCCAAATAAATGTAAAAACATGTTATATTCATGGATTTGAAGATGGTATTTGTCAAGTTTGCCAAACTACGCAAAGCAAACTACAGATTCGATGTTATTCCTACAAAAATCCCAAAGGCCTGGGGACAGAAATGGGAAAGCTAATCTTAATGTTCATATACAATTTTAATTCACCCAAACCAAATCTGGAAAAGTAACTCCAAATTTGGAAGTTGGAACATCCAAATTTCAAATCTTATTACAAAGCAACAGTAATCAAAACAGCATCATACTCGCACAAGAATAAACAGAAAGATCAATTGAATTGGATTGGGAGTCCAGTCATAAAAAAGTACCTCTATGCTCAAATGATTTTACACAAGATCCACAACCATTAAACTGGGGAAAGAATACTGTCCTCAACAAGTGATGTAAGGCAGCTTGCTATCTACATAAAGGGACATGAAATTGTATCCTTACCTCATATCACATTAACAAATTAACTTAAAATCGATCAAAGACCTAAATATGGGAAAACTAAAAACTCTAGAAGAAAACACACAGTTAAACCTTCATGAACTTAGATGTAGCAATGGTTTCACAGATCTGACAGCAAAAGCACAAACCACAAAAGGAAAAATCAGTAAGATGATTTCCTCAAAATTCAAAACTGTTATGCCTCAGAAGACATGATGAAAAAACTTGAAAGACAAACTTGTTAGAAAAGGAAAACAATTATCTTCTCCTAGTATATGCTCCACACTCAACACGGAACACTTTTGTTACCAGATGCATGGATTTTTTTCCCCACACCGAACAAATCCTGGTTACCAGCTGGGTGTCCTACAGTTCAATCCAATTCTGACACTACCAGGTGAAAGCATCAGACCCCACAGGCTAAGGACTCAGTCCTAGGGAAACGGGTCATGCAGCTTGTTGCTTGCAACACATGAGAGGATGGTAAACATGAGAATGATAATTTAAAAAGTGACCGTATTCCAGAGCTTAGCTGAAGGGAATGTATAGCCTCCTGACTTAAGGGAACAGCATCCACTTTCAGGGTAGAAAGCAGGAGCTTTGAAAGGGGTACTTGACAGAATGGCATGAAGGGGATGGAGTGAGGAAGTGCAGCGTCTATGGAACTTGCTCTGATGTTTTATCCATTAGGTGGTCTTGCTAGTGCCACCATGGGCAGAGCTAGGTTGTAAATGGACCGTTGTATCCTGGCAATCTCCTGGTAGGGGAGAATTCCGGAGGTGCCTAGTTTGTTTCAAGTTTTGGTCCCTGGAACTTATAAGTAAACACACAGTTTGAAAAAGCTTGCAGTGTAGGAAATGTCTGGTGGAGAGAAGATAAAGCCTATAATTGCATTCCTAAAAAGCTAAGTAGGAAGTGTGGGAAAAGGAAAAATGTAAAAGTAATACATTTTGTCTTTAAGAAAGTAAGGGTACTCAGTTACAAGACTGTAACCACTTCAGATGCCAATCACAAACAGTAGGTTCCCAGGTTAACTTCTGTCAAATTGGCTACAGATTGGAGGCTCCCACAACACCCTTATTTGGTTCAGCAATTTTCTTATACAGAAGAATTCCAAATACCTGATACAGACATTCAGTCATTAAGGACATACAGCTAACTCCCCACTCCTTAGGTATGGGCTCTGCGTGACTTCCTCCAAAAGAATATATACAATATGGGCCAGGTGCAGTGGCTCATGCCTGTAATCACAGCACTTTGGGAGGCTGAGGTGAGCGGATCACGAGATCAAGAGATTGAGACCATCCTGGCCAACATGGTGAAACCCCATCTCTATTAAAAATACAAAAATTAGCTGGGCTAATCAGGAGGCTAAGGCAGGAGAATTGCTTGAAACCAGAAGGCGGAGGTTGCAGTGAACTGAGATTGCGCCACTACACTCCAGCCTGGCGCCCGGCAACAGAGCAAGACTCTGTCTCAAAGAAAAAAAAAAAAGAATATATACAATATGGGCATGGGAAAAAAGTAATTTCACAGTGAGAAACCTGAAAATACTATCTCAGCCAGGTGATCAAAGTTAACATCAATGGTGATAGCACATCTTGAGAGCATGAAGTGACTAGAATAGCACTTGCAAACCAAAAGTAAAATTCAAAGGCCCTTCCCCCAATTATCTGTATAGATTCTCTCCTCTCCACCACGGGACGCCAAAGTTAACCTGGAAGACTGATTCAGGCCATGATAAGAAAGAGGTGGTCAGACATGCCTCATTGTGCCCTCCTCCCTTTTGGAATTCAGGAAAAGCCAATCAGCATTTAACATCAACATAGATCTCAAATCTGGTAAGAGACATTTACAATCTATTCTCTCTGAAGCCTACAACCTGGAGGCTTCATCTGCATGATAAAACTTTGGTCTCCATAACCCCTTATCATAACCCAGATGCTCCTTTCTATGGATAACTCTTTTAACCAATTACCAATCAGACAAATTATAAATTTACCAATAACCTGAAAGTCCATCTTCACCCTAACCCACTGAGTTGTTGCACCTTTCTAGACTGAACCAATATATATCTTAAATACATTTGATTGATATATCCTATCTCCCTAAAATTATAGAAGCAAGCAGCATCCCAGGTTCTTCTGGGGCTTCCTAGAGCTTATAAACCCTAAAGCCTAAAGCCTAAACCCTACCCCAACCCTAACCACTAAACCCTAAACCTAACCCTAACCCCTAACCCTGACCCTAACCTAATACTAAACCTAACCATGACCACAAGCACAAACAACCCTAAAACCTAAACCTAACCCTAAAACCCTAACCCTAACCCTTAACCATAAATCCTAACCTTAACCCTAAACACTAACCTAAACCCCAACTCCAACCCTAACCCAACCCAACCCTAAACCCTAACCCAAACCCTAAAACATAAGCCCTACCCCTAACCCCAAACCTAACCCAACCACAATCCAAAACCCTAAAACCTAACCCTAAACCCTTAACACTCAACCCTAACACTAAACTGTAATGCCAACCCCAACCTGAACCCTAACCTTAACCACTAAACCCACACCCTAACCCAAACCCCTAGTACCTAACCCAAACCACTAACAGCTAACCCAAAGCCCTAACTCTAAGCACTAACCCTAACCGTAACCCTAAACCCTAACTGCATCCCCAACCCTAACCCCAACCCTACCCTAACCCCAACCCTACCCCAACCCCAAACCTACCCCTACCCTAACCCTAAACCCTAACCCTAACTCCTAACCCTACCCTTACCCTAACTCTAAACCCTAACCCTAACCCCAACCCAGCCCAACCCTAACTCTAAACCCTAACCCCAACTCCAACCCTAAACCCTAAACCCTAACCCCCTACCCTAACCCTAACCCATAACCTATAACCCCTAACCCTAACGCTAAACTCTAACACATAACCCCTAATCCGTAACCCTAACCCTCACCCTAACCATGGGAGGTGGAGGTTGCAATGAGCAAAGATTCTGCTAATGCACTCCAACTTTGGCAACAGAACTACACTCTTTCAAAAAGAAAAAATACAAAAAATTAGCTAAGCATGGTAGTGGAAGCCTGTAATCTCAGCTACTTTAGGAGGCTGAGGCAAGAGACTTGTTTGAACCCAGGAGACGGAGATGGCAGTGAGCTGAGATTGCGCCACTACACTCCAGCATGTACAACAGAGCAAGACTTTGCCTTAAAAACAAAATAGAGAAACAGGTAAACACAAACTTCGCCAATAAGACATGCAAACAGACAACAAGTATATAACAAGATGATCAATATCATTACCATTATGGCCATCTACACTGAAACCACTATGGCATTCTCCTTTCATACACACTATAATCCAAAGAAATGTAAAATAACATGTGTTAGCAAGGTCTGAGAGAAATCACCATCCTTAAATACCATATGGGGAATATAAAATAGTGCAGCCTATTTTTAAAATAGTTTGGGGGCCGGGCGCGGTGGCTCAAGCCTGTAATCCCAGCACTTTGGGAGGCCGAGGCGAGTGGATCACGAGGTCAAGAGATCAAGACCATCCTGGTCAACATGGTGAAACCCCGTCTCTACTAAAAATACAAAAAATTAGCTGGGCATGGTGGCGTGTGCCTGTAATCCCAGCGACTCAGGAGGCTGAGGCAGGAGAATTGCCTGAACCCAGGAGACGGAGGTTGCGGTGAGCCGAGATCGCGCCATTGCACTCCAGCCTGAGTAGCAAGAATGAAACTCCGTCTCAAAAAAAAAAAAAATAGTTTGGTGTTTTCTCAAAAAGTTAAAAATAGGCCAGGCACAGTAGCTAATGCCTATAACCACAGCACATTGGGAGGCCGAGACAGGTGGATCACTTGAGTCCAGGAGTTCAAGATTAGCCAGGAAGACACAGCAAAATCCCATCTCTACTAGAAATACAAAAATTAGCCAGGCATGTTGGCACACACCTGTAGTCCCAGCTACTTGGGAGGCTGAGACAGGAGGATTGCTTGATCCCAGAATGTGGAGGTTGCATTAAGCTAAGATCGCACCACTGCACTCCAGCTTGGGAAACAGGACAAGAGTCCATCTGAAAAAACAAAAAAGAAAGTGAAAATACAACCCACAGAAAGGAAGAAAATATTTGTGCATTATATATCTAACAACAGTCTGTTAACCACAATGTATAATTTGTATAACTCAACAACAAAAACAACCAAATTACAAAATGGAGAAACAGTTGAACACACACTTCGCCAATAAGACATCCAAATGGAAAACAGGCACATAAAAAAAAAAAAAGATGAACAATATCATTATTATTATGGCCATCTAAACTGAATGACATACTCAATGTTATACTCAATGTCATACATAATGACATATACAATGACATACACACACTTTGCCAATAATACATGCAAATGGAAAACAAGCACATAAAAAGATGATCAAAATTATTATCATTGTGGCCATCTAAACTGAAACCATGACAGGCCCTCACACACACTAGAAAGGCTATAATCCAGGAAATGTAAAATAACAAGTGTTGGCAAGGTCAGAGAGAAATCACAATCACAATCCTTAAATACTGTATGGGGAATAGAAAATGGTGCAGCCTGTTTTTAACATAGTTTGGTATTTCCTCAAAAAGTTAAAAATTGGCTGGGCATAGCAGCTAATGCCTGTAATCCCAGCACATGGGGAAGCTGAGGCAGGTGGATCACATGACTCCAGGAATTCAAGACTAGACAGTACAACATAGCAAAACCCCATCTCTACTAGAAATACAAAAATTCGTCGTTCATGGTGGCACACCCCTGCAGTCCCAGCTACTTGGAAGGCTGAGACAGGAGGATTGCTTGAGCCGAGAATGTGGAGGTCACAGTAAGCCAAGATCACACCCCTGCACTCCAGTCTCAGGGATAGCACAGGACCCTATCTCAAAAAAGAAAGGCCAGGCATGGTGGCTCACACCTGTAATTCCAGCACTTTGGGAGGCCGAGGTGGACAGATCACTTGAGGTCAGGAGTTCAAGACCAGCTTGGCCAATATGGCGAAACCTCGAAATATGAAAATTACCTGGGATTTCTGGCATGCACTTGGAATCCCAGCTACTTGGGGGGCTGAGGCAGAACTGCTTGAACCCAGGAGGTGGAGGTTGCAGTGAGCCGATATCAAGCCACCTCACTCCGGCCTGGCTGACACAGCAAGATCCCATCTCAAAAAAAAAAAAAAAAAAAAGGAAAACCAAAATGCCTGGGAGTAGCAGAATGCAGTATAATTCAACAACAAATTACAGCTCATGCCTATAATCCCAGCACTTTGGGAGGCTGAGGCAAGCAGAGGTTGGCAGTTCAAGACCAGCCTGACCAACATGAAGAACATCTCTACTGAAAATACAAAAATTAGCCAAGCATGGTGGCACACACCTGTAATCCCAACTCCTCAGGAGGCTGAGGCAGGAAGATCACTTCAACCCAGGAGATGAAGGTGGTACTGAGCTGAGATGGCGCTACTGCACTCCAGCCTGGGTGACAGAGCAAGACTTCGTCTCAAAGAGAATCCAAAAAATAGGTAGGTGTGGTAATGGGAGCCTGTAATATCAACTACTTGGGGGGCTGAAGCAGGAGAATCACTTGAACCCAGGAGGCGGAGGTTATAGTGAGCCGAGATCATGCCCACTACACTGCAGCCTGGGCAACAGAGCAAGACTGTCTCAAAAAAAAAAAACAAAAAGAGAGTGAAAAGACAACCCAAAGAAATGAAGAAAACATTTGTACATTACATATCTAACAACAGTCTGTTAACCATGATGTTAATTTGCATAACTCAACAACAAAAACAACCAAATTACAAAATGGAGAAAGAGTTGAACACACACTTTGTCAATAAGACATCCAAATGGAAAACAAGCACATAAAAAGATGATCAATATCATCGTCATTATGGCCATCTAAACTGAAACCACAGTGACATATTCCTTCACACACACTAGAAAGGCTATAATCCAAGACATGTAAAATAGCAAGTGTTGTCAAGGTCAAAGAAAAATCACAACCCTTAAATAATGTATGGGGAATATAAAATAATGCAGCCTATTTTTAACATAGTTTGGTGATTTCTCAAAAAGTTAAAAACAGGCAGGGCACAGTAGCTAATGCCTATAATCACAGCACATTGGGAGGCCGAGACAGGTGCATCATTTGAGTCCAAGAGTTCAAGACCAGCCAGGCTAACACAGCAAAATGCCATCTCTACTAGAAATACAAAAATTAGCCAGGCATGGTGGCACACACCTGTAGTCCCAGCTACTTGGGAGGATGAGGCAGGAGGATTTCTTGAGCCCAGAATATGGAGGTTGCAGTAAGCCAAGGTTGCACCACTGCACTCCAGGCTGGGCAACAACACAAAACCCTGTCTCCAAAAGAAAAGGCGGGGCATGGTGGCTCACACCTGTAATCCCAGCACTTTGGGAGGCCAAGGTGGGTGGATCACGAGGTCAAGAGATCAAGACCATCCTGGTCAACATGGTGAAACCCCGTCTCTACTAAAAATACATTTATCTTTAAGGAAAAATCTGGAAATCTTTGTCAGGCAGCTCTGCTTATCAGTGGGTTCTTAATAACCCATTATTTTCCAAACTTCATCTGATGGATCTAAAATATGTTTGATCTTAGCATAAAGTACCCTTATCAGTCCTACTACTAAAATGACACTGCCCAAAAGTGAATGGTGTTAACAACAAAAAGTCTCTAGAACCAGAAATAAGTATGTTTAAATCCAAAATCCATCACTTTCTAGCCATGCTGCCATGTCCAACAAATTCTCATTAAATAATATCTTACTGAGCACACTAGACTGTAGGAATGCAAACAGATAGGGGTTTACCTTTCCCGGCTTCACTCTTGTGAGGCAGAGCCAGACACTAACACATCTATTACTCAAGTTAATGTAAAGAATTAACTGGTACAAGTGCTGTGCAGGGAGGTCCTTGGAATGATGAGAGTACCCAGAGAAGGCTTTGCTCCAGTTACAAAGGTCAGGAAAGTCTTCCCCTAGGAAGGGCAGCTGGAGCTGAGATCAGAAGCATGAGTGGGCAGTAAGTGAACAAAGTAAGGAGAATCTGGCATCCCAAGCAAAGGTGTGGTGCAGAAGGACCTTGACCTTGACCAGTACAAGATGCTGAGTCTTTACAGTCCAGAGAAGAGAGGAGGGGCACACAGTGAGGTCAGAAAAATGAAAAGGGGCCTGTGGCCATAGTGAAGATGTTTGTCATCATTCTAAGGAGGATTGGGAGCTGTGGGGCATGGTCTGACTTTTGTGGAGGACAGACTGGGGAACAGCACAGACACAGGCACATAGATAGAAGGCCAGGAGGTAATCCATACAAGCACTGTGATGAGAATTTCAATGGAAAGAGAAAACAGAAGCTAAGGGATATTTAAGAACTAAAATCAGCAGGCATGAATGTTAAGTCAGATATGAGAAGTGAGAGAAAGAGATAAACCAGAGCTCACTCACAGGACATTGGCATGTGTGGCTGGATAGGTGGAGGCACCATTCTTTGAAAAACAAAATGTAAGGAGGAGCAGACTGGTGACTTAAACCTCTGAGCCTCAGTTTCCTCTTCTGTAAAATGGGAATAGTCCTACATATATCACAATGTTGTTTAAAGCATTAGAAAATGTTCCTAGAAAATGAAGCCTCCATACAAAGTGGTGTATGATTCTCCCCCAAGTAAATGGGAGCTATTCTTACAGTCTTCTTTTTCTTGATCTGATTAGAAATTCAGGATCTCAGTTATTCATTTCTTTTCACCCTCTTTTCTGATGGCTCTACCAAATTGCTGGTTTACTGATCTAATTACCCTAAATAGTCTCTAGTACTCCATACTAGTAAAATAGGTAAGGTGGCAATTGTTCTTCTAAATGGATTATTGTAAATGTCACTGCTACAGTGCAGCTCACAGTGGCTCATTTGGCTGTTCAAGGGAAAAAAATCTATTGCAAATGCAGCTCCCATTACTTGTCAAATGTTCATGCACAAATGCATTTATTTTACAAGGATTGTAGGGTTAGGTCATTTAAGGGGAATGGGAAAATACCACTCACAATTGAAAGAGAGAAAAAAAATAGCATGTATACAGCACTCCAGAGTTTGTAAAGCCCCATGTATCAATGGGACATCACACTGGGTGTAGGAGGCTGAGGAGAGGAGAAAGGGTAGGCATATTTATGATTATTTTTAAAAGTAAGGTTAACTTTGACAAAGTTACTTGCTCAAGTTCACAACACAAGGAAGTCATACATTTCTGTGACTAAAATACAAGTGTTGGGGCTCCCAATTCTCTCATATGTCTATCAAAATCCCCCGTCTGCCAACATTAAACCATTCAAAGCAGATCATAAAAACCACACAGCTACTGAACAGAGGAGAGGGGCAAGATCAAAACGTATTTGAACTTTCACAATCATATTTTATCAATTCATAATTGCTTCACTATTATCTGTGGTTGTCACTAATAAACAAGATGTAATGAGCCACTGCTACCTGCCAGATGAAATGTTAAACACTTCATTTGTACTGTTTCACTGAAACTTTACTTTCAACAAAGGTGCTTTCAAAAACCAGAATTATGAAAGCACAGATGAAAAAATAGAAGCTGAGAAAGCTTAAGTTGCTTAAACCTGCTCCTAAATCCTAGCCTTTTCCAAAGCCTCTACTAGACTGCCATGCTATTGCAGGATATATTGTATTCATAGTAGAGTCAAATACAAATAAGGACAAGACAGTGAGTACTTTTTAGTTTTTCTGGGTTTTTTAGGAAATTCAAACCATGTCTCCCTTTGTCCTAAAAGCATTTAATGTAGTTTCACCCATTCAATAAGCAAACAGGCATGAACTCTTATCTGGCAAGATACCACTCTGGTTTCTCTGTAATGGTATTTTTTGTGTAAGGAATATTCATATCTCAAATGCTGATCCTCATTCTGCTGCTTACTGGCCTAATAACCTTGGGTGACTTAGCAGCTGAGACACTTAATTTAGTAGTCTGTGAAGTGGGGTTTACAATAGTTCCAATACCATAAAGAAAATGAACCATTTGCAGAAAGCACTTGATATGGTCCCTGGTACATAGTTAGTATACCACACATATTGGCGGTGATTATTTTTTATTTTGATATTCCTCGTGATCACAGAATAAAGGTTAGCTACATTCCACAGAGAGGAAACTGGTTGCAAGATATAAAGCATTTTGTTTAATTTCACACAGCTTATTAATATAGAACAAAGATAAGAAAGCAACTTTCCTAAATGCGACAGGGCAAAATTTTGTTACTAAAACCTCCAGCAACTCTCTCAGGAGGGTGGGTCTTGGCAGCTGGAGGATCCTGAAAGTAGAAGTGGGGAGAAGCCAAACTGCTCATCGGAAAGGGTTGAGAGATCAAGAGGCCTGAGGATGATTCAGAAATGAGAAGAAAGGGCAAAGAAATCAAGTATGCATGGGGAGGGTCAGTGAAAGGGTGGGTGGAGGAAGAAGGGCAAGGGAGAAGGAGAATACACTCAAAGGGATTTGAAAATTTTGCTCCTACTACACAATGTAAACTTTCTCTACCTTTGATGTTCAAAATCATCATGAAAATCTAGACTACATACAAATGTGTGTGTGTCTACAGACTAAAAGAGAGTAAACCCCTGTACAAACATGGTAAGGGAGGGAAACAGTGCACACAAGGGCAGCCCCCATCTAGGCATCTCAGGGGAAAGCAATTGGCCCCATGCTCTTTGTTGGGCGAGAGAGAGGAAAGGTGTTATGGAATTAGGTTGTATTTACCAGGTGTGGCTGAAGGCAAAAAGAAGGAGTGAGGAAGAAAAATTACCCAATTCTGCACGATCTGAGAAAATCTGAGGAAGAGTTTTGGTTTCCAGGATACCATTCTTAGTATAACCAGCTTATAAAGTGGAAGGGATTATACATTCACAAAGCTGGCCAGCCAACTGGCCCCAATGCCTAGAAGAGAATCATTCAGGCACATGCTCCCTGATAAACTTGGGAGGCACATGGATGATTTAGAAATGATGATGACAGAGGTAGAACTGGAGAATTGTCATTATTTTTACTAGTTGTTTTTTGCCATCTTAACAATAAGCAAACCAGGAATTTCCCTATGGCACACTTGAAAATCATAAAATCCTCTTATTTCTGTCCTTTGCTTTTTTTGCCAAAAATATAAATTACATAAAACAGAATCTATATTAGCTACATGTTTGCTGAGGTTAAAATGCTTACCTTGCTGTGTTTTAAAATCATATTTGCTTTTTGAGTACAGATATTGTTTGTTCTTATATCCCTTGGCCTGAGCATAGCAATAATTGCTTCCATCTGCTGGTAGAAGGTAGCAAGAGAGATGAAAGAAGAGGTAACGCAGGGAGGAGGGTGGAGGTCGTCAGGAAATAAAACTAGATTAAAAGGCTGATCTCACTTCTTACAGACAGAACAAATATATCTGTGCCATGCCCCTCTGGAAGACGCATTCACCACAATGCTCCCTTTATCCTGCCTTCTCTATCTAGGCCTCCCCTACCCCATTCAAAATGTACCATATACAAGGCTAGGTAAGGTGGGAGAAATATAAATGAAGTCAAACGACCTGGATGTGAGCTCCAACTTCTACCACTTATTAATTGTGGGTTTGTAAATGAAAACTTTCCCCTCAACTATGAAATAAAGCTATAAGTTTTGTCTGTTTGTTTGTTTTTGTTTTTTATTTTGAGATGGAGTCTTGCTCTGTTGCCCAGGCTAGAGCAAAATAGTGTGATCCTGGCTCACTGCAACCTCTGCCTCCTGTGTTCAAATGATTCTCCTGCCTCAGCCTCCTGAGTAGCTGGGGTTACAGGTGCACACCACCACACCCAGTTAATTTTATCGTATTTTGAGTAGAGATGGGGTTTCACCATGTAGGCCAGGCTGGCCTTGAACTCCTGATATCAGGTGAGTATGAGATCATTGGCTGGGTGCAGTGGCTCACACTTGTAATTTTAGCACTTAACGACTGTGTCCAGCCAAGGGTATGAGTATTTTCAATTAGTTTTGTCAATGACATAATGCAAGGTCTCTGTATGTTTCCATGAGTATCCATTACCATGCATAGACAAAAGTCCTAGATGTGTCTTTTTTAAAATTGCATTCTAGGTTTTGGGGTACATGTGAAGAACATGCAAGATTGTTGCATTGGTACACACATGGCAGTGTGATTTGCTGCCTTCCTCCCCATCACCTATATCTGGCATTTCTCATCATGCTATCTCTCCCCAACTCCCCACCCCCAACTGTCCATCCCCTATTTCCCCCCGATGGACCCCAGTATGTGATGCTCCCCTCCCTGTGTTCTCATTGTTCAACACCCACCTATGAGTGAGAACATGCAGTGTTTGATTTTCTGTTCTTGTGTCAGTTTGCTGAAAATGATGGTTTCCAGGTTCATCCATGTCCCTACAAAGGACACGAACTCACCGTTTTTGATGGCTGCATAGTATTCCATGGTGTATATGTGCCACATTTTCCCTGTCCAGTCTATCATCGATGGGCATTTGGGTTGGTTCCAGGTCTTTGCTATTGTAAACAGTGCTGCAATGAACATTCCTGTGCATGTGTCCTTATACTAGAAGAATTTATAATCCTTTGGATATATACTCAGTAATGGGATTGCCGGGTCAAATGGAATTTCTGTTTCTAGGTCATTGAGGAATCGCCACACTGTCTTTCACAATGGTGGAAGTAATTTACACTCCCACCAACAGTGTAAAAGTGTTCCGATTTCTCCACATCCTCTCCAGCATCTGTTGTCTCCAGATTTTTTAATGATTGCCATTCTAACTGGCATGAGATGGTATCTCAATGCAGTTTTGATTTGCATTTCTCTAATGACCAGTGATGATTAGCATTTTTTCATATGTTTGTTGGCCTCATGTATGTCTTCTTTTGTAAAGTATCTGTTCATATCTTTTGCCCACTTTTGAATGGGCTTGTTTCTTTCTTGTAAATCTGTTTTAGTTATTTGTAGATTCTGGATATCAGCCCTTTGTCAGATGGTAGGTTGCAAAAATTTTTTCCCATTTTGTTGGTTGCCAATTCACTCTAATGACTGTTTCTTTCACTGTGCAGAAGCTGTGGAGTAAAATTAGGTCCAATGTGTCTATTTTGGCTTTTATTGCCAATGCTTTTGGTGATTTGGTCAAGAAGTCCTTGCCTATGCCTATGTCCTGAATGGTTTTGCCTAGATTTTCTTCTAGGGTTTTTATGGTGTTAGGTCTTATGTTTGTTTAATCTATCTGGAGTTAATTTTAGTGTAAGGTGTCAGGAAGGGATCCAGTTTCTGCTTTCTGCACATGGCTAGCCAATTTTCCCAACACCATTTATTAAACAGGGAATCCTTTCCCCATTGTTTGTTTTTGTCAGGTTTGTCAAAGATTGGATGGTTGTAGATGTGTGTTGTTTCCTTCTGAGGCCTCTGTTCTGTTCCATTGGTCTATATCTCTGTTTTGGTACCAGTACCATGCTTTTTTGATTACTATAGCCTTGTAGTATAGTTTGAAGACCAGTAGTGTGATACCTCCAGCTTTGTTCTTTTAGCTCAGAATTAACTTGGCTATGTGTGCTCTCTTTTGGTTATATGAAGTTTAAGGTGGTTTTTTCCAGTTCTGTGATGAAGGTCATTCATAGCTTGATGGGGATAGCGTTGAATATGTAAATTACTTTGGGCAGTATGGCCATTTTCACAATATTGATTCTTCCTAACCATGAACATGGAATGTTTCTCCATCTGTTTATGCCCTCCCTTATTTCGCTGAGCAGTGATTTGTAGTTCTCCTTGAAGAGATCCTTTACATTCCTTGGTAGTTGTATTCCTAGGTATTTTATTCTCCTTGTAGAAATTGTGAATGGCAGCTCATTCTTGATTTGGCTCTCTTTAAGTCTCTTATTGGTGTATAGGAATGCTTGTGATTTTTGCACATTGATTTTGTATCCTGAGATTTTGCTCAAGTTGCTTATCAGTTTCAGGAGATTTTGGGCTGAGATGATGGAGTCTTCTAAATATACAATCATGTCATCTGCAAACAGATAGTTTGACTTCCTCCTTTCCTATTTGAATACCTTTTATTCCTTTTTCTTGCCTGATTGCTGTACTAGAACTTCCAATACTATATTGAATAGGAGTGCTGAGAGGGCATCCTTGTCTAGTGCCAGATTTCAAAGAGAATGCTTCCAGGTTTTGCCCATTCAGTATGATATTGGCTGTTGGTTTGTCTTAAATAGCTTTTATTATTTTGAGATACGTTCTGTTGATACCCAGTTTATTGAGGGTTTTTAGCATAAAGGGCTGTTGAATTTTGTCAAAGGCCTTCTCTGCATCAGTTGAGATAATCATGTGGTTTTTGTCTTTGGTTCTGTTTATGTGGTTAAGTACATTTATAGACTTGTGAATGTTGAATCAGCCTTGCATCCCCAGGATGAAGCTTATTTGATCATGGTGGATAAGCTTTTTAATGTGCTGCTGCAACTGGTTTGCCAGTATTTTATTGAAGATTTTTGCATCTATGTTCATCATGGATGTTGGTCTGAAGTTTCCTTTTCTTGCTGAGTCTCTGCCAGGTTTTGGTATCAGGATGACGTTGATCTCATAAAATGATTTGGGAAGGATTCCCTCTTTTTGGATTGTTTGGAATAGTTTCAGAAGAAATGGTACCAGCTCTTCTTTGTACGTCTGGTAGAATTCGGCTGTGAACTCACATGGAACTGGGCTTTTTTGTGGGTGGTAGGCTCTTAATTGCTTCCTCAACTTCTGCTCTTATTATTGGTCTATTCAGGGTTTCAACTTCTTCCTAGTTTAGGCTTGGGAGGATGCAAGTGTCCCGGAATTTATCCATTTCTTCCAGGTTATACTAGTTTATGTGCATAGAGTTGTTTGTAATAATCTCTGATGATGGTTTGTATTTCTGTGGATTCTGATGTGATATCTCCTTTATCATTTTTTATTGCATCTATTTGCTTCTTCTCTCTTTTCTTTTTTATTAATCTGGCTACTGGTCTATTTTGTTGATGTTTTCGAAAAACCAGGTCCTGGATTTATTGATTTTTGGAAGGATTTTTGTGTCTCTATCTCCTTCAGTTCTGCTCTTATCTTATATTTTGTCTTCTGCTAGGTTTTGAGTTTTTTATAATCTTGTTCCTCTAGCTCTTTCAATTTTGATGATAGGGTGTCGATTTTAGATATTTCCTTGATTCTCATGTGGTCATTTATTGTTATATATTTTCCCTAGATATTGCTTTAAATGTGTCCCAGAGATTCTGGTACGTAGTGTCTTTGTACTTGTTGGTTTCAAAGAACATCTTTATTTCTGCCTTCATTTCATTGTTTATCCAGTCAACATTCAAGACATTCAAGTTTCCATGAAGCTGTGCATTTCTGAGTTAGTTTCTTAATCCTGAGTTCTAACTTCATTGCACTGTGGTCTGAGACAGTGTTTGTTATGATTTCTGTTCTTTTGCATTTGCTGAGGAGTGATTTACTTCCAATTATGTGGTCTATTTTAGAGTAGGTGTGATGTGGTGCTGAGAAAAATGTATATTGTGTGGATTTGGGGTGGAGACTTCTGTAAATGTCTATTAGGTTTTCTTGATCCAGGTCTGAGTTCAAGTCGTAAATATCCTTGTTAATTTTCTGTCTCATTGATCTGTCTAATATTGACAATGGGGTGTTAATGTCTCCCACTATTATTGTGTGGGAGTCTAAGTCTCTTTATAAGTCATTAAGAACTTGCCTTATGTATCTGGGTGCTCCTGTATTGGGTGTGTATATATTTAGGATCGTTAGGTCTTCTTGTTGCATTGAGCATTTTACCGTTATATAATGTCCTTCTTTGTCTCTTTTGATCTTTGTTGGTTTGAAGTCTATTTTATCAGAGATGGAATTGCAACTCCTGCTTTTTTTGTTGTTCTCCTTTTGCTTGGTAAATCTTCCTCCATCCCTTTATTTTGAGCCTTTGTGTATCCTTGCATGTGAGATGGGTTTCCTGGATACAGCATACTGATGGGTTTTGGCTTTTTATCCAATTTGCCAGCCTGTGTCTTTTCATTGGGGCATTTAGCCTATTTACATTTAGGGTTAATATTGTTATGTGTGAATTTGATACTGCCATTTTGATGCTAGCTGGCTGTTTTGACCATTAGTTGATGCAGATTCTTCATTGTGGTGATGGTCTTTACCATTTGGTATGTTTTTGGAGTGGCTGGTACCGGTCGTTCCTTTCTATGTTTAGTGCCTTTAGTGCTCTTTCAGGAGCTCTTGTAAAGCAGGCCTGGTGGTGATGAAATCTCTGAGTACTTGCTTGTTCATAAAGGATTTTATTTTTCCTTCACTTATGAAGCTTAGCTTGGCTGGATATGAAATTCTGGGATGAAAGTTCTCTTCTTTAACGATGTTCAATATTGGCCCCCACTCTCTTCTGGCTTGTAGGGTTTCTGCTGAGAGATCTGCTGTGAGTCTGATGGGCTTCCCTTTGTGGGTAACCCGAGCTTTCTCTCTGGTTTCCCTTAGCATTTTCTCCTTCATTTCAACCCTGGTGAATCTCACGATTATCTGCCTTGGGGTTGCTCTTCGTGAGGAATATTTTTGTGGTGTTCTCTGTATTTCCTGTACTTGAATATTGGCCTGCCTTTTTAGGTTGGTGAAGTTTTCCTGGATAATATCCTGAAGAGTATTTTCCAGCTTGTATTCATTCTCTCTGCCACATTCAGGTACACCTATCAAATGCAGATTAGGTCTTTTCACATAGTCCCATATTTCTTGGAGACTTTGTTCATTCCTTTTGACACTTTTTTCTCTAATCTTGCCTTCTTATTTCATTGAGTTAATCTTCAAACTCTGATATCCTTTCTTCTGCTTGGTCAGTTTGGCTGTTGAAACTTGTGTATGCTTCATGAAGTTCTCGTGTTGTGTTTTTCAGCTCCATCAATTCACATATATTTCTCTCTAAGCTGTTTATTCTCCTTAGCATTTCATCACATCTTTTTTCAAAGTTCTTAGTTTCTTTGCATTGGGTTAGAACATGTTCTTTTAGCTCAGAGAAGTTCCTTACTAATCACCTCCTGAAGCCTGTTTCTGTCAATTCATCACACTCATTCCCCATCCAGCCTTGTTCCCTTGCTGGTGAGGAGTTGTGATCCCTTGGAGGAGGAGAGGTGTTCTGGTTTTGGATGTTTTCGGTTTTTTTCTCTCATTTCTTCCCATCTTTGTGGATTTATCCACCTGTCATCTTTGTTGTTGTTGACTTTCAGATCGGGTCTCTGAATGGACATCCAGTTTGTTGATGATGAAGTTATTTCTTTCTGTTTCTTAGTTTTCCTTCTAACAGTCAGGCCCCTCTGCTGTAGGACTGCTGAGGTCAATTCCAGGCCCTGCTTGCCTGGGGATCACCTGCAGCTGCTGCAGAACAGTAAGGGTTGCACCCAGTTTCTTCTTCTGCTATCTTTGTCCCAGAAGCATACCCACCAGATGTCAATCTGAGCTCTCCTTTATGAGGTGACTCTTTGGATATACAGGGGTTGGGGAGCTGCTTGAGGAGACTGCCTGTCCATTATAGGAGTTCAAGTGCTAAGCTGTGAGCTCCATTGTTCATTCAGAGCTGCTGGGCAGGTACGTTTAAGACTGCTGCAGCAGAACTCATAAACACCTGTTTTATTTTTTATGTTTTCCCAGGTGCTCTGTCCCAGGGAGTTAGGGGTTTATTTATGAGTTTCTGTTGTGCTGCTGCCTTTTTACAGGGCTGCCCTGCCCAGTGACGAGGCAGCCTAGTCACAGTCTGCCTGCAGCGGTGTTGCTGAGATGCTGTGGGTTCTGCCCAGCTGCCATGTGTATTTTCCTACAGTCCTATTTATAGGGTTATAGTTAGAAATGCCTCGGCAATGGCGGCCCACCTCTGTAATGGCAGACTCTCTTTGTAATGGCGGGCTGCCTCGGCAATGGTGGTCTGCTTCAGCAATGGCGGAGAACCTCTGTAGTGGTGGACTGCCTCAGTAATGGCAGACGCCCCTCCCCCACAGAGCTGGATTGTCCTGTTTTCAGCTGTGCTTTCTGTGAAACTCTTAATCCAGAGCATTTCAGATTGCTGTTTTTTGTGTGGGTGGGACCAGCCGAGCCTGATCACCTGGCTCCCTGCCTCAGACTCCTTTTTTTTTTTTTTTTTTTTTTTTTTCAGTTGAATGGGTGACTCTGTCTCCCAGGTGTTCCAGTCACCTGTTGAAAAGGTGCTGGGATCTGTGTGATTTCCCTTGCAGCAATCCACTGTGCTGGCTGAAACAGCTGTCCTCAGATTCATGGCACTTTTTTGCTGAGGAATCTCCTGGCCTGGCTCCCTGTTTCAGTCCCCTTTTTGTCAGTTGAATGGGTGACTCTGTCTCCCAGAAGCTCCAATCGCCAGCTAAAACAGTGCCCAGACCCATGTATTTTGTGTGGAGACCCACCGTGCCAGCCAAAACAGCCACGCTGGTGACCCATGGGGCTCATCTGCCTGGGAATCTCCTGGTCTGTGGGCAATAAATGTCCATCTGGAAATGTGGCATCCACTCACCTGCTGCACTTTCACTGGGAGCTGCAAACCTGAGCTGCTCCTAATCAGCCATCTACCTTTTTATCTTTTAAACCAGAAAACAGAATGAAGCTCATGTGACCAGATTTTGAGAAATAAACTCCAAAACATTTTAAGCCATGAATTATTTCAAGTGAATAAGAAAATAATGGTTTTTGCTTACATCGTGGAGAGATAAGCATTCATTTGTTATTCAGAAGAAAATTATATGCAGTGTTTTTATAGTTAACATCTTGAGGCAAATGTTCACTTCAATTCACAATGTCTCCATTGGCCCTTCACCAAAAGAGAAATACATCTTAAAAGCTTAGTTCAATTTCCTGATTAACTATGATTAAACTTTTCTACCATATTATATTTGATAACTAGATTTTAAAGAATATCACACAAAGCTTGTTAAAATATTGGTAAACATTTTGAGATGTTTTTATCAAGCAACCATATCAGCAGATAAGTGATAAATTGTTAAACTTTCTTTTTTGCCCCAAATTATGTATCAGAAAGGAAAATAAATACCGCTTCTCTCCTTCTAGGGTAACGAGATTCTTTTGCATTAAATGTGGTGGAGCAAAAAAGTAAAGATGGATAAAAGAAAGATAATGATTCTAAGGTACTCTTAGCATAGGGAATTTCAATATTTCAGTGATTCTAAGGCACTCGTATTATAGGGAATTTCATTTACAGTTGGCTGCTTTACAACATAGTTTAACTTTTTTTGGTGAGAATTACTTTGATATCCATTAACAGCATAAACAGGTTGACTCCTTTTCCATAAATATGTTGTTTCCAACTAGTTTCCAGTCTTGCTTCCATGCCCAAAGTTCAGGCAAGTCTAGGTACTCCTGTCCTGGCCAATGGACAAGATGTATTTGAAAATGAGAAAAATGGGTTTAAAGTAGGAAGAAAAGTACTTTGTTATAGATGAAATTGTTTTAAATGTTTGGAAGTAATGAATGACAGAGCATCTATTTTGGGACATTATGGCTTAAAGTGCTATTTACTTTTAACTTCACAAATAAACACAGTTGTATAGTTTTGAAAAGCAATGAAAGGCATGCAGCTCTACTAGCAGATTTAGCACTTCTGACCAAGTAAGACACCAACTTCTTTCAAAATATGCTTCATGCACTGTAATGGATTTTTTTAAGATGTAAACTTTAATGCATTATTTCCTTTCTGAACTTTAACGGGAACCAGAATGGGATGATCCAGAAGATGAAGTCTGGCATCTGGGTAAAGTAGTGGTGTTCTGTAGGAGTTGGCCCTGGGCTCAGGGTTGTTAAGTGTTTTCACCAATCACCTGGCTTTCAGGTGACCGTGATCTTGTTCATCTTTTTTTGCAATCACCATATGAAGAAGATCTAGAATAACTTTTTCTGTTCCTCTCAGGAGAAGATGATGAACTTGAATAAGATCTTTTTTGTGGGGAAGAAGAGCCACGGTGGGACCTGGAGCTGGATCTTAATTTCTATCAACAAGATCTAGAATGTTCTCTGGAACTGAAATGAGATCTGGACTGGGAACTGGAAGAACCTGTTGAACAGCAGCTGGACCTAGACCTTGAACTGGAGGGGGAGGATGACCGTGATGAAGATCATGAATGTGAAGATAGAGACTTTGAGTGACTTCGTGTTTTAGATTCTTCATCCTCACCCTCGTCAAATTTATATTTAGAAAGATCTTCATCCTCATCCTCTTCTTCCTCTGATTCTTTATCTTCAACTTCCGTTAATATAGATGCAAGACCAACTGCTTTCCCTCTTTATTTTTTCTTTTTACATCCAAACTCATCATATTCACCATCAGATTCTTCTCTTTCTATGTATTCAACATTTCCTTTTTTGTTAAAATCGCCATCATATCCTTTTCTTTCTTCTAATTTAGCATACTTTGGAGTATTACACATATAACACTCTGATATTCTGGCCCAATTCACATTGTTGCAAGTTTTACACTGCCAGTCATTACCACTAAATAGGCCTTGGCTCTTTTCTGCAAGTGTCTTTCCTATTTCAATGCCCCCAGCTTTCATCATCGTGGCCTCAGTTGTTTCCTCCTGACCACATCGATTAAAACTGGTTCTTCTAGCAAAGTTTACATTTCCACACTTTTGTCAAGGCAAATACAGTCCCTGTCACTGACTCAGAAATTTTTGGTCAACATCTTGAACGCCACCAGCACAGCCACCTGAAGCTATGTCTTCCAGCTTTGTTCTTTTTGATTAGGATTGTCTTGGCTATATGGGCTCTTTTTTGATTCCATATGAAATTTAAAGGAGATTTTTCTAATTATGTGAAGAAAGTCAATAGTAGCTTGATAAGGATAGCATTGAATCTATAAATTACTTTAAGGAGCATGGTCATTTTCATAATATTAATTCTTCCTATCCATGAGTATAGAATGTTTTTTCATTTGTGTCCTTTCTTATTTCCCTCAACAGTGGCTTGTAGTTCTCCTTGAAGAGATCCCTCATATTCCTTCTGAAACTATCGCAAAGAATAAAAAAAGAGGAACAACTCCCTAACTTATTTTATGAACCCAGCATCATCCTGCTACAAAAACCCAGCAGATAAGAAAAAAAGAGAGAAAATTTCAGGCCAATATCCCTGATGAACATCAATGCAAAAATCCTCAATAAAATACTGGCAAACCAAATCCAGCAGCATGTCAAAATATTTATCCACCATGATGAAGTCAGCTTAATCCCCAGGATGCAAGACTGGTTCAATACATGCAAGTCAATAAACGTAATCCACCAAATAAATAGATACAATGGCAAAAACCATATGATTAACTCAATAGATGGAGAAAAGGTCTTCAACAAAATTCAACACTCCTTCATGATAAAACCCCTCAATAAACTAGGTATTGATGGAAAGTATCTCAAAATAATAAGAGTTAGTTATGACAAGCCTACAGCCAATAACACTGAATGGGAAAAAGCTAGAAGGACTTCCTTTGAAAAAAGTCACAAGAGAAGGATACTTTCTCTCACCACTCCTATTCAACATAGTACTGGAAGTTCTTGCCAGAACAACCAGGCAAGAGAAAGAAATAAAGCGTATTCAAATAGGAAGAAAGGAAGTCAAGTTGTCTCTGTTTGCAGATAACATGATTGTATATTTAGAAAACCACATTGTCTCAGCCCAAATTCTCCTTAAGCTAATAAGCAACTTCAGCAAAGTCTCAGGATACAAAATCAATGTGCAAAAACCACAAGTATTCCCATACACCAATAATAGACAGAGAGCCAAATCATTAGTAAACTCCCATTCACAATTGCTACAGAGAAGCTAAAATAGATAGCAATGCAGCTTTAAAGCTCTTTAATGAACTTTCTCTCCTGCTTTAAAACTTGAATCCATCTCTCCCTTGCCTTAAGCTCCTCTGTGAAATTCTTTCTTCTGAAAAGCCAAAAATTGAGGTTGCTGCACATTGTATAGAAAACTACCACCACTAACAAGGGTAGTTTTGTCGAGGTCATGAAGAAGACTGAAATCTAACTCAAGTTCGAAATCCTGCAGTGAATGCCCAGAGGGAAGGGCTAGCAATGTAGGGGATTTTTTTCACTAGAAAAAAAATTAAAATTTATATGGAACCAAAAAAGAGCCTGCATAGCCAAATCAAGACCAAACAAAAAGAACAAATCTGGAGGAATCACATTACCCAACTTCAAACTATACTAGAAAGCCATAGCCACCAAAACAGCATGGTACTCTTATAAAAATAGATACATAGACCAATTGCAGAGAATGGAGAACCCAGAAAATAAGCCAAATACTTACAGCAAACTGATCTTAAACAAAGCAAACAAGATTCCGAGATCCAAGATGGCCGATTAGGGGCAGCTCAGGATTGCAGCTCCCAGCAAAAGCGCAGAGGGTGAGTGAACACCACATTTCCAGGCAGATTTTTGTTGCCCACAGACCAGGAGATTCCCAGGTGGAGGAGCCCCATGGGTCGCCAGCATGGCTGTTTCGGCCTGCGCAGCTGTTTTGGCCAGTGCCCCAGTGCAGTGGTTCTCCGTACAAAATACACGGGTCTGGGCACCGTTCAAGGTGGCGATTGGAGATCCAGGAAGACAGTCACACATTCAATTGATACAAAAGGGGACGGAAACAGTGAACCAGGACAGGAGATTCCCAGGCAAAAAACCACTACGAATCTCAGCGTAGCTGTTTCAGCCAGCACAGGCATAGTGGGTCACAGCACGGGAAATTGCACAGATCCCAGCACTTTTTCAACAGGCGACTGGAACATGACCATTTGTTCTGAGGCAGGGAGCCAGGTAATCAGGCATAGCTGGTCCCACCCCCACAAAAAAACAGCAATCTGAAATGCTCTGGTTTGAGAGTTTCACAGCAAGGATAACTGAACACGGGATGGTCCAACTCTGGGTCGTCCGCCATTACCGAGGCAGTCCATCATTATGAAGGTAGTTCACCACTGCAGAGGCAGCACAACATTACAGAGACGGTCTGCCATTATCAAGCTGGACCTCCATTGCCGAGGCAGTTCTAACAATACCCGTATAAACAAGACTGCAGGGAAGTTCACACGGCAGCTGGGCAGAGCCCATAGCAGCTCTGCAAAGCCTCTGCAGGCAGACAGTGACGAGGCTGACTCCTTGCTGGGCAGGGCAGCCCTGAAAAAAGGCAGCAGCACAACAGAAACTCATAAATAAAGCCCTAACTTCCTTGGACAGAGCACCTGGGAAAAAAAAAGGGGTGGGGTTAATGAGTTCTGCTGCAAAAGACTTAAACGTACCTGCCCAGAAGCTCTGAATGAACAACGAAGCCCACAGGTCAGCACGCGAGCTCCTATAAAAGACAGACTGTCCCCTCAAGCAGATCCCTGACCCCTGTATATCCAAAGAGTCACCTCATAAAGGAGAGCTCAGACTGACATCTGGCAGGTATACTTCTCAGACAAAGATAGCAGAAGAAGAAACCAGGAGCAACCATTACTGTTCTGCAGCAGCTGCAGGTGATCCCAAGGCAAGCAGGGCTTGGAGTGGACCTCAGCAGTCCTACAGCACAGAGGTCTGACTGTTAGATGGAAAACTAGGAAAGAGAAAGAAATAACTTCATCATCAATAAAGTGGACATCCACTCAAAGACCCAACCTGAAAGTCAACAACTACAAAGATTACAAGTAGATAAATCCACAAAGATGGGAAGAGAAGAGTGCAAAAAGGATGAACACACCAAAAACCAGAACACCTCTCCTACACCAAGGGATCACAACTCCTAACCAGCAAGGAAACAAGGCTGCGTGGAGAATGAGTGTGATGAATTGACAGAATCAGGCTTCAGAAGGTGGGTAATAAGAAAATTCTCTGTGTTAAAAGAACATGTTCTAGCCCAATGCAAAGAAACTAAGAACCTTGAAAAAAGATGTGATGAAATGATAAACAGAATAAGAAACTTACAGAGGAATATAAGTGAATTCATGGAGCTGAAAAACACAACACGAGGACTTCGCGAAGCATACACAAGCTTCAACAATCGAATTGACAAAGCAGAAGAAAGGATATCAGAGGTTGAAGATCAACTCAATGACATAAAACGAGAAGGCAAGGTTAGAGATAAAAGAGTAACAAGGAATGAACAACGTCTTCAAGAAATATGGGATTATGTGAAAAGACCTAACCTACTTTTGATAGGTATACCTGAATGTGAGAGAGAGAATGAATACAAGCTGGAAAATACTCTGCAGGATATCATCTAGGAAAACTTCCCCAACCTAGCAAGGCAGACCAATATTCAAGTCCAGAAAATACAGAAAACACCACAAAGATATTCCTCAAGAAGAGCAACCCCAAGGCAAATAATCATCAGATTCACCAGGGTTGAAATGAAGGAGAAAATGTTAAGGGCAGCCAGAGAGAAAGGTCAGGTTACCCACAAAGGGAACCCATCAGACTCACAGCAGATATCTCAGCAGAAACCTTACAAGCCAGAAGAGAGTGGGGGCCAATATTCAACATCAATAAAGAAGAGAACTTTCAACCTATAATTTCATATCCAGCTAAACTAAGCTTCATAAGTGAAGGAAAAATAAGATCCTTTACGAACAAGCAAGTACTTAGAGATTTCATCACCACGAGGCCTGCTTTACAAGAGATCCTGAAAGAGGCACTAAACATAGAAAGAAACGACAAGTACCAGCCACTCCAAAAACATACCAAATGGTAAAGACCATAACCGCAATGAAGAAACTGCATCAACTAATAGGCAAAACAGTCAGCTAGCATCAAAATGGCACGATCAAATTCACACATAACAATATTAACCCTATTGTAAACAGGCTAAGTGCCCCAATCAAAAGACACAGACTGGCAAATTGGATAAAAAGCCAAAACCAATCAGTGTGCTGTATTCAGGAAACCCATCTCACATGCAAGGATACGAAAAGCCTCAAAATAAAGGGAAGGAGGAAGATTTATCAAGCAAATGGAGAGCAAAAAAAAGCAGGGGCTGCAATTCTCATCTCTGATAAAATAGACTTCAAACTAACAAAAATCAAAAGAGACAAAGAAGGACATTACATAATGGTAAAAGGATCAATGCAACAAGAAGAGCTATCGATCCTAAATATATATGCACCCAATACAGGAGCACCCAGATACATAAGGCAAGTTCTTAATGACTTACAAAGAGACTTAGACTCCGACACAATTACAGTGGGAGACTTTAACACCCCATTGTCAATATTAGACAGATCAACCAGACAGAAAACTAACAAAGATATCCAGGACTTGAACTCAGACCTGGAACTAGCAAACTTAATAGACATTTACAGAACTCTCCACCCCAAATCTACAGAATATACGTCCTTCTCAGCACGACATTACACCTACTCTAAAATTGATCACATAATCGGGAGTAAATAACTCCTCAGCAAATGCAAAAGAATGGAAATCATAACAAACAGTCTCTCAGACCACAGTGCAATCAAGTTAGAACTCAGAATACAAACCTAACTCAGAAACGCACAGCTTCATGGAAACTGAATAACTGGCTCTTGAATGTCGACTGGATAAATGATGAAATGAAGGCAGAAATAAAGATGTTCTTCAAAACCAACAAGAATGAAGACACAACATACCAGAATCTCTGGGACACATTTAAAGCAATATCTAGAGGAAAATATATAGCAATAAATGCCCACATGAGAAGCAAGAAAATATCTAAAACCGACACCCTATCATCAAAATTGAAAGAGCTAGAGGAGCAAGATAAAAAAAAAAACTCAAAACCTAGCAGAAGACAAAATATAACTAGATCAGAGCAGAACTGAAGGAGATAGAGACACAAAAACCCTTCCAAAACTCAATAAATCCAGGAGCTGGTTTTTCGAAAAGATCAACAAAATAGACAGACCACTAGCCAGATTAATTTGAAAAAAAAAAAAAAGAGGGAGAGAAAGAATAATCAAATAGATGCAATAAAAAACGATAAAGGGGATATCACCACAGATTCCACAGAAATTCAAACCATCATCAGAGATTATTACAAACAACTCTATGCACATAAACTAGTAAACCCAGCAGAAATGGATAAATTCCTGGACACTTGCCTCCTCCCAAGCCTAAACCAGGAAGTCGAAACCCTAAATAGACCCATAACAAGGTCTGAAGTTGAGGCAGCAATTAAAAGCCTATCACCCAAAAAAACCCCACGTCCAGAAGGGTTCACAGCCGAATTCTACCAGACATACAAAGAGGAGCTGGTACCATTACTTCTGAAACTATTTCAAATAATCCAAAAAGAGGGAATCCTTCCCAAATCATTTTATGAGACCAACATCATCCTGATACCAAAACCTGGCAGAGACTCAGAAAGAAAAGAAAACTTCAGGCCAATATCCATGGTGAACATAGATGCAAAAATCTTCAATAAAATAGTGGAAAATCGATTGCAACAGCACAACAAAAAGTTTACCCACCATGATCAAGTAGGCTTCATCCCGGGGATGTAAGGCTGGTTCAACATACACAAGTCTATAAACATACTTAACCACATAAACAGAACCAAAGACAAAAACCACATGATTATCTCAATTGATGCAGAGAAGGCCTTTGACAAAATTCAACAGCGCTTTATGCTAAAAACCCTCAATAAACTAGACATTGATGGAACGTATCTCAAAATAATAAAAGCTGTTTACAACAAACCAACAGCCAATATCATACTGAATGGGCAAAAACTGGAAGCATTCCCTTTGAAATCTGGCACTAGACAAGGATGCCCTCTCTCACCACTCCTATTCAATATAGTATAGGAAGCTCTGGTCAGAGCAGCCAGGCAAGAAAAAGAAATAAAACGTATTCAAATAGGAAAGGAGGAAATCAAATTGTCTATTTGCAGATGACATTATTGTATATCTAGAAGACCCCATCATCTCAGCCCAAAATCTCCTGAAACTGATAAGCAACTTCAGCAAAATCTCAGGATACAAAATCAATGTGCAAAAATCACAAACATTCCTATACACCAAAAACAGACTTAAACAGAGCCAAATCAAGAATGAACTGCCATTCACAATTGCTACAAAGAGAATAAAATACCTAGGAATGCATCTAACAAGGAATGTAAAGGACCTCTTCAAGGAGAACTACAAACCACTGCTCAGCAAAATAAGAGAGGAAACAAATAGATGGAAAAACATTCCATGTTCATGGTTAGGAAGAATCAATATCGTGAAAATGGACATACTGCCCAAAGTAATTTACAGATTCAACACTATCCCCATGAAGCTACCAATGGCCTTCTTCAGAGAACTGGAAAAAAAACACCTTAAACTTCATATGGAACCAAAAGAGAGTCCGCATAGCCAAGTCAATTCTAAGCAAAAAGAACAAGGTGGGAGGCATCACGCTACCGAACTTCAAACTATACTACAAGGCTACAGTAATCAAAAGAGTGTGGCACTGGTACCATAACAGAGATATAGACCAATGGAAAAGAACAGAGGCCTCGGCTGTAACACCACCTATCTACAACCACCCAATCTTTGACAAACCTGACAAAAACAAGCAATGGGGAAAAGATACCCTGTTTAATAAATGGTGTTTGGAAAACACCTAGCCATGTGTGAAAAGCAGAAACTGGACCCCTTCCTGACACCTTACACTAAAATTAACTCCAGATGGATTAAACACTTAAACATAAGACCTAACACCATAAAAACCCTAGAAGAAAATCTAGGCAAAACCATTCTGGACATAGGTGTAGGCAAGGACTTCATGACCAAAACACTGAAAGCATTGGCAACAAAAGCCAAAATAGACAAATGGGACCTAATCAAACTCCAGAGCTTCTACACAGCAAAAGAAATGGTCATTAGAGTGAATCGGCAACCAACAGAATGGGAAAAAAATTGTTGCAATCTACCCATCAGACAAAGGGCTGATATCTAGAATCTACAAAGAACTAAAACAGATTTACAAGAAAAAAACAAACAAGCCCATTCAAAAGTAGGCAAAGGATATGAACAGACACTTTACAAAAGAAGACATACATGAGGCCAACAAGCATAGGAAAAAATGGTCATCATCACTGGTCATTAGAGAAACGCAAATCAAAGCAACATTGAGATACCATCTCGTGCCAGTTAGAATGGCTATCATTAAAAAATCTGGAAACAACAGATGTTGGAGAGGATGTGAAGAAACAGGAACACTTTTACACTGTTGGTCGGTGTAAATTAGTTCAACCATTGTGGAAAACAGTGTTGTGATTCCTCAAGGACCTAGAAATAGAAATTCCATTTGACCCAGCAATCCCATTACTGGGTATATATCCAAAGGATTATAAATCGTTCTACTATAAAGACACATGCACACGAATGTTCATTGCAGTGCTGTTTACAATAGCAAAGACCTGGAACCAACGCAAATGCCCATCGATGACAGACAGGACAGGGAAAATGTGGCACATATACACCATGGAATATTATGCAGCCATCAAAAACGATGAGTTCATGTCCTTTGTAGGGACATGGATAAACCTGGAAACCATTCTCAGCAAACTGACACAAGAACAGAAAATCAAACACTGCATGTTCTCACTCATAGGTGGGTGTTGAACAATGAGAACACATGGACACAGGGAGGGGAGCATCACACACTGGGGTCTGTTGGGGGGAAAAAGGGGAGGGACAGTGGGGGTGGGGAGTTGGGGAGAGATAGCATGGGGAGAAATGCCAGATATAGGTGGTGTGTGGAAGGCAGCAATCAATCTGCCATGTGTGTACCTATGCAACAATATTGTATATTCTTCACATGTACCCCAAACCTAAAATGCAATTTAAAAAAAAGCATAAAGTGGGGAAAGGACCCCCTCTTCAATAAATGGTGCGGGGATATTGGCAAGCCACATGTAGAAGAATGGACCTGGATTGTGATATCTCACCTTATACAAAAATCAACTCAAGATGAATCAAGGACCTAAATCTAAGATCTGAAACCATAAAACCTCTAGAAGATAACATTGGAAAAATCCTTCTACACATTGACTTAGTCAAAGACTTCATGACCAAGAACCCAAAATCAAATGCAACAAAAACCATGATAAATAGATGAGGCTTAATTAAACTAAAAAGATTCCACACAGCAGAAGAAAAAATCAACTGAGTAAACAGACAACACACAAAGTGGGAGAAAATCTTCACAATCCATACATCTAACAAGGGACTAATATATAGAATCTGTAATACAAGGAATTCAAGCTGATTAGCAAGAAAAAATCCCATCAAAAAGTGGGCTAAGGACATAAATGGACAATTCTCAAAAGAAGACACAGAAATAGCCAAAAAACATATGAAAAATGCTCAACATCAGTAATGATCAGGGAAATGCAAATCACAACTACAATGTGATATCACCTTACTCCCATAAAAATGTCCATAATCAAAAAATATTAGATGTTGATGGGGATGTAGTGAAAAGGGAACACTTTATGATGCTGTTGGGAATGTAAACCAGTACAATCACTATGGAAAACAGTGTGGAGATTCCTTAACGAACTAAAAGTAGAACTACCATTTGATCCAGCAATCCCATTACTTGGTATCCACCCAGAGAAAAAGAAGTTATTATACAAAAAAGACACTTGCATACATATGTTTATAGCAGCAGAATTCCACAATTGCAAAAATATGGAAAGAGCCCAAATGCCCATCAAGCAAGTAGATAAAGAAACTGTGGTATATACATGCCATGGAATACTACTCAGCCATAAAAATGAATGAAATAATGGCAATTGCAGAAACCTGGATGGAACTGGAAGTAACTCAGGTATGGAAAACCAAACATCAAATGTTCTCACTCATAAGTGGGAGCTAAACTATGAGGATACAAAGGCAGAAGAATGATGCCATGGACTTTGGGGACTCAGGGGAAAGGATGGTAAGGGGTTGAGAGATAAAAGACTACCAATTGGGTACTGTGTATACTGCTCAACTGATGGGTGCACCAACATCTTAGAAATCACCAGTAAAGGAATTATTCATGTAACAAAACACCACCTGTTCCCCGCAAAACCTATGGAAATTTTTTTAAATGAGAAAAAAAAAGAAAGTAAAAAAAAACAAGAGGTTATCAGCAACCAAGAGAATGGGAAAAAAATTTTACAATCTACCAATCTGACAAAGGGCTAATAACCAAAATCTACAAAGAACTTAAGCAAATTTACAAGAAAAAAAAACAACCCCATCAAAAAGTGGGTGAAGGATATGAACAGACACTTCTCGTAAGAAGACATTTATGCATCCAACCAACATATTTTTAAAAAGCTCATCATCACTGGTCATTAAAGAAATGCAAATCAAAACCACATTGAGATACCATCTCACATCAGTTAATGGCAACCATATAAAAAAATCAGAAGACAACAAATCCTGGAGAATATGTGGAGAAATAGGAATGCTTTTACACGGTTGGTGGGAGTATAAATTAGTTCAACCATTGCTGAAGACAGTGTGGCAATTCCTCAAGGATCTGGAACCAGAAATACCATTTGACCCAGCAATCCCATTACTGAATATAACCCAAAGGATTATAAAACATTCAACTATAAAGGCACATGCACATTTATGTTTATTGTAGCACTTTTCACAATAGCAAAGACTTGGAGCCAACCCAAATGTCTGTCAAAGATAGACTGGATAACAAAAGGACATGGATGAAGCTGAAACCCATCATTCTCAGAAAACTGACACAAGAACAGAAAACTAAACACTGCATGTTCTCACTCATAAGTGGGTGTTGAACATTGAGAACACATGGACACAGGGAAGGAACATCATACACTGGGGCCTGTTGCAGGGTAGGGGTTTAGGGGAGGTATAGCAGGGGGTGGGGGATTGGGCAGGGCTAACATTAGGAGAAATACCTAATATAGATTATAGGGGGATGGATGCAGCAAACCACTATGGCACATGTATATTTATGTAACAAATCAGCACGTTCTGCACATGTACCCCAGAACTTAAAGTATAATTTTTAAAAAGAGGTTCTTGTAACATAGATGTCCAAGGGATTAACTTTCTATAGACTTTCTATCCAGCCCAATGAGAAAAATTTGAAAAAGATATGACAAGAGAAAAGAACACACCTGGACTTTAGCTACAAGCTTTCCATACCATAGACACAGCACAATCCACTTCTTGTAGGTTGATAAGCTGGTGAAGTTCAACTTTATAATATTGGGAGACTCAGAGGAGTAGCACTTTTGAAATGTCAAGGTTGACTTCCCTCTAATTACTTCTCAATCCAGATGGGGACAAACATGTGCTTTATCAGCTACGTAAATGTTTATTTTACCAAATAACTGTGTCCAGAGCATTTGTAATGCAACATAGTTCACGATCCTTACACTATCCACTACAAAATGGAAAAGAAAGAATAGGGGCAATAAAAAGTTATTATTACCAAAAGAATATAGATCATATTTTAATTTCATGGGAGAAAATATTTGCAAACTGCCCATCTGACAAAGGATTAATAACCAGAATATATAAGGAGCTCAAACAACTCTATAAGAAAAAAAATCAAATAATCTGATCAAAAGATGGGGAAAATATTTGCATAAACATTTCTCAAAAGAAGATATATGACTGACAAACAGGCATATGAAAAAGTGTTCAACATAATTGATAGCTAAAGGAGTTTAAGTGTGCTTACACAGTACTGTCCACCTTTATGGTGATGAATTATATGTACTTACAAATGCATCTAACTTCTACTTATTTTCTTTTCACTTTTTCTAAGGGAATCTTAGATTCACCAGAAGAAAAAAAAAAGCTATTTCATAAGGCAAAAGAGAATTTGTCTAGTATGTTCTGAAATAAGCCACGACTTTAAATTTGGGGTCTAGAACAGTAGGACTCAGTAGCCCAGAAATTCCCTAATTCCTTTATGATCAACACCATAGAGAGGCGAGAAGGAAAGGGAGTTGCTACTCTGCTATGTCATTCTTCCATAGGATCGTACAGGGATCCAAGGGTCAGACTGGACCTTTTGCTGATAGCAATGTGGGTGAGGTCACAACAAAACCAATGTGTATTTGAATGTATATTTAAATTGGGGTTTTTTGTTTTGGGGTTACAAGTTTCTTTGTAGAGACAGGATCTCCCTATGTTGCCCAGGCTGGTCTTGAACTCCTGGCCTCAAGCAATCCTCCCACCTCAGCCATCCAAAGTACTGAGATTATAGGCATGAGGCCCTGAGCACATATTGATACTATCAATCAATCAAAAAAATCATCACTCTCTCTGTTTTATAGAAAAAGAAAATGATGCTTCCACTGTGCTCTCTCTGCAAAATGCCATACATATTCTTGCCTTTTAGCAGCATGTTGAGAGGTCCCAGAGAAAAATTACACTTTGCTGATGAGTGCTCCAACTCCACAACCTGTTCACAAATCTCCCACCATCTTTCAGCATCTTTCCACACTTCTCCCGGGAGCTAATTCAAAACTTCCCTACTTTTACTGAACCTTCATTCCCTTCATTCTTAGGCAATCAGTCCACTTTCTACACACAAACAAAGGAAATTCCATAAGTATTCCTTCCATCTCCCATTGTCATTTATTCCCACACCCATTTTCCTTCTTAATTCACTAGAAGGTTCCCTCCTACAGCCCAGAGATAATCGGATTGCCTTTGTTCTAGACGAGATTGAGTCCTTCCTACCTCCTAAGATATAAGGAAAGAGTTAAGGAATCATTTCCATAACTCTCTCCTTTTACTACATTCCTACCTCTTCCTTGTACTGGCTCTGTCCCTTCAGCATATAAATATATTCAAGTCTCTCACCTCTTTCCCATCCACTCAGGTACTCATCACATATCAAATGGGAAAAGAAAAAAATTCCTCTACCCCACAGTTTGCAGACTAGCATCCATAGTCTTCAGAAGCTTCCTAAAATTATATTAAAATTTATGTTATTATATGTATGCATTTTATAGAAAAAGAAATTATGTCCTTTCTGAGAGTCTCAAAGTCTCAAATAAGCTAGTAACCTAAAAATGATAATAAGCTGTGCTAGATCTCTCTAAAATGCAAATCTGTTTGTATCATTCCCCCAATTAAAATAATTCAATATCAGCTTTAAGTTACAATCCAAACACTTGACTTGACACCTGCCAGCCTTTCTCAAACATTTATGATGTGCCCAAATGTCACTACTAGGAAATGGCAGAAATAGAATTCAAACTTCTCTCCAAATTCAAAGCCCATGTCTTAAGTAAAGTGACTTACAGAAAACCTGACTTATATTTGTTGGAAATCATCCTCTTAATAGGATTGATTCTTCAGAAATAAACAGAAGACCTTTCATCAGCCTCATCAGGGATGGGAAATCAAAGCTTTGACTATGAAATCAGGCACCTTCTATCTCCAGGAGGATAGGCAGGCTGATTTACTTTTCTAAATATAGGTCCTGACTAATGAATTTTCAAGTGCTTTTTCACGAGCCCTCAAAATCTGTTGTAGAAGGAGGTGGTGAATGAATACTTGACACTTTGAAGGAATAAAAAACAAAATCTCTTGCATAAAACTAAGTACACATGCACACATGAATACAAGAAAAGCTAGTGAAATCTGAATATGATGGGTTAATTGTATCAACGGTAATATCATGGTTGTGATATTATACTATAGTTTTAAAAGAAGAAATGTGTAGTACCAGAGGTACAGTATTTCCAAACTTCCCTCTCCACTCCTGTGTCACTTCCCCAGCCCTTTGGTCCAGATTTCAAGTCTGCCTTTCTGCTGATTTTGCCTTGTCAATTGTTTCCTTTCCTTTGCTCTGTCTGGAGCGCTGTCTTGAATCCCTGCTCAACTGGACTGTTTCTGGGCCCTGAGAAGATGTTAGGTCTAGTCAGACCCTCATCAGGCTGGGCCTTATTCCTGTAGAGACTCCAAAGTATTTATATATCACAGGTAAACTGTTCAGAGTCTGACATTGGATGGGCATCATGTAATGAATGTTGGCATCTCCTGCTACCAAAGCCTTGCCCACTTCCAGGGGTTTTTGGGGAAGGCAGACTACTAATAACGATATGTCAGTCAACTGAGTTCAGAGACAGACTAAAAGGAACCACCAAGTTATATTGTTTAATAAATGTTAAGCCTTTGCAAAACCTCTTCCTGTTTGACATCAGCTTATTTTTATGCAGGCATTCAAATAAACTTATCTATTCACCAAAATAAATAAATAAATAAGATACCACTATACACTTAATAGAATGGTTAAAATCAAGGCTGAGTATTGTGGCTCACATCTGTAATCCCAGAGCCAAGTCAGGAGGATTACTTGAGGCCAGGATTTTTAAACTAGCCTGAGCAACATAACAAGACCCCCCATAGCTAGAAAAAAAAAATAATTACCCAGTTGTGTTGGCACACACTTGTAGTCCTAGCCACTTGGGAGGTTGAGGCAGGAGAATTGCTTGAGTTGAGGAGTTCAAGGTTGCAGTGAGCTCTGATCATACCACTGCACTTCAGCCTGGGTGACAGAGCAAGAGTCTGTCTCTAAAAAATAATAATAATACAAAATAAATGTAAAAATAAATATTAAAAAAAGAATAGTTGAAATCCAAAACACACTCATTGCCAAATGCTGGTAAGAACATAGAGAAATAGGAAATCCATTGCTGGTAGGAATGTAAAATGGTACAACTACTTTGAAAGACAGTTGACATTTTGTTACAAAGCTAAACATAGATTTACCGTACAATCCAGCAATTGTAGTCCTAGGTACTTATGCAGATAAATTGAAGATGTACCTTCACAAAACTGCACACAAGTGTTTACAGGAACTTTATATATAATTTCCAAAAATCAAAAGTAACCACAATGTCCCTCAACAGCTGACTGAATAAGCAAACTGTGGTACATCCACACAATGGAATATTATTAAGCAGCAAAAACAAATAAGCTATGAAGCCACAAAAACACATGAAGGAACCTGAAATGCATATTGCTAACTGAAAAGTCAATCTGAAAAGGCTACATACTACATGACTTCAATTAGATGGCATTCTGGAAAAGGCAAAACTCTATAGAGAGAGTAAAAAGATTAGTAGTTTCTAGGGGTTTGAGAGGAGAGATGAATAGGTGAAGCATAGGGAATTTTAAGGACATTGAAACTATTCTCTATGATACTGTAATAATAACTACATGTCATTTGTCAAAACTGGTAGAACTGTACAGCACTGCTATGGACTGAATTGTGTCCCTACCAAAATATTTATGTTGAAGCCCTAACTTCCCATTGTGACTGTATTTGGAAACAGGGCCTTTAAAAATGTAACAGGTCATAAGAGTAAGACTTGATATAATAGGACTGGTGATTGTTGTCATTACAAGAAGGTACATAAGAGCACTCTCTCTCTCTCTCTCTCTCTCTCTCTGTCTCTCCCTCCCTCCCTCCCTCTCTTTTTCTCTCTCTGCTGAGGCATAGAGGAAAGGCAGTGTGAGCACACAGAGACAAGGTTGCTGTCTACAAACTATGAAGAGAGACAACATTTCCTCCACCAGAAAATGATCCTGCTGGACCTTAATCTGGCACTTCATGCCTATATAACTGTGAGCAAATAAAATTCTGTTAGCTAAACCATCCAATCTATGGTATTTTTTTATGGCAACCTGAGCAAACTAATACAAGCACAAGTGAACCCTAATGTAAGCTATGGACTTTAGTTCATAATAATACATCAATACTGATTTTTCAATTATAACAAATGTACCACACTAATGAAAGATGTTAACAATAGGAGAAACTGTGTGAAGGGGCAAGATGTTAACAGAAGGAGAAACTGTGGGAAGGAGTGATATATGGAACTCTTTATTTTTCCCTCAGTTTTTCCATAAACCTAAAATGGCTGTAAAAAAAAAAAGTCTATTAATTTTAAAAAGTACTTTGGAAGAGAGCTTTTGTGACTTTTACAATATACTGTGTTTCAATAAGATTACAATCTGACCATGCACTATATCTGCAAATATATCATTATAAATTGATAGCTGTGTATGTTCATTAAAAGTTTTCATCTTTTTGGTCTTTGATAAAAATGTAACTTTGCTGACAAGGAGAAAATTGGTAAAATGTTTTAAAGGTTATATTTTAAAATATTAGTATCAGTCAGGGTTTAATCAGGAAAGCAGAATCACAGCCCCATAAAAAAATTACACAGTCCAAAACCCTATAGGTTTCCCAACCTCCAAAATTAATATTTTGGACCAGAAAGCTTCATGTTCCAGGGAGGGCTGCTGTCCTGTGCACTGTAGGATATTAGCCATATACTTAGACTTTGCCCACTAGATGCCAGTAGCAACCCTCACATCTGCTCTCCCTAATCTCCCCACTCCATCATATTAATCAAAAATGTCTCCAGAATTGCAAAATGCACCCTGGGCATCAAAATCACCCTCAGTTTAGAACCACTTATGTGAAGGGATTTGATGGGGGCATTGTGGGATTTGGTTAAGCAGTCTACATAAGGCTGGTATCTCCATATCTGATGCTGAAGCTTGAGGTCTACAGGGTAAGTAGTCAGGAAGGGAAGATAAACATACAGTAGGGTGAGCAAGAACAAACTGGAACTCAAGCATTAGTGGATCCCCTACAAGGATGGGCTGAAACCCATGTCTCTTCTTGCTACCTCTGTCACTGGTAGCATAGGTGTCCTACAGAAGCTAGGGCTCTTGATCACAAAGCTAAACACACTTGGCCCAAAAGTCAGAGAAACTGAAAGATCTGGGAAAGGCAGAGCAGTTGCAAGCCCATTGCTCCCTCACATCAACAGTGTAAACCAGCAAATAAGCAGCAATGTGTATGAGCTACAAAATGGTTACTGCTTCACTTCCACCCTACCCATCTTGCACAAAATTCTCTCTTGTGGCTTACCCTAACCAGAAATACACAGGAAAAGAAATTCTGGGAAATGTCATTGAACCTAGTCAACACATCACAAAGCCACCACCAAGTCTCACATTAATGTTATGAAATTAAAGTGTTCAAAACTGATTGAGTAAGCTTGTCATAATCTTATTTTTTATTTTCAAGTGATCTTAAAAAAAATAGAAATACTCTCATGAACCTGCAGGGACCTTCAACAAACTATTTCCTACAGAATATTAATTATATTCAGTTTATAATCAAATTCTGCCTCATGTTGCCTGCACTGTGCTCATATATAAATCAGTCTTTTAAAATCAATTTAAAACTTAAATGTAGTGTATGTGACATATTAGCAATTTCTTGTTGCAGAGGCCTGATGCTAATGATAAGGCAGACTAATATCAAAACATAATCCAAGTGAACCTCTAATCTGCTCCTACCCCTCTCCCTTTCTCTGCCAAATATCTAACTTTATCTCTTCCAGGCAGGGTAACCTTGAATAGCCCATATTAGCATAGTGTATTTCCTATGGATTTTTTTCATTCCAAACTAATTAGTTTAGAATCCATCTGCCAGAGTGTGAAGGTGTCCTTGCTGGCACTAGTTACAGGTCTTTCCTTGTGAATGATCATGTAGATTTGGAAAGATGAAGTCTGTCCTCTCTCAAATACATAAAATCTAGGTAATTTAGGATGTTTTAAGTGTGGCATGGAGCATGACAGAGTTTCACAATAACCTATTTAGAATATAAAAGATAAGACCAAACCCCTGTAAATAACAGAACACTTCTGTTATATGTCTAAGATAATGGGAGGGGCTTTATTTGGGAAACAACTCAAAAGACATTATATTGGTTCAGTAAAATCTTTGTGAAGATGTCATCTGAATCAGCCTTGCGCTGGGGCACTGCCTGACCGCCATTGTATACACAGCCATGAGATAAATGATAACTCCTCTAAAATTGTAAGAGCCAAACATTCCTGCTTCCCTATTATTCCAGAGCCTTAAAGGGTCTTGGCCACCAGAGGGATGTGATCTTAGATAAGCAACATATTTCATAATGTTACAGATACCCTCTCAATCAAATAGATCATATCATTTAACTATCTCCCAGTGAGATTGTAAACTTCTACATGAAAGTATAGAAAGAATTACAAATTTGCATGCCCTCATATCCTTAAGTACAGGAAGTCCCTTCTCCTCAAGAATTTCTGAGAGGAATCAGGAGTGCTTTTGTTCCTGGGCCAAACTGAGGGTCGGGCTGCTATTTCCGTAGTCCAATGAAGAGATGCAGATGAAATGGGGAGGAAGAGAGTGTTTTATTTCAGTAACTGGTTACAGGGAAGAGACCTGAAAATTATCATCAGACCAACTCAAATTACAAAGTTTTCCAGAGCTTATATAACCTTCTAAGCTATGTGTCTACATGTAAGTATGCATTCACCTAAAGACATATGTGATTAACTTATTTTAATCTACAACTAAGGCCTGAGTCCCAAAAACCTTCCTCTCAAGCCTCAGTAAATTTACTTAATCTAAATGGGTCCAGGTACTGGGTTGGTCACCCTTATCTTGCCTCCTGCTAAACCATGGCGGTTTGGGCAGTTCCTTCAGATCTCCAATAAACTTGTTTGTGGAAGACTGGGGAGTTTTCTTCAGACCACCAATGAAACTTGTTTAACACTAAATGGGTCCTATTAAGAAATCCTTTGTTATTCTGTCACACTTTTTTTTTTTTTTTTTGAGACAGAGTCTTGCTTCGTCGCCAGGCGCCAGGCTGGAGTGCAGTGGCGCGATCTTGGCTCACTGCAACCTCCGCCTCCCGGGTTCAAGCAGTTCTTCTGCTTCAGCCTCCCGAGTAGCTGGGACTACAGGCGCGCCACCACGCCCAGCTAATTTTTGTATTTTTAGTAGAGACGGGGTTTCACCATGTTGGCCAGGATGGTCTCGATCTCTTGACCTCGTGATCCGCCCACCTCGGCCTCCCAAAGTGCTGGGATTATAGGCGTGAGCCACCGCACCTGGCCTCTGTCACACTTTAAATCCCAGGAAAGGCCTAGGCAAAACTCCGGGTGGGATTTTTGTTACATTCCAGCCTTTCTATAAGGGCACTGGCTCAATGAGCTTTCAATGTTCAACCTAGCTACTCAGACAGTGCTGGGACATTTGTAATGGAGGCCAGCGTTAGCGAGACCTGGCCTGCCATGTTTTCACTGGCCCATGGGTCAATCCTGATTTATTGCTAGCCACTACAAATAGCCAGACCTAGAACCTACAGCCTCAAGCCTCAAGACTCCGTCAGAGGCTCACTCTAACATGGAACTTTTCCCCCACACTTGGTAATTATTCTTTTGTGAGTGTAACCAGAAAAACAGTTCTCACAACAGATGGCATTGATGTTTTCGCAACATGTAGAGACCATTCATTCTATATCATACTGAAAGTATACCACAATAAGCTTGCTTGAATCCAGTGTGTCAGCAATTAGTAACATGGCCACCTTCTCCTGGGATACACAAACCAAGGTTTGATCTCTATCTACATTGCTGCTGGAACCCCTCAAGATATGAGCATTGTCGCTAAACATTGCCCGACCTGGCAGGCATCATCTTCTCTTCTAACGAATTCTTTCTTGCCTTCTTGGTCATGATCTCTACAATCTAATTTCCATTCGTCTCTCTTGATTTGCCCAAATTTGTGTATGAACCATTATTGATTGGTGGAGTTCCCCAGAAGTAATACAGCCCCTGTGTGAATCAGTTTATGTAAACGGTTTAGGGCTACAGAGGAGTATCCCCTATCTCCATCCACCAGAATCTATTTTGACCTCAGATAACACAACTTGTTACATTTCTTTTTATTTCTAGCCCTCTTCAACAAGTGTCAGTAACAAGACTGCCCATACTGAAACTAGATTATTGCTAAGAAATTACTTAAGAGTAGATAAAGAAGTAGATTCCCTTTCGAAGACACCAATTTCCTGTCATTTTTTCTCCTGTATGTGAGTTCTCTACTTCCTCTTTATCTGTAAAGGGGGAATAATAATAATACCTCTTAGATTTGTTGTAAGAATTAAATTATATTGAATTAACAAGTTAATATATACTTGTTAATTCAAAAATTACTTAGTATGGACTAAGTGCATAATAAATGTTACATGAAATTAATATGAAAGAAATAAAAGTTGAAAAAACACAGATTCTGTGAGACATCTAGGAGTTGTTTTGTGCCTAAAGCCATTACAATAAGTTTCTGGAGACCTTATCATTTAAATCTTATATAGTGCCAAATACTATTAAGCTGAGAACATTATAAGGCTTGAATACTTTAGTAAAACTTTTTCTGAGAATAAGTATAATAAAGCTCCTTTTCTTTTCCAGAACAAGTAGAAACTTCAAATAGCCAAAACTTTATCTCCTTGTGTATTTTATTCTCTATTTTTTGTGGAAAAGTGTGAAAAGATACATGAAAACAAATTGATACATGGAGATTTTCTGTGGATTAGAAATTAATAAAACATGGAAAAATACTAATAAATTTTGAATCTAGTAGTAGGTATATGGGTATGTATTATACTATAATTTCAACTTTTTATATGATTGAAAATGTTTTGGGGTGTGTGTGTATAAAATTTCACTTTAGGTTCTCTGGTACATGTGAAGAACATGCAGGATTGTTACATAGGCACATACAAGGCCATGTGGTTTGCTGCCTCCATCCCCATCACCTATATCTGGCATTTCTCCCCATGTTATCCCTCCCCAAATCCCTACACCCAACTGTCCCTCCCCTATTCCCCTCCAACAAACCCCAGTGTGTAATGCTCCCCACCCTGTGTCCATATGTTCTCATTATTCAACACCCGCCTATGAGTGAGAACATGTGGTGTTTGATTTTCTGTTCTTGTGTCAGTTTGCTGAGAATGGTCGTTTCCAGATTCATCCATGTCCTTACAAAGGACACAAACTCATTGTTTTTATAGCTGTATCACTTTCCATGGTGCATATGTGCCACATTTTCCCTGTCCAGTCTATCATTGATGAACATTTTGGTTGGTTCCAAGTCTTGGCTATTGTAAACAGTGCTGCAATGCACATGTGTGTGCATATGTCTTTATATTAGAACAATTTATAATCCTTTGGATATATACCCAGTAATGGGATTGCTGGGTCAAATGGAATTTCTATTTCTAGGTCCTTGAGGAATCATGACACTGTCTTCCACAATGGTTGAGCTAATTTACACTCCCACCAACAGTGTAAAAGTGTTCCTATTTCTCCACATCCTCTCCAGCATCTTTTGTCACATTTTTTAATGATCGCCATTCTAACTGGGTGAGATGGTATCTCAATGTGGTTTTTGATTTGCATTTCTCTAATGACCAGTGATGATGAGCATTTTTTCATATGTTTGTTGGCCTCATATATGTCTTCTTTTGAAAACTGTCTATTCATATCCTTTGCCCACATTTGAATGGGTTTGCTTGTTTTGTTCTTGTAAAACTGTTTTGGTTCTTTGTACATTCTGGATATAAGTCCCTTGTCAGGTGGGTAGATTGCAAAAATTTTTTCCCATTCTGTTGGTTGCCAGTTCACTCTAATTATTGTTTCTTTTGCTGTGCAGAAGCTCTGGAGTTTAATTAGATCCCATTTGTCTATTTTGGCTTTTGTTGCCAATGCTTTTGGTGTTTCAGTCATGAAGTCCTTGCATATGCCAATGTCCTGAATGGTTTTGCCTAGGTTTTCTTCTAGGGTTATTATGATGTTAGGTCTTATGTTTAAGTGTTTAATCCATCTGGAGTTAATTTTAGTATAAGGTGTCAGGAAGGGGCCAGTTTCTGCTTTCCACACATAGCCTGTTTTCCCAACACCATTTATTAAACAGGGATTCTTTTTCCCATTGCTTGTTTTTGTCATGTTTGTAAAAATCAGACGGTTGTAGATGTGTGGCACTGCCTCCAAGGCCTCTGTTCTGTTGCATAGGTCTATATATCTGTTTTGGTACCAGTACCATGCTGTTTTGATAACTGTAGCCTTGTACTATAGTTTGAAGTTCGGTAGTGTGATGCCTCCAGCTTTGTTCTTTTGGCTTAGAATTGACTTGACTATGTGGGCTCTCTTTTGATTCCATATGAAGTTTAAGGTGGTTTTTTCCAGTTCTGTGAAGAGGATCATAGGCAGCTTGATGGGGATAGCACTGAATCTATCAATTACTTTGCTAAGTATGCCATTTTCACAACATTGATTCTTTCTAACAACGAGCATGGAATGTTTTTCCATCTGTTTGTGTTCTCTCTTATTTCATTGAGCAGTGGTTTGTAGTTCTGCTTGACGAGGTCCTTTACATCCTTTGTTAGTTGTATTCCTAGGTATTTTATTCTCTTTGTAGCAATTGTGAATGGCAGTTCATTCTTGATTTGGCTCTCTTTAAGTCTGTTATTGGTGTATAGGAATGTTTGTGATTTTTGCACATTGATTTTGTATCCTGAGGCTTTGCTGAAGTTGCTTATCAGTTTCAGGAGATTTTGGGCTGAGACGATGGAGTCTTGTAAATATACAATCGTGTCGTCTGCAAATAGAAACAATTTGACTTCCTCCTTTCCTAACTGAATACCTTTTGTTTCTTTTTCGTTCCTGATTGCTCTGGCTAGAGCTTCTAATACTATATTGGATAGGAGTGGTGAGAGGACATCTCGTCTAGTGCCAGATTTCAAAGGGAATGTTTCCAGTTTTTGCCCATTCAGTATGATATCGGCTGTGGGTTTGTCATAAACAGCTTTTATTATTTTGAGATAGGTTCTATTGATACCTAGTTTATTGAGAGTTTTTAGCATAAAGGGTTGTTGAGTTTTGTCAAGGCCTTGTCTGCATCAATTGAGATAATCATGTGGTTTTTGTCTTAGGTTCTGTTTATGTGGTGAATTATGTTTATAGACTTGCATATGTTGAACGAGCCTGGCATCCCTGGGATGAAGCCTACTTGATCTTGATGGGTAAGATTTTTAATGTGCTGCTGTATTTTGTTTGCCAGTATTTTATCGAAGATTTTTGCATCTATGTTCATCATGGATATTGTCCTGAAGTTTTCTTTTCTTCTTGAGTCTCTGCTGGGTTTTGGTATCAGGATGATGTTGGTTTCATAAAATGATTTGGGAGGGATTCTCTCTTTTTGAATTGTTTGGGATAGTTTCAGAAGTAATGGTACCAGCTCCTCTTTGTATGTCTGGGAGAATTCGGCTGTGAACCCCATCACGACCTGGACTTCTTTTGGTTGGCAGGCTATTAATTGCTGTCTCAACTTCAGCCCTTGTTATTGGTCTATTCATGGTTTTGATTTCTTCCTGGTTTAGGCTTGGGAAAGAGCAATTGTCCAGGAATGTATCTATTTCTTCCAGGTTTACTAGCTTATGTGCATAGAGTTATTTGTAGTAATCTCTGATGATGATTTGTATTTCTGTGGAATCTGTGGTAATATTTCCTTTATCATTTTCTTTTCTTTTGCATCTATTTGATTCTTCTCTCTTTTCTTTTTTATTAATCTGGCTAGTGGTTTGTCTATTTTGTTGATCTTTTCAAAAACCAGCTCCTGGATATGTTGATTTTTTGAAGGGTTTTTTGTGTCTCTATCTCTTTCAGTTTTGCTCTGATCTTAGTTATTTCTTGTCTTCTGCTAGCTTTTGAGTGTTTTTTATCTTGCTTCTCTTGCTCTTTCAATTTTGACAATAGGGTGTCGATTTTAGATCTTTCCTTGCTTCTTATGTGGGCATGTATTGCTATAAATTTTTCTCTAGACACTGGTTTAAATGTGTCCCAGAGATTCTTATACGTTGTGTCTACATTTCTTTGGTTTCAAAGAACAGCTTTATTTCTGCCTCAATTTCATTGTTTATCCAGTCAACATTCAAGAGCCAGTTGTTCAGTTTCCATGGTGTTGTGCAGTTCTGAGTTAGTTTCTCAATCCTGAGTTCTAATTTGATTGCACCGTGGTCTGAGAGACTGTTTGTTATGATTTCCATTCTTTTGCATTTGCTAAGGAGTGATTTCCTTCCAATTATGTAGTCAATTTTCTAGTAGGTGCAATGTGGTGCTAAGAAGACTGTATATTCTGTGGATTTGGGGTAGAGAGTTCTGTAAATGTCTATTAGGTTTGCTTGGTCCAGAGCTCAGTTCAAGTCCTGGATATCCTTGTTAATTTTCTGTCTCATTGATCTGTCTAATATTGACAGTGAAGTGTTAAAGTCTCCCACTGTTATTGTGTGGGAGTCTAAGTCTCTCTGTAGTTCATTAAGAACTTGCTTTATGTATCTAGGTGCTCCTGTATTGGGCGTATATATATTTAGAATTGTTAACTCTTCTTGTTGCATTGATCCTTTTACCATTATGTAATGTCCTTCTTTGTCTCTTTTGATCTTTGTTGGTTTAAAGTTTATAAGAGACTAGGATTGCAACTCCTGCTCTTTTTTTGCTCTCCATTTTCTTGGTGAATCTTCCTCCATCCCTTTATTTTAAGCCTATGTGTATCCTTGCATGAGAGATGGGTTTTCTGAATACAGCACACTGATGGGTTTTGACTTTTTATCCAGTTAGCCAGTCTGTGTCTTTTGATTGAGGCATTTAGCCTATGTACATTTAAGGTTAATATTGTTATGTGTGAATTTGATCCTGACATTTTGATGCTAGCTGGTTGTTTTTCCCATTAGTTGATGCAGTTTCATCATAGTGTCGATGCTGTTTACCATTTGGTATGTTTTTGGAGTGGCTGGTACTGCTTGCTCCTTTCTATGTTTAGTGCCTCTTTCAGGATCCCTTGTAAGGCAGGCCTGGTGGGGATGAAATCTCTCAGCAATTGCTTGTTCATAAAGGATTTTATTTCTCCTTTGCTTATGAAGCTTAGTTTTGCTGGATATGAAATTTATGGTTGAAAGTTCTTTTCTTTAAGGATGCTGAATATTGGCCCCCAATCTCTTCTGGCTTGTAGGGTTTCTGCTGAGAGATCTGCTGTGAGTCTGATGGGCTTCCCTTTGTGAGTAACCAGACCTTTATTCTGGCTGCCCTTAGCATTTTTTACTTCATTTCAACCCTCATGAATCTGACGATTATGTGCCTTGGGGTTGCTCTTCTTGAGGAATAACTTTGTGGTGTTCTCTATGTTTCCTGGACTTGAATATTGGCCTGCCTTGCTAGGTTGGGAAAGTCCTCCTGGATAATACCCTGAAGAGTGTTTTCCAGTTTGGATTCATTCTCTCTATCACATTCAGGTATACCTATCAAATGTATATGAGGTCTTTTCACATAATCCCATATTTCTTGGAGGCTTTGTTTATTTCTTTTTACTCTTTTTTCTCTAATCTTGCCTTCTCGTTTTATTTCATTTCGTTGATCTTCAATCTCTGATATCCTTTCTTCTGCTTGGTTGATTTGGCTACTGAAACTTGTATATGCTTCGTCAAGTTGTCATTTTGTTTTACAGCTCCATCAATTCATTTATATTCCTCTCTAAGCTGTTTATTCTCATTAGCATTTCATCACACCTTTTTTCAAGGTTCTTTTTTCTTTGCATTGCGTTAGAACATGTTCTTTTAGCTCGGAGAAGTTTCTTATTTCCCACCTTCTGAAGACTGTTTGTCAATTCATCAGACTCATTCTCCATCCAGCCTTGTTTCTTTCCTGGTCAGGAGTTGTGATCCCTTAGAGGAGGAGAGGCATTCTGGTTTGGGGTGTTTTCATCCTTTTTGCACTGGTTTCTTCCCGTCTTTGTAGATTTATCTACCTGTGGTCTTTGTACTTGGCAACTTTCACATGGGGTCTCTGAGTGGACATCCTTTTTGTGGATGATGAAGTTATTTCTTTCTGTTTTTTAGTTTTTCTTCTGACGGTCAGGTCTCTCTGCTGTAGGACTCTTGAAAGTCCACTCCAGATCCTGATTGCCTGGGGATCACCTGCAGTGGTTGCAGAACAGTAAGAGTTGCTGCCAGTTTCTTCTTCTCTTATCTTTGTCCCAGAAGGTTACCTGCCAGATGTCAGCCCGAGCTCTCCTTTATGGGGTGTCTTTTTGGATATAGAGGGGTTGGGATCTGCTTTAGAAGACAGTCTGTCCCTTATATAAGCTCAAGTGCTGAGCTGTGAGCTCCGTTGTTCCATTCAGAGCTGCTGGGCAGGTACATTTAAGTCTGCTGCAGCAGAACTCATAACCACCCTTTTTTTCCCAGGTGCTCTCTCCTGGAAATGTGGGGCTTTATTTATAAGTTTCTGACATGCTGCTGCCTTTTATCAGAGATATCCTGCCCAGCAAGGAGGTAGCCTAGTCACAGTCTACCAGCAGAGGTATTGCTCAGCTGCTGTTGTCTCTGCCCAGCTGCTATGTGAATTTTCTTGCAGTTTTGTTTAAGGAGGTATAGTTAGAACTGCCTCATTAATGGCAGTATGCCTCAGTAATGGTGGACTGTCTCTGTAATGGCAGACTGCCTTGGTAATGGTGGACTGTCTTGGTAGTGGTGGACTGCCTTGGTAATGGCAGACACACTTCCCCCCACAGAGCTGGACCATCCCAGGTCCAGCTGTGATTGCTGTGAAACTCTCATTCCAGAGCATTTCAAATTGCTGGTATTTGTGGGGGCGGGACCAGCCGAGCCAGATCACCTGGCTCCCTGTTTCAGTCCCCTTTTTTTCAGTTGAATGGGTGACTCTGTTTCCCAGGTGTTTAGGCACCAGTTGAAACAGCACACAGATTTGTGTGAGTTTTTCTGCAGTGACCCACTGCACCAGCTGAAACATCTGTGCTGGAGACTCATGGCACTTTTCTGTCAGGGAATCTCCTGGTCTGTGGGCAGTAAAAATTCATTTGGAATTGTGGTGATCACTCACCCTCTGCATTTTTGCTGGGAACTGCAATCCAGAGCTGTTCCTACTTGGCCAGCTTTGATCATCTCCCCTGCAAATGTTTATAATAAACAGTAGGGAAAGTGGTAAAACTTAAGATGTATATTAAGGCCACTGAAAATTCAGCCTTAATCACTATGGCTTCTATATATTGATAACGTTATACACTGATAATTGATACTATAATTACTCTTTGACACTATACAGTCCTTAAACATGTTTCTTGAATTATCAAAGATTAATAATAAATTTTTAAAAATAAAATTCATGAGCAAGTTTGTTGTAATAATGAAAAACAAAGAATTGGAAAACTAAAGTCTATTGACAAAGAGCAGAGCAAAAGTACAGTACATCTTTACAATGAAATAGTATGCATCCATTAAATAAGAATGAAGAAGCACTTTATGTGCTAATGAGGCAAGAATGCCATGATATATTGTTAACTAACAAAGAGTAGAAGAGTGTATATAAAATCCCATTCTTTGCATGACAAAAAGAAAGTAGGTAATAATTAAGAAAGAATATCCTAAACATGGGTAAATTGGGAGAGAAGGGAATGAGAGGCAGGAGTGAGAGGGAAACTTTTAAAATCTTCCTTGTGAAAACTCTTGAATTTGATCTTATGTCAATGCATAACCTCTTTTAAAAATAAATAAAATGAATATTTTTAAATAAACACTTAAATAGAAAAATAAAATGGCTAAGCAACATACTCTAGTCTACACTTGGGAAAGTTGCAAAGTTAACATGAAACTAATAGTCAAATGATTAAGTATCAAGGCATTACAAAACTAGCAAAATCCATCCACTCTTTTTATAGTAAAGGTGAACAAGTGACAACTGGATTAGTCTGGAAGGAGAACCTGAGAAGAAAAATAAATTTCCTAGTAAAGTAATAAAAAGACCAACTGCCTTACCCATTCTTTAAGAAGCAAGAAAGTTCTTGGTATATGGGTTTCCTTTCAGGAGCATAAGGAAACCTTTGGACTGGTCACCTGATTTTTGCACATTCTATATCATACCACAGCCTAGGGCTGGCCCTGTCTACAGAACGTGGACTGTAAAAGCAGTTCTAGCACCATCTAGTCCTCTCCATATTTTCAATCCAAAATTTAACATTTTGAATTCCATTTTCTTTGGTATCTTAGCAATTTTTTTTACTAATTCTCCCTATTTGTTTCTTTACTTATTTTTTTCTGAAAAATCTGATTTAACAAAAAAATAAAGAATAGCTTAAGCTCAAATTCAAATATTTGTGTTAATCCTATTCTGGTTAAAACATTGAATACTACAACACTTTCATATTCAAATTTATTTACTAACAAAATAATAATCCTTAATCCTATCTACCTAGGGACATTTCTTTCTTTACATGATGCTTTCTTTATCCAGCTATGTAATAAGAGCCTCTCTGTTAGTTCCCAGTAATTTCCATCTCCAAATATTCACACCCCCATGTAACCCTCAGCCTTTTAAGTATGGGTGGACTTAATGATTCATTTCTAACAAACAAAATATGGCAGAATAATGGGATGTCACTTTGAATATTACCTATAAAGAGACTGTGGCCTTCATCTTGGATACTCGCTCTTGTTCCTCTTTAGATCATTTGACCTGAAGGAAGCCAATTTCTGTTTTGCCAGGTTGCCCTATGTAGGGGCCCATGTGAGTACATTTGGAAGCAAATCGTTCAGCCTCAGTTAAACTTTAAGATGACTGCAGACCAAGCTAAGAGCTTGACTGCCATCTTGTGAGGGACTTTCAGCCAGAGGCACCCTACTCAACTGCTCCAAGAATCCTGACCCTCGGATATTATAAGATAATAAATGATTATTCTTTTAAACCACTATAGTTTGGAGTAATTTGTTAGGCAGCAATAGATTACTAATACAAACTACAACTATTTAAACCAAAATTTTAAGTGAATTGCAAAATACAGCAAAATCTCTAGTCCAAAGAACACAAACACCAAAGAGCAGATGTTCAATAATGTTGATTGACTGTGATAAATTATTAGAAATCCCATTTCAGTAATTCTACAATCAATGAAGTAATTTTACTTTAATGAAGACCTTGGGATGATTCATCAAAAAATGAAGTGTTGTTTAGCATGGCAAATTTTTCATATTTTTATATTCTGTGAAAATTATGTTTTAATATATGGATTAAAAATTTCTGTATTTGCATAAACAGAATCACCAATCCCCAGTTACATCAGATAAAAAGCAGTTTAATGAAGTTGAAATTCAATGTATAGGTCTAAATTTTATTTCAGTTTTAATTCCTCTAGAATTGATGCCTGAAATAGCACTTGCTTTAAAAATGGGACATGAGTGCCCTCTTGTGATAGAATAGGCATTTAAATTCATTAGTAAATATTTTTCAGTTGCATATGAAATAATTTGGACCAAATCAGTTAGCAAACACAAAATGCTCTCTATTGCCAGGTCAATTTATATCAGTATATTTTCGTGAGGGAAATACAAGTACCTAAAAATTTGGTTAGTATTAATAGACTATATGAATAATTCATAATAAAATGCTGTTCCTTTCATATTATTGGTAGGTCAAACAAAAACTTTGTAAAATAGAGTCTCTTTCAACTGATCATCAATTAATTATCTAGCAAATGCTCTCCATTCCCACTTTGAAACATAGACAGACTCATAAAACAAGAGGAAGTCTCAGGATCAAGCAGGTAGGCTCTGATGTTCTTCTACACTCTAGCTCCCATGAATGAAGTACCTGTTTTCCAGGCATCAATCATTTGATCCTGAATTACTTAAGTCAATTGTACTTGCTTTAAATATATCTAATTAAATAATATGCAACGTAATTATTCATTGAAAAAGAAAGAAAATGTTAAAGAAAACAAAGTTGGATTCTTTGGAATGACTTCACGAAAGGTAATTGGGGAAAACAACTTTCTTTTGAATCTACAAAGACAAGAAAACTATAAAAGATAAATAATAGAAGTAATAAAAACTTTGAAATATTCTAAACCTAAAAGCTTCACATCAGTAAACTACTTTAAAATAATTTTTAACAAAAGCCTCCGTCAGCCAGGAAAGGTGGTTTATGCCTGTAATCCCAGCACTTTGGGAGGCAGAGGCAGGTGGATCACCAGAGGTCAGGAGTTTGGGACAAGCCAGCCTAACATAGTGAAACCTCATCTTTATTAAAAATACAAAATTAGCCAAGCATGGTGGTTCACACCTGTAATCCCAGCTCCTTGGGAGGCTGAAGCAGGAGAATCGCTTGAACCCTGAGGCAGAGGTTGCAGTCAGCCAAGATCATGCCATTGCACTCCAGCCTGGGAAACAAGAGCAAAACTCTGTCAAAAAAAATGATTTCACCCTCTACCAAAAGACTGATAAAATATTCATTTATACATTTTATTCTAAAGTTAAATATTTAAGGTATTTATTTTCTTTTGAATGATCTCCATTTTAATGAACTTTTTTGATTAACTAACACTGAAGTGTTTTTTTCCTTTAGATGCTCATTTTATATATATATAATATAAATATTATATATATAATGTATGTATTTAGATAAAAACATATGTGTAATGTGTATATGGCATGATTCCAAAATGAACTTTGCTCAATATTGGAGAGGTGCTTGAAATGGACCCTTTTCTACATTGCAGGGGATTTCGTCCTTAGTGCAACTTTTCTAGACGATAGTTTGTCAATATGGATCAAGAGCTTCAAAAATACTCATGCCCAGTGACTTAATATTTCCACTTTCAAAAATAAATCATGAATTTACACTAAAACAAACAAACAAATTAATTAATTAAATAAACTTCAGCCTATGTGACCAAAATTGCAAGAATTCTGTCTGTGGTTAAAAATCAAATCATAATATCTGGCATTGACATCTGGGAATATTTCTGTAAACCTTTGACCCTTAAAAATACACTGCTCTTACATTACTGAGCTCAGTATCTGGTATAAAAGCTTTATTCTGACAACAGTCTAGAATTCTCACAAAAGGAAGGCAGAACATTTGGGTTTATCAATCTTTAAGCAAACCCAAATGACTTATCTGCAAGTCTGAGGATAGTTTTTCATGGTGACAAGACCAAATATAGAATCAGATAAGAGGGCTTCCACTTCACTTTTTACATTATTTTTAATTATCCAGAAAAGTATGAATATAATAAGCCCAAATTCCTGCAAATGGCCAATATTTCTCTGAATCACATTTATTTTAAAATTTTTGAGCACCTACAATGTGCTCCTTCTGTTTTTCCCTTGAATTTACACAGGAGCTTCAGTAACAGTCACATCTATTATCAGATTTTAGTATGCAATTTTCCTATTTTGGACTTCATAAGATTTGTTAAAAGATAAAATTACAACAAATCTGGTTTTATAGATCTTATGGCTTTTATTTGTGATTCTAGAATCAGGCAGCAGTGTAGACCAAAATGGTTCTAAATGTTCTGCCCTATCACATGTGCAGGTTATATTTACAGCCAGAGAAGTGTAAGTGACATATAGAAAATGAAGGTGAGGTACCGAGACAGCTAGATTGGCTAGAATTCAGTGTCACCTTAATTCAACTTTATTTGAACAGCTGGCTGCCTATGATTGACTGAAACTCAACTACTGTGATTGACTGAGACTCAGCTACTTTTTACAAGAGTGGATTACAGTCTGTTGACACAAGGTAGATCACAGTTGACTCTATATGGAGAAACATTTAGGACAAACTTAAAATATGTAGAAACGCCTTTAGGCTGAACTTAATTTAATAGTTCTGTCCTTTTGGTCAACTTTTCAATTTTGAGATGTGGACAAAAACTATAGGCACTCTCTGTCACCATTATAATGGATTTATTTGGTCTCAAATCCCACAGGGAAATATCAAAACAATGAATTTTGTAAGGTGGGGACAAACAAACAGAACAACAAGGGGAAAAACCTGATTGGTTAACATCAGGCCACCTAAGTCACTTCTGGAAGGATTAAAGCAGGTAGGAGTTTCTTAGTATGTTGACTCAAGTAGACTAAAATCTCTTATTTTCAGGGGGGAAAAAAAACACTGATCTGTTTTAGGACTTATCTGCTTCTTTAAAGTTTCCATTTGATTATGTGGCATTTAGTGTGAGTGACTTCATTTTTGGTTTTGTCTGATCTGTAGGAGCAAAGTGCAAGACCTCAGCACAAGCACTCACCTTTCATAATTTTGCTTAATAATTTCTCCCTTTTGGTTAGGTTCTCACCTGGGCAACAGTGTGAGCAAAAAGAAAAACTTAGGGAACTTATGTTCAACTTATATTTTCCAGTGGAAGTGAATCTGAATGACATCAATATTCAATAACTTTAACCAAGATATCTAATTAATTTAGCTTTGTCTAATGCCATTGTATTTCTACTCTTATTTAACTGTTTTACAACTTTTCCAGTAAACTGAGTACATTTATCATTGAAAACTTTTCCAGGAATGCCCCATGAGAGAAATACACATTGTAATAACCTTTTAGTTACCATAATGACATCACCTTTCCTTCATGGGAAATTTCTATACCATCAGAAAACATGCATTGAAAGTGGCAATTGAATGAAATCCCTCTATGAAATGTTAAAGTCATTCTTCAGGTAGCAGAAATGTACCTGAAATACTGGCTGTTTTATTAGTCCATCCTCACATTTCTATAAAGAACTACATGAGACTGGGTAATTTATGAAGAAAATAGGTTTAATTGACTCATAATTCCAAAGGCTATACAAGAGGCATGGCTGGGGAGCCTCAGGAAACTTACAATCATAGTGGAAGGGCAAAGGAGAAGCAAGCAGATATTCATATGGTGTCAGGAGAAAGAGAGTGAAGGGGGAAGTGCTACATACTTTTAAACCACCAGATCTTGTGAGAGCTCACTATCAAAAAAATAGCAAAGGGAAAATCCACGCCCATGATCCAATCACCTCCCACCAGGTCCCTCCCACAACACTGGGAATTACAGTTCAACATGAGATTTGGGTGGGAACACAGAGCCAAAATATATGAAGTGTCTTCCCAGGATTATACATTTCACAAGCCAAGTATTGGTCCTAAACCATGTTACCAGTTTTAGAACAGTCACAAACCTAATATTGTTTCACAATCTGGATCATTTTACCTCTTTCATTTTAATTCATGGTGTGCAAAGCTTTTAACAATGGGAGTTTTAATGACTCAGAAAAAAAACTCAATTCAATGCGGCCAATTAGGAGCAGCTAAGGATTGCAGCTCCCAGTGAAAGCACAGAGAATGAGTGGGTGCTGCATTTCCAGATGGATTTTTATTGCCCACAGACGAGGAGATTCTCAGGTGGAGGAGCCACCAGGTTGCCAGTGCAGCTGTATTGGCTGGTGCAACGGGTCTCCGCACAAAATATGTGGGTCCTGGGGCCATTTTGGCTGGCGATTAGAGTTCCTGGGAGACAGAGTCACCCATTCAACTGATAAAAAAGGGACTGAAACAGGGAACCAGGTCAGGAGGTTCTCAGGCACAAAGGTGCCACAAATCTCCACGCAGCTGTTTAAGCCAGTGCACTGGGTCACCACACGAGAAATCACACAGATCCCGGAGCCTTTTCAACAGGTGAATGGAAAGCCTGGGATACAGAGTGGCCCATTCAACTCAAAAAAAAAAAGGGGGGGGTTCTGAGTCAGGGAGACAGGTAAGCAGGCTCAGCTGGTCTCACCCTCACAAAGAAACAGCAATCTGCAATGCTCTAGATTGAGAGTTTCACGACAAGCACAGCTGAACCTGGGATGGTCCAGTTATGTGAAGGGGGGTGTTTGACATTACCGAGGCAGTCCAACACTATGGACGTAGTCTGCCATTGCTGAGGCAGCCCACCATTACACAGAGAGTCCACCATTACAGAGGTGGGCCACCATTGCCAAGGCAATTCTAACTATACCCGAATAAACAGGATTGTAGGGAAGTTTACATGGCAGATGGACAGAGCCCACAGCAGCTCAGCAAAGCCTCTTCAGGCAGACAGTGACTAGGCTGCCTCCTCACTGGGCAGGGCAGCCCTGATATAAGGCAGCAGCACAACAGAAACTTATACATGAAGTCCTACCTCCCGATGACAGAGCAGCTAGGAAAAAAAAGAAGGCGTTTATGAGTTCTGCTGCAGCAGACTAAAACATACCTGCCCAGCAGCTCTGAATGAACAACAGAGCTCAGAGCTCAGTATTTAAGCTCCTATAAAGGACAGACTGTCTCCTCAAGCAGCTCCCTGACCCCCGTATATACAAAGAGTCACCTCATAAAGGAGAGCTCAGACTGACATCTGGCAGGTATCCTTCTGGGACAAAAATAGCAGAAGAAGAAACTGGCAGCAGCCCTTACTGTTCCGCACCCATTGCAGGTGATCACCAGGTAAGCAGGGACTGGAGTGGACCTCAGCAGTCCTAAAGCAGAAGGGCCTGACTGTTAGAAGGAAAACTAAGAAACAGAAAGAAACAATTTCATCAACAACAAACTGAATGTCCACACAGAGAACCAATCTGAAAGTCAACAACTGCAAAGATAACAGGTAGATAAATCCACAAAGATGAAAAGAAACCAGCGCAAATGGGTGAACACACCCAAATCTAGAACACCTTTCCTCCACCAAGGGATCACAACTCCTCACCAGCAAGGGAACAAGGCTGGATGGAGAAAGAGTGTGAGAAATTGACAGAATCAGGCTTCAGAAGGTGGGTAGTAAGAAAATTCTCTGAGCTAAAAGAACATGTTCTAACCCAATGCAAAGAAACTAAGAACGTTGAAAAAAGATTTGACAAAACACTAAAGAGAATCATAGGAGAGACAGGAATATAAGCAAATTGATGGAGCTGAAAAACAAAACACAAGAACTTCACAAAGCATACATAAGTTTCAACAGCCGAATTGACCGAGCAGAAGGAAGAATATCATAGGTCGAAGATCAACTCAATGAAATAAAATGAGAAGGCAAGAGTAGAGAAAAAAGGGTAAAAGGGAAAGAACAAAGTCTCCAAGAAATATGGGACTATGTGAAAAGACATAATCTGCATTTGATAGGTGTACATGAATGTGACGGAGAGAATGAATACAAGCTGGAAAATACTCTTCAGGATATTATCCAGGAAAACTTCCCCAACCTAACAAGGCAGGCCAATATTCAAGTCCAGGAAATACAGAGAACACAACAAAGTTATTCCCCAAGAAGAGCAGCCCCAAGGCACATAAGCATCAAATTGACCAGGGTTGAAATGAAGGAGAAAATGCTAAGGGCAGCCAGAGAGAAATATCTGGTTGCCCACAAGGGGAAGCCCATCAGACTCACAGCAGATCTCTCAGCAGAAACACTACAAGCCAGAAGAGAGTGGGGGCCAATATTCAACATCCTTAAAGAAATGAACTTTCAACCCAGAATTTCATATCCAGCTAAACTAAACGTCATAAATGAAGGAGAAATAAAATCCTTTATAAACAAGCAATTACTCAGAGATTTCATCAACACCAGGCCTCCTTTACAAGAGCTCCTGAAACAAGCACTAAACGTAGAAAGGAACAACCAGTACCAGCCACTCCAAAAACATACCAAATGGTAAAGAGCATCAACACAATGAAGAAACTGCATCAACTAACAGGCAAAACAGCCAGCTAGCATCAAAATGGCAGGATCAAATCTATACATAACAATATTAACCCTAAATGTAAATGGGCTAAATGCCCCAATCAAAAGACACAGACTAGCAAATTGGATAAAAAGCCAAAACCCACCAGTGTGCTGTATCCAGGAAACCCATCACACATCTAAGGATACACAAAGGCTCAAAATAAAGGGATGGAGGAAGACTTACCAAGCAAATGGAGAGCAAAATAAAAGCAGGAGTTGCAATTCTCATCTCTGATAAAATAACCTTTACACCAACAAAGATCAAAAGAGATAAAAAAGGACCTTACATAACGGTAAAAGGATCAATGCACTACGAAGAGCTGATGATCCTAAGTATATACACACCCAATACAGGAGCACCCAGGTACATAAAGCAAGTTCTTAACGACTTACAAAGAGACTTAGACTCCCACACAATAATAGTGGGAGGCTTTAACATACCATTGTCAATATTAGACAGATCAATGATATAGAAGATTAACAAGGATATCCAGGACTTAAACTCAGACCTGGATCAAGGAAACCTAATAGACATTTACAGAACTCTCTACCCCAAATCCGCAGAATATACATTCTTCTCAGCACCACATCACACCTACCCTAAAATTGACCACACCTACCCTAAAATTGACCACAGAATTGAAAGTAAATCACTCCTCAGTAAATGCTAAAGAACAGAAATCATAACAAACAGTCTCTCAGACCACCAGTCTCTCAGACTGAGACCTCTCAGTCTCTCACTGCAATCAAGTTAGAAATCAGAATTGAGAAACTAACTAAGAACCACACAGCTTCATGGAAATTGAACAACTGGCTCTTGAATGTTGACTGGATAAACAATGAATGGAGGCAGAAATAAAGATGTTCTTCCAAACCAGCGAGAACAAAGATGAAACATACCAGAATCTCTGGGACACATTTAAAGCAATGTCTACAGGAAAATACAAAGCAATAAATGCCCACATTAGAAGCAAGGAAAGATCTAAAATCAACAATCTATCATCAAAATTGAAATAGCTAGAGAAGCAAGATGAAAAACACTGAAAAGCTAGTAGAAGACAAGAAATTACTAAGATCAGAGCAGAGCTGAAGGAGAAAGAGACACAAAAACCCCTTCAAAAAATCAATAAATCCAGGAGCTGGTTTTTTGAAAAGAACAATAAAATAGAGAGACCACTAGCCAGATTAATAAAAAAGAAAAGAGAGAAGAATCAATTTGATGTAATAAAAAATGATAGAGGGGATATCAACACAGATTCCACAGAAATTCAAACCATCATCAGAGATTATTACAAACAACTCTATGCATATAAACTAGTAAACCTAGAAGAAATGGATCAATTCCTGGACACTTGCATCCTCCCAAGCCTACACCAGAAAGAAGTCAAAACCCTGAATAGACCAATAACAAGGTCTGAAGTTGAGGCAGCAATTAAAAGCCTACCACCCAAAAAAAGCCCAGGTCCAGATGGGATCACAGCCGAATTCTCCCAGACATACAAAGAGGAGCTGGTACCATTCCTTCTCAAACTGCTCCAAATAATCCAAAAAGAGGGAATCCTTCCCAAATCATTCTATGAGACCAACATCATCCTGATACCAAAAGCCGGCAGAGACACAGCAAGAAAAGAAAACTTCAGGCCAATATCCATGATCAACATAGATGCAAAAATCTTCAATAAAATACTGGCTAACAAAATCCAGCAGCACATCAAAAAGCTTATCCACCATGATCAAGTAGGCTTCATTCTAGGGATGCAAGGCTGCTTCAACATATGCAAGTCTATAAACATAATTCACCACATAAACAGAACCAGAGACAAAAACCACATGATTATCTCAATTGATACAGAGAAGGCTTTGACAAAATTCAACACCTCTTTAGGCTAAAACCCTCAATAAACTATGTATTGATGGAACATATCTCAAAATAATAAAAGCTATTTATGAACAACAAACAGCCAATATCATGCTGAGTGGGCATTCCCTTTGAAATCTGGCATTAGACAAGGATGAACTCTCTCACCACTCCTATTCAATATAGTACTGGGAGTTCTTGCCAGAGCAATCAGGCAAGAAAAAGAAATAAACGGTATTCAATTAGGAAAGGAGGAAGTCAAATTTTCTCTATTGGCAGACAACATGATTGTATATAGAAGACCCCATCATCTTAGCCCGAAATCACCTGAAACAGATAAGCAACTTCAGCAAAGTCTCAGGATACAAAATCAATGTGCGAAAATAACAAGCATTCCTTTTTTTTTCCCCCATTTATTTATTTTATTGCATTTTAGGTTTTGGGGTACGTGTGAAGAACATGCAAAATTGTTGCATAGGAACACACGTGGCAGTGTGATTTGCTGCCTTCCTCCCCATCACCTACATCTGGCATTTCTCCCCTTGCTATGTCTCCACAACTTCCCACCCCCCACCGTCCCTCCCCTATTTCCCCCCAACTGGCCCCAGTGGGTAGTGCTACCCTCCCTGTGTCCATGTGTTCTCATTGTTCAACACCCGCCTATGAGTGAGAAAATGCGGTGTTTGATCTTCTGCTTTTCTGTCAGTTTGCTGAGAATGATGGTTTCCAGGTTCATCCATGTCCCTACAAAGGACACAAACTCATCGTTTTTGATGGCTGCATAATATTCCATAGTGTATATGTGCCACATTTTCCCCATCCAGTCTATCGCCGATGGGCATTTGGGTTGGTTCCAGGTCTTTGCTATTGTAAACAGTGCTGCAATGAACATTCGTGTGCACGTGTCCTTATAGTAGAACGATTTGTAATCCTTTGGATATATACCCAGTAATGGGATTGCTGGGTCAAATGGAATTTCTATTTCTAGGTCCTTGAGGAATCGCCACACTGTCTTCCACAATGGTTGAACTAATTTACACTCCCACCAACAGTGTAAAAGTGTTCCTATTTCTCCACATCATCTCCAGCATCTGTTGTCTCCAGATTTTTTAATGATCGCCATTCTAACCGGCGTGAGATGGTATCTCAATGTTGTTTTGATTTGCATTTCTCTGATGACCAGTGATGATGAGCATTTTTTCATATGTTTGTTGGCCTGATGTATGTCTTCTTTTGTAAAGTGTCTGTTCATATCCTTTGCCCACTTTTGAATGGGCTTGATAGTTTTTTTCTTGTAAATCTGTTTTAGTTCTTTGTAAATTCTGGATATCAGCCCTTTGTCAGATGGGTAAACTGCAAAAATTTTTTCCCAATCTGTTGGTTGCCGATTCACTCTAATGATTGTTTCTTTTGCTGTGCAGAAGCTGTGGAGTTTGATTAGGTCCCATTTGTCTATTTTGGCTTTTGTTGTCAATGCTTTTGGTGTTTTGGCCATGAAGTCCTTGCCTACACCTACGTCCTGAACGGTTTTGCCTAGATTTTCTTCTAGGGTTTTTAGAATAAATGGTGTTAGGTCTTATGTTTAAGTCTTTAATCCATCTGGAGTTAATTTTAGTGTAAGGTGTCAGGAAGGGGTCCAGTTTCTGCTTTCTGCATGTGGCTAGCCAGCTTTCCCAACACCGTTTATTGAACAGGGAATCCTTTCCCCATTGCTTTTGTCTGGTTTGTCAAAGATTAGCTGGTTGTAGATATGCTGTGTTGCCTCCGAGACCTCTGTTCTGTTCCATTGGTTTCTATCTCTGTTTTGATACCAGTACCATGCTATTTTGATTACTGTAGCCTTGTAGTATAGTTTGAAGTCTGGTAGTGTGATGCCCCCCGCTTTGTTCTTTTTGCTTAGAATTGACTTGGCTATGCGGGCTCTCTTTTGGTTCCATATGAAGTTTAAGGTGTTTTTTTCCAGTTCTGCGAGGAAGGTCATTGGTAGCTTGATGAGGATAGCATTGAATCTGTAAATTACTTTGGGCAGTATGGCCATTTTCACGATATTGATTCTTCCTAACCATGAACACGGAATGTTTCTCCATCTGTTTGTGTCCTCTCTTATTTCGTTGAGCAGTGGCTTGTAGTTCTCCTTGAAGAGGTCCTTTACGTTCCTTGTTAGTTGTATTCCTAGGTATTTTATTCTCTTTGTGGCAATTGTGAATGGAAGTTTGCTCTTGATTTGGCTCTCTTTAAGTCTGTTATTGGTGTATAGGAATGCATGTGATTTTTGCACATTGATTTTGTATCCTGAGACTTTGCTGAACTTGCTTATCAGTTTCAGGAGGTTTGGGGCTGAGACGATGGGGTCTTCTAGATATACAATCATGTCGTCTGCAAATAGAGACAATTTGACTTCCTCCTTTCCTATTTGAATGCCCTTTATTTCTTTTTCTTGCCTGATTGCTCTGGCTAGAACTTCTAATACTATATTGAATAGCAGTGGTGAGAGAGGGCATCCTTGTCTGGTGCCACATTTCAAGGGGAATGCTTCCAGTTTTTGCCCATTCAGTATGATATTGGCTGTTGGTTTGCCACAAATAGCTTTTATTATTTTGAGATACGTTCCATCGATACCTAGCTTATTGAGGGTTTTTAGCATAAAGGGCTGTTGAATTTTGTCAAAGGCCTTCTCTGCATCAATTGAGATAATCATGTGGTTTTTCTCTTTGGTTCTGTTTATGTGGTGAATTACATTTATAGACTTGCGTATGTTGAACCAGCCTTGCATCCCCGGGATGAAGCCTACTTGATCATGGTGGATAAGCTTTTTGATGTGCTGTTGCAATCGGCTTGTCGGTATTTTATTGAAGATTTTTGCATCTATGTTCATCATGGATATTGGCCTGAAGTTTTCTTTTCTTGTTGAGTCTCTCCGGGTTTTGGAATCAGGATGATGTTGGTCTCATAAAATGATTTGCGAAGAATTCCCTCTTTTTGTATTGTTTGGAATAGTTTCAGAAGGAATGGTACCAGCTCCTCTTTGTATGTCTGGTAGAATTCGGCTGTGAACCCATCTGGACCTGGGCTTATTTTGGGTGGTAAGCTCTTAATTGCTGCCTCAACTTCAGACCTTGTTATGGGTCTGTTCAGGGTTTCGGCTTCTTCCTGGTTTAGGCTTGGCAGGAGGCAAGTGTCCAGGAATTTATCGATTTCTTCCAGGTTTATTAGTTTGTGTGCATAGAGTTGTTTGTAATAATCTCTGATGATGGTTTGAATTTCTGTGGAATCTGTGGTGATATCCCCTTTATCGTTTTTTATTGCATCAATTTGGTTATTCTCTCTTTTCTTTTCTATTAATCTGGCTACTGGTCTGTCTAGTTTGTTGGTCTTTTCAAAAAACCAGCTCCTGGATTTATTGATTTTTTGAAGGGTTTTTTGTATCTCTATCTCCTTCAGTTCTGCTGTGATCTTAGCTATTTCTTGTCCACAAATAGACTTTGAGTTTTTTTTTATCTTGCTCCTCTAGCTCTTTCAGTTTTGACAATAGGGTGTCAATTTTTGATCTCTCCTTGCTTCTCATGTGGGCACTTATTGCTATATATTTTCCTCTAGAGACTGCTTTAAATGTGTCCCAGAGATTCTGGTATGTTGTGTCTTCATTCTCGTTGGTTTCGAAGAACATCTTTATTTCTGCCTTCATTTCATTGTTTATCCAGTCAACATTCAAGAGCAAGTTGTTCAGTTTCCATGAAGCTGTGCGGTTCTGGGTTAGTTTTTGAATTCTGAGTTCTAACTTGATTGCACCATGGTCTGAGAGACTGTTTGTTACGATTTCCGTTCTTTTGCATTTGCTGAGGAGTGATTTACTCCCAATTATGTGGTCAATTTTAGAGTAGGTGTGATGTGGTGCTGAGGAGAATGTATATTCTGTGGATTTGGGGTGGAGAGTTCTGTAAATGTCTATTAGGTTTGCTTGGTCCAGGTCCGAGTTCAAGTCCTGGATATCCTTGTTAATTTTCTGTCTGGGTGATCTGTCTAATGTTGACAATGGGGTGTTAAAGTCTCCCACTATTATTGTGTGGGAGTCTAAGTCTCTTTGTAAGTCATTAAGAACTTGCCTCATGTATCTGGGTGCTCCTGTATTGGGTGTGTATATATTTAGGATCGTTAGCTCTTCTTGTTGCATTGATCCTTTTACCATTATGTAATGTCCCTCTTTGTCTTTTATGATCTTTATTGCTTTAAAGTCTAATTTATCAGAGATGAGAATTGCAACTCCTGCTTTTTTTTGCTCTCCATTTGCTTGGTAAATCTTCCTCCATCCCTTTATTTTGAGCCTTTGTGTATCCTTGCATGTGAGACGGGTTTCCTGGATACAGCACACCAATGGGTTTTGGCTTTTTATCCAATTTGCCAGTCTGTGTCTTTTGATTGGGGCATTTAGTCCATTTACATTTAGGGTTAATATTGTTATGTGTGAATTTGATACTGCCATTTTGGTGCTAGCTGGCTGTTTTGCCCTTTAGTTGAGCTGGTACTTGTTGTTCCTTTATATGTGTAGAGCCTCTTTCAGGAGCTCTTGTAGAGCTGGCCTGGTGGTGACGAAATCTCTGAGTACTTGCATGTTCCCAAAGGATTTTATTTTTCCTTCTCTTATGAAACTTAGTTTGGCTGGATAGAAAATTCTGGGTTGAAAGTTCTTTTCTTTAAGGATGTTGAATATTGGTCCCCACTCTCTTCTGGCTAGTAGGGTTTCTGCTGAGAGATCTGCTGTGAGTCTGATGGGCTTCCCTTTATGGGTAACCCGACCTTTCTCTCTGGCTGCCCTTAGTATTTTCTCCTTCATTTCGACCCTGGTGAATCTGACGATTATGTGCCTTGGGGTTGCTCTTCTTGATGAATATCTTTGTGGTGTTCTCTGTATTTCCTGGACTTGAATGTTTGCCTGCCTTGCTAGGTTGGGGAAGTTTTCCTGGATAATATCCTGAAGAGTATTTTCCAGCTTGGATTGATTCTCTTCGTCGCATTCGGGTACACCTATCAAACGTAGATTAGGTCTTTTCACATAGTCCCACATTTTTTGGAGACTTTGTTCATTCCTTTTTACCCATTTTTCTCCAGTCTTGCCTTCCCGTTTTATTTCATTGAGTTGATCTTCGACCTCTGATATCCTTTCTTCTGCTTGGTCAATTCGGCTGTTGATACTTGTGCATGCTTCACGAAGTTCTCATGTTGCGTTTTTCAGCTCCATCAATTCACTTATATTCCTTTCTATTTTGTCCATTCTCGTTAGCATTTCGTCAAATCTTTTTTCAACGTTCTTAGTTTCTTTGCATTTGGTTAGAACATGTTCTTTAAGTTCACAGAAGTTTCTTACTACCCACCTTCTGAAGTCTGATTCTGTCATTTCATCACACTCGTTCTCCCTCCAACCTTGTTCCCTTGCTGGTGAGGAGTTGTGATCCCTTTTAGGAGGAGAGGTGTTCTGGTTTCGGGTGTTTTCATCCTTTTTGTGCTGGTTTCTTCCCATCTTTAAGGATTTATCCACCTGTCGACTTTGTAGTTGCTGGCTTTCAGATTGGGTCTCAAATCTTTCAGATTGACGTTCTGTTTGTTGATGATGAGGTTATTTCTGTTTCTTGGTTTTCCTTCTGACAGTCTGGCCCCTCTGCTGTAGGTCTGCTGAGGTTCACTCCAGGCCCTGCTTGCCTGGGGTTCACCTGCAGCAGCTGCTGAACAGCAAGGGTTGTTACCAGTTTTCTTCTTCTGCTATCTTTGTCCCAGAAGGATACCCGCCTAGTGTCAATCTGATCTCTCTTTTATGAGGTGTCTTCTTGGATATATAGGGGTGAGGGAGCTGCTTGAGGAGACGGTCTCTTCTTTATAGGAGCTCAAATGGTGAGCTGTGAGCTCTGTTCTTGTTCATTCAGAGCTGCTGGGCAGGTACTTTTAGGTCTGCTGCAGCAGAACTCATAAACTGCTTTTTGTTCCCAGGTGCTCTGTCCCAGGGATTTAGGGCTTTATTTATGAGTTTCCGTTATGCTGCCACCTTCTTTTTTTTTTTCCTTCAGACCTGCTCTGCCCAGCAAGGAGGCAGCCTAGTCACTATCGTCCTATAGAGGCTTTGCTGAGCTGCTGTGGGCTCCGCCCAGCTGCCGAGTGAACTTCCCTGCAGTCCTGTTTATATGGGTATAGTTAGAACTGCTTTGGCGATGGTGGCCCGCCTCTGTTGAGGCGGAGTCTCTTTGCTGTGGCGGGTTGCCTTGGCAACGGTGGGCTGCCTCAGCAATGGCGGGTTGCCTTGGCAACGGCGGGCTGCCTCGGTAATGGCGGACGCCCCTCCCCCACAGAGCTGGACCGTCCCGGGTTCAGCTGCGCTTGCTGTGAAACTCTCAATCCAGAGTTTCTGGTTGCTGTTCTTTTGTGGGGGTGGGGCCAGCCGAGCCTGGTCGCCTGGCTCCCTGCCTCAGCTCCTTTTTTAAGTTGGTGTTCCAGTCGCCTGTTGAAGAGGCTCCGGGGTCTATTCGTTTTCCCCTGCGGCCACTCACTGCGCTGGCTTAAACAGCAGCACTGAGATTTGTGGCCCTTTTTTCTTTTTTTTTTTTTTTGCCCTTGAATCTACTGTCCTGGTTCTCTGCTCAGTCCCCTTTTTGAACCGGTGAATGGGCGACTTCCCGTGGCTCCAATCGTCAGCCAAAAGGGCACCCGGAACAGTGTATTTTGTACGGAGAACCACGGCTCCGGGGTGCCGACAAAGCAGCCGCGTGGGGCAAAGCAGTGGCGCCAGCCGGCACAGCCGCGCTGGCCGAAACAGCCGCGCTGGCCACCGTGGAGCTCCTCTGCCCGGGAATTTCCTAGTCTGCGGGCAATAAAAACGCGGCGTCCACTCACCCTCTGCGCTTTCACTGGGAGCTGCAATCCTGAGCTGTTCCTAAACGGCCATCTTGGATCATCCTCCGCAAGCATTCCTATATACCAATAACAGACTTAAAGAGAGCCAAATCAAGAACGAACTGCCATTCACAACTGCTACAAAGAGAATAAAATACCTAGGAATATAACTAACAAGGAATGAAAAGGACCTTTTCAAGTAGAACTACAAATCACTGCTCAGTTAAATAAGAGAGGACACAAACAGATGGAGAAACATTCCATGTTCATGGTTAGGAATAATCAATATCGTGAAAATGACCATAGTGCCCAAAGTAACTTACAGATTCAATGCTATCCCCATCCAGCTACCAATGACCTTCTTCACAGAACTGGGAAAAACCACCTTAAACTTCATATGGAACCAAAAGAGAGCCCGCATAGCAAAATCAATTCGAAGCAAAAAGAACAAAGCGGGAAGCATCACACTACCAGACTTCAAACTATACTACAAGGCTACAGTAATCAAAAAAGCACGGTGCTGGTTCCAAAACAGAGATATAGACCAATGGAACAGAACAGAAGCTCAGAGGTAACACCACACATCTAAAACCATCTGATCTTTGACAAACCAGACAAAAACAAGCAATGGGGAAAGAAGTCCCTGTTTAATAAATGGTGTTGGGAAAACTGGCTAGCCATGTGCAGAAAGCAGAAACTGGACCCCTTCCTGACACCTTACACTAAAATTAACTCCAGATGGATTAAACACTTAAACATAAGACCTAACACCATAAAACCCTAGAAGAAAATCTAGGCAAAACCATTCAGGACATATGCCTAGGGAAGGACTTCATGACCAAAACACTGAAAGCATTGGCAACAAAAGCCAAAATAGGCAAATGGGACCTAATCAAACTCCAGAGCTTCTGCACAGCAAAAGAAACAGTCATTAGAGTGAATTGGCAACCAATAGATTGGGAAAAAATTTTTGCAATCTACCCATCACACAAAGGGCTGATATCCAGAATCTACAAAGAACTAAAACAGATTTACAAGAAAAAAAACAAGCCCATTCAAAAGTGGGTGAAGCATGTGAACAGATACTTTACAAAAGAAGACATACATGAGGCCAACAAACGTATGGAAAAATGCTCATCATCACTGGTCATTAGAGAAATGCAAATTAAAACTACATTGAGATACCATCTCATGCCAGTTAGAATGGCAATCATTAAAAAATCTGGAGACAACAGATGCTAGAGAGGATGTGGAGAAATAGGAATACTTTTACACTGTTAGTGAGAGTGTAAAGTAGTTCAACCATTGTGGAAGACAGTGTCGCGATTCCTCAAGGACCTAGGAATAGAAATTCCATTTGACCCAGCAATCCCATTACTGGGTATGTATCCAAAGGTTTATAAATTGTTCTACTATAAGGACACATGCACACGAATGTTCATTGCAGCACTGTTTGCAATAGCAAAGACCTGGAACCAACCCAAATGCCTATCGATGATAGACTGGACAGGGAAAATGTGGCACATATACACCATGGAATACTATGCAGTCATCAAAAACGATGAGTTCGTGTCCTTTGTAGGGACAGGGATGAACCTGGAAACTATCATTCTCATCAAACTGACACGAGAACAGAAAATCAAACACCCCGTGTTCTCACTCATAGGTGGGTGTTGAACAATGAGAACACATGGACACAGGGAGAGGAGCATCACACACTGGGGTCTGTCATGGGGAAATAGGGGAAGGACAGCAGGGGGTCTGGAGTTGGGGAGAGATAGCATGGGGAGAAATGCCAGATATAGATGATGGGAGGAAGGCAGCAAATCACACTGCCATGTGTGTACCTATGGAGCAATCTTACATGTTCTTCACATGTACATCAAAACCTAAAATGTAATAAAAACAAATAAATAAATATTTAAAATTTAAAATAAAAAAGAAAACTCATAGGAAAACTATCTTTCCACATTTTACATTAGATTTGTATTCTCTTAAATATCATTTTTTTTTCTCTAATTAAGATGCATGGTACTGTACTGTGCTTCAGTGATTTGATTTGGGTCACGGACTTCATTCAAATGGCATACCTTAATAATTTCAATACTGACTCACTTAGCATAAAATTCTGCCGCTACCAAATATTTCCTTGGTATATAATTATTGTTGTGCTTCATGTTGGGTTAGCGGTTTTATAAAACAGTCAGTTTTCTAGAGTTCTTAGAAATCTTACCCAGTTTAATGGTATAACATTAAGGTTATTCAAAAACTGTATTTATCAGAGCTCTTTCCATTCTTACTTGTCATGAGTTTCCTTGAAGAAGAAGCAACTTTGTACTATAGCTGATTGCAAATGCTTTTAGAGAAGAATTGAAACCATTCTCTGGGGTTAACAAAGACTTATCATGACCATGGTTAAAATCTGACACATTTATTATAATCAGCAATTGGCCAGAAAATTTAGTTATTCCTGTGTCATACAACATTTCAACATAGTAGCCAATATTATGAATGACAGCATATCAGATTTCTAAGAATCCCACAGAATTTTTAGAACATTGATATAAATAATACACCCATAGATATAATTCAAAATGTCCAGTATCACTTATTTGACAATGGTTCCCCTATAACACAACACACAATATAAACCTAATTAGTATCCTTACAAGATGAGAAACACATCCTTTGTAGCTTTTCATGGGCCCAACTGAAAAATTCCAAAGTTAATTTCACGTAATTTTTTGTTTTTTGAGATGGAGTCTTGCTCAGCCACCCAGGATAGAGTGCAGTGGTGCAATCTCGGCTCACAGCAAACACTGTCTCCGGGTTCAAGTGATTCTCCTGTCTCTGCTTCCCGAGTAGCTGGGATTACAAGCACCCACTATCATGCTCAACTAATATTTGTATTTTAGTAGAGATGTGGTTCAGGCAAATTTTTTTAACAGACTTAAGAGTTTGATCTTAAAAAGTTTGTCAAAAATATCAAAGGTTTAAGACACCTGATAAAAATAGAATTGCAGGTCACTGTGGAAATAATAGTAACTCATTTAACCAGAGTGATAATTAAAAGACTTTAAAAGGCAAACACACTGTAATCCCAGTGCCTTGAGGTGGGAGAATTCATTGAGGCCAGGAGTTCAAGACCAGTCTAAGCAATATGGTACATGCTATCTCCACCAAAAAAAGAAAAAGGGGAAAAAAAGAAAGAAAGAAAAATTAGCCATGCATGGTGGCATACCCCTGTAGTCCTAGATATTTGAGAGGCAGGAGAATTGCTTGTGCCTAGAAGTTCAAGGCTGCACTTCGTTATGATCATACCACTGTGCTCTAGCTTGGGCAATAGATCAAGATCTTATCGCTTAAAAAAAAACAGAAAAAAAAAAAAAAAAAAAAAAAAACAGGGCAACATGGCAAAACCTCATCTCTACAAAAAATAAAAAATTTGCTAGGCATGGTGGTACACACCTGTAGTCCTAGCTAGTTGGATGGCTGAGGTGAAAAGATCACGCAAACCCAGGAGGTTAAGGCTGCTAGTGAGCCAAGCAATCCAGCCATTGCAACTGCAATCCAGCCTGGGTGACAGAGAAAGACTCTGTGTCAAAAAGAAAAGAAAAAGGCAAACACAGAGTTACATATTTCTTTTTTTAAAGAAAAAGATGCCTACTTGTAGAAAAACCTGAGCTCTTTAATAGAGAAGACTCAATTTTCTTAAGTAATCAAAGGCTTAATAAAGACAACATAAAACACAGGGAACTATTATGATAAAACGCATACTTCTTTTCAACCAGAGCAGAATACCTTCTGTTTCTGTAAGATTTTCCTTTGAAAGTTGATCTCCAATGCTTCTGATGCCTTGAACAAAATTTTCTGAGAATATGACAAAACGTTCCAAGTTGGACAGTATCAAACAGCTGAAAATGGACATTACCCCAACCCTCAGGAACACACCCTGACTTTGAACAAGAGAAGGAAATCACCAGTGACAAGGCATTGGCATGACAAAGGCTGATCTCACAAATCATTTGGGAACTTTTTAAAAAGTGAAAAGGTAAAGAACAACCTTTCATTATTTGCCACTAAGAGCAGCTCGACACTCCAAGAAAAATCTTGTTTTAACAGAGAGAACCAAATTCTAGTTTTGTATCAGTGTATACCTTTGAAATTAATGTTCAATTTTAGAAAAACAGAAAACTTCCCTTCTAACTTCAGCCAATATAATCACACATAAAATTTATTTTATAAGATTCATCTTCCACAAACTTTCTACAACCTTTTCTCTTTCTAGTTTTGGAACAGCCAGTCATTCTACTTTGGGACAAAAACTACCTTTTTTTAATCCCTTAACCAAAAACATGTCTTACTTTCATCACCTAAGAAGTTCTTTTAATTGCCCTATGTTAATTAGAAATTTTCCAAGTTTGCTAATCTTTCGCAGAATTTTTTTTTTTTTTAGTCTCACTCTATTGCCCAGGCTGGAGTGCAGTGGCACCCTCTTGGCTCACTACAACCTCCACCTCCCAGGTTCAAATGATTCTCCTGCCTCAGCCACCTGAGGATCTGGGACTACAAGTGTGGGCCACCATGTCCAGCTAACTTTTATATTTTTAGTAGAGATGGGGTTTCACCATGTTGGCCAGGCTGGTCTTGAACTCCTGACCTCAAACGATCCACCTGCCTCAGCCTCCCAAAGTGCTGGGATTTCAGGCATGAGCCACTTCACCAAGCCTTGCTTTTCTTTTTTTCTTATCCATACCAGTGTCATGCTCTTCATTTGAACCCATATCTTCAATCTTGGGCTTTTCTTCATCATCTTTATCTTCTTTCTCACCTTTATCTTCCTCAGCTTCAATCGTCAGTGACTTTCTCTTATTCCTTTTCCAAATAAAAAGTAATATGATAGCCTATGAACTTTAAGTGCTTCTTTACTATTTCTTTGACCCACCTCTCTTGTAAGAAATCTGTCTGGTCTTCTTTAAGGTGGAGGATCACTTTGGTACCACTACCAATGAGCTCAACATGGTCAGCATGTACAGTAAAGGAATCGCCAGCATAAGACTCCCAGGCATACTATTCATCATCATTATACTTTATGATCACAATAACTTTATCAGTCACCAGGCTGGCAGAAGAAAAAACACCAAACTCTTTGCCTAATCATAAAAACATCAGCACCAGCCTGAAGAGACTCTATAAATGCTTTGTGACAGAACTTGTCAATAGTTGACAAATTATTTGTGAGATCAGCCTTGGTCATGCTAATGTCTCGTCATTGGTGATTTCCTTCTCTTGTTAAAAGTCAGAGTGTGTTCCTGAGGGTTGAGGGGATGTCCATTTTCAGCTGTTTGACACTGTCCTACTTGGAGCATTTGTCATACTCAGAAAATTTTGTTCAAGGCATCAGAAGCATTAGAGATCAACTTTCAAAGGAAAATCTTCTTACCGGAATAGAAGTTATTCTGCTCTGGGAATTTTCTGTTTTTTGTATAGGAATATCATAGCTTTACTAATGTACGGCTATTAAGGCCACAGTTCTAAATAAATGAATGAAACACATGATAAATTTCACAAAAATACAGTGAGGTCTTGTCAAGATAGCAGAGAACAGTAGGTTCTTTGAGAAACAATTCCATAGGTATGGTAAGACTTAACTTCACCACAGATTTCTTAGATAAACTTAGACAAGTCATTTGCCTTTTCCATGCCTATTTTCCCATTTTTACTGAATAAAATAACTATGCATTTTTCATTGTACAATATTAATTGCCCTGCAGCCTGCTTTTCCCCTTTGAAGCCCTCACAATCACCCTTGGAGAACGGCACAGATCACACTGTTTCTGTCATTCCATGTTCTTTCTCCTGGCATTGTTCTTAATTAATTTCAGCAAAATAAACTTCTAAATTGATTAAGACTTGGCTTAGATACTTCTTGGTTTACAAACTGGTAACCACAAAGGGATTATGAGTGGAGGTGTCCCTGACTTTTGAAAAATCTCATATCAGTACTTGGTACCAGCCTGAGCTATTATTATTGTTCAAATCAATAGGACAATTTGCTAAAGTCCAGGAAACCCCCCTCCAGAGAAACCCTGATCTCCCAAAATTTGGTTGAGGTCTAAGGTTCATTTTGCCATACAATTCCTTTTCTGGAGTTTTACTCACTTCCAACAAGGCAGGTGAGTGTTTTTGCTTCCACAAAGAGGGAAAGAAGGCAACTCCCTTTTGGAGTTTCAGCTGATTTCTAACAGGGAACACACATTTTAGTTTTTTCTTACTTCTAGGATGGTAGAGAGTAATCTTGAGCCTAAGCCCCATTCCTAGGTAAGTAGCTGAATTTGAGTTTTGTCATGGGATTTCTCCTCATTGACTAAAATTTCAATTAACAAACAGCTGGCCTTAATTTCTTCTACCATTAGAAAACCCAGTAATTGTATAAATTGTGCAATTGTTTGTTTTGTTTAACTTTTTTCTTTATTTTTTTGTTCCTGTTTGTTGTTTTGAACTTTTTCCCATTGGATTTGATTAACTATACCTGACTTGGTCAAATCTGAAGGAAAGTTCAAAATTATGGAGAGCAATGCCTCAATTGTAGAGACAGTGTTTCACTATGCTGCCCAGCCTGACTCAAACTCCTGGGCTCAAGCAATCCACCCACCTGAGCCTCTCAAAGTGCTGAGATTCAAGACAATTCCCAAAGAAGATATACAAATGGCCAAACAGCATATGGAAAAATGCTCAACATCACTAATTATCAGGGAAATACAAATCAAAACCACAATGCAATACCACCCCTTACTCCTGCAAGAATGGCCATAATCAAAAAATCAAAAAAATAATAGATTGGGATGTATGTGGTGAAAAGGGAAAACTTTTACATTGCTGGTCAGAATGGAAACTAGTACAACCACTAGGAAAAAAGTATGACAACTCCTTAAAAAACTAAAAGTAGATCTATTATTTGTTCGACTACTGGGTACCTACCTAGAGGGAAATAAGTCACTATATAAAAAAACACTTGCACACACTTTTTTATAGCAGCACAATTCACAATTGTAAAAACATGAAACCAAATGCCCATCAAGCAACAAGTCTGTAAAGAAAACATGGGGTTTTTTTTGTTTGTTTGTTTTTTGAGACGGAGTTTCACTCATGTTACCCAGGCTGGCGTGCAACGGCGCGATCTCGGCTCACCGCAACCTCCGCCTCCTGGGTTCAGGCAATTCTCCCGCCTCAGCCTCCTGAGTAGCTGGGATTACAGGCACGCACCACCATACCCAGCTAATGTGGTTTTTTTTTGTATTTTTAGTAGAGACGAGGTTTCACCATGTTGACCAGGATGGTCTCGATCTCTTGACCTCGTGATCCACCCGCCTCGGCCTCCCAAAGTGCTGGGATTACAGGCTTGAGCCACCACACCCGGCCGAAAACATGGTTTTATATATATATGCCATGGAATACTACTCAGCCATAAAAAAGAATGAAATGATGGCATTCACAGCAACCTGGATGAAGTTGGAGACCATTATTCTAAATGAAGTCATTCATGAAGGGAAAACCCTATGTTCTCACTTGTAAGTGAAAGCTAAGCTATGAGGATGCAAAGGCATAAAAATGGCATAGTGGACTTGGGAGACTCAAGAGGAAAGGTAGGAGGGGGTGAGGGATAAAAGACTATACATTGGGTACACTGTACACTGCTCAGGTGATGGGTGCACCTAAAGTAAAATAAATTTAAAAATAAAAATACAGGTCGGGCGCGGTGGCTCAAGCCTGTAATCCCAGCACTTTGGGAGGCCGAGGCGGGTGGATCACGAGGTCAAGAGATCGAGACTATCCTGGTCAACATGGTAAAACCCCGTCTCTACTAAAAATACAAAAAATTAGCTGGGCATGGTGGCACATGCCTGTAATCCCAGCTACTCAGGAGGCTGAGGCAGGAGAATTGCCTGAACCCAGGGGATGGAGGTTGCGGTGAGCCGAGATCGCGCCATTGCACTCCAACCTGGGTAACAAGAGTGAGACTCTGTCCCAAAAAAAAAATACAAAAATTAGCTGGGCATGGTGGCGGGCACCTGTAGTCCCACCTACTCGGGAGGATGAGTCAGGAGAATTGCTTGAACCCAGGAGGCAGTGGTTGCCATGAGCCAAGATCGCGCCATTGCACTGCAGCCTGGGTAACAAGAGTGAAATTCCGTCTCAAAAAAAAAGTCTTTGTAACAAAGTACACTACAAAATCATTACATGACCTAATTCCATGTTATCTCTATCTTTTTCGGTAACCAGGATTCAGCATGATCTCTGCCCAAGGCTCAGAGATGCAGCTAAAAAGTAGAGGCTAAAGGCTAAATTTAAATCTATCCATTAAATACAGTTGGTCTTCTTATGCAATAGTATGGTAGATTTCTATAATTTTATGATTGATTTAGCATCCATTTTTAATCTCCACTGGCACACCAGACTCTCTCTCTTTCTCTTTCTCTCTCTCTGTATCCTGAGATGTAAATTTTGCTGTGATGTTTACTAAGGACTTACTAGTATTTAAACTTTGGGCTATCTAGCTGACAATTGCCTAGGGTAATAAAAGAGGTTATCAAAAAATTAGAAGTCTAAATTAGGAAAAAAAGAAAGTCCTATAAAGCTATAAGATTTCTATCTGCATGTCTAATATGTATTTGAATTTATGTGTCACATATATAATGTTTCACTGCCAAAACTATGTAAAAGAGTTCTGATTAATTGGCATTAAAAAAACACAAAAATCAACTCTGTGTCAGAAAAATGGAAACTTTAAACACAAATTATTTTTCAATTTCATGTAACTTAAGTAAATTCTTAATAAATAAGCTGGTTTGGGCCAGGAGCAGTGGTTCATGCCTGCAATCCCAGTACTTTGGGAGGCTGAGGTGGCAGATCACCTCAGGTCAGGAGTTTGAGACCAGCCTGGCCACCATGGCGAAATCTTGTCTATCCATACTAAAACTACAAAAACTAGCCAGGCATGGTGGCACGTGCCTGTAGTCCCAGCTACTCATGAGACTGAGGCAGGAGAATCACTGTAACCCAGCAGGCGGAGGTTGCAGTGAGCCAAAATCACACCACTGCAGAATGAGACTCTGTCTCAAAAAATATATAAATAAATAAGCTGGCATGAAACTATTGGCAAAATAAAATTAGAAATGGCTTCAGAATAGTCAACATAGGTTATTGTTTAGATTTATTGGTCAAGCAGTCTAATATTTATCTCTGCTAGACATTATCAGTGTCAGAATTTACCAAGAGGGTTATAAAACTTGCAGGCCAAGAGATAATTACCTTCATGTAATGTTTTTATAAATAAAAAACGTAATATTGATGATCCAATAGAAACAGCTAAATCCTGAGTTTCTGACAAAAGAAATTCACTTAATCTTAAAGTTTTTATTTAGGTAAACACCTGATATTCAACAGCTATTAAAATGGCTAATAGGGAAATAACTTCAAATGATAACTATCACAATCCTCATAAGTAATCTAACTATTATTTAATTAATTAGATAAATGGAATAAATTGTTGCAAATAAACTTGCCATATGATTTCAAATCTAAAGTTATATTGACTTAAACAACAGACATTCATTAAATATCTGCATTATTTCAAATTTTAAAATTATATTATAGAAAAGCATTTTCTTTAAAAAGTGTTCTTATTAAAGGAAAAATTATTTTTATCTAATTCAAACTTTATTTAAAGCTTATTTATGAAAATAGGCAAAAGGAACTAGTAAATAAGAATGATGTAAGGAAAGTTAAAAATATAAAAATATTTCTTTGCTAAGGAAAGATAAAAAATCATATTTAAAAAACTCTTGCATGGTAACTTTTTGCCCTAAAATAAAATGACAGGTTATTTAGAAAAGAGGGATGTTTAGGATAAAATAGGCAAGTCCAAGCATGTAAATGGCTTGTATAAGTTGCAATAAGGTTTGTAAAAAGAGAGTGAAGGCCTATATTCAACATTCTTAAAGCAAAAAAATTTTAACCCGGAAATTATATCCAGCCAAACTAAGCTTCGTAAGTGAAGGAGAAATAAAATCCTTTACAGACAAGCAGATTCTGGGAGATTTTGTCACCACCAGGCCTGCATTACAAAAGCTCCTGAAGGAAGCACTAAATATGGAAAGGAACAACTGGTACCAGACTCTGCAAAAACATACCAAGTTGTAAAGACCATCAACACTATGAAGAAACTAAATCAACTAACAAACAAAATAACCAGTTAGCATCATAATAACAGGGTAAATTTCACACATAACAATATTAACCTTAAATGTAAATGGGCTAAATGCCCCAATTAAAAGACACAGACTGGCAAATTAGATAAAGAGTCAAGACCCATTGGTGTGCTGTATTCAGGAGACCCATCTCATGTGCAAAGACACACCTAGGCTCAAAATAAAGGGATGGAGGAAAATTTACCAAGCAAATGGAAAGCAAAAAAAAAAAAAAAAACCAGAAGTTGCAATTCTAGTCTCTGGTAAAACAGACTTTAAACCAACAAAATTCAAAAGAGACAAAGAAGGGCACTAATGGCAAAGAGATCAATACAACAAGAAGAGCTAAGTGCCCTAAATATATATGCCCCCAATACAGAAGCACCCAGATACATAAAGCAAGTTCTTAATGAGCTTACAGAGAGACTCAGACTTCCACATAATAGTCGTGGAAGACATTAACACCCCACTGTCAATATTAGATTAACAAGACAGAAAATTAACAAGGATATTCAGGACTTGAACTCAGCTCTGGACCAAGTGGACCAGACACTAATAGACATCTACAGAACTCTCCACCCCAAATCAACAGAAAATACATTCTTCTCAGCACATCGCACATATTCTAAAATTGACCACATAATGGAAGTAAAATATTCCTCAGCAAACATAAAAGAGCAAAAATCTTAACAGACTCAGATCACAAATAACTAAGATCAGAGCAGAACTGAAGGATATGGAGACACACACAAAAAAAAAACTTTCAAAAAAAATCAATAAAAGAAACATGTATGTTTATTGTAGCACTGTTCATAATAGCAAAGACTTGGAACCAACCTAAATGCTAATCAATGATAGATTGGATAAAGAAAATGTGGCACATATACACCATGGAATACTATGCAGCCATAAAAAAAGATGAGTTCATGTCCTTTGCAGGGACATGGATGAAGCTGGAAACCATCATTCTCAGCAAACTAACACAAGAACAGAAAACCAGACACCACATGTTCTCACTCATAAGTGGGAGTTGAACAATGAGAGAACATGGTCATAGGGAGGGGAACATCATATACTGGGGCCAGTCAGTGGGTGAGGCGCTAGAGGAGGGATAGCATTAGGAGAAATACCTAATATAGATGATGGGTTGAGGGGTGCAACAAGCCACTATGGCACATGTATACCTATGTAACAAACCTGCATGTTCAGCACATGTACCCCAAAACTTAAAGTATGATAAAAGAAGACTTAACAAAGTTGCCTATAATTAAAAGGAAATTATTTATAATAGTTATATAAATTTACATAAATAAATTTATATGAATTATTTATAATAGCCTTTCTAGAGTTTGGACTTGGATATTAAAAATATACTATTACACTAAGAATTGTTTAGAACAACAAAATTTTCTGAAGATATTGATTTACTCTTAATAAAATTAGAAGAGATTTTAATTTTGTACTTGTTTTTCTTTTTTGAGACAGGGTCTCACTCTGTTGCCCAGGTGGAGTGCAGTGGCACGATCTCAGCTCACAACAACCTTGACCTCCCAGGCTTATGTGATTCTCTCACCTCAGCCTCCTTGATAGCTGCGACCACAGGCATGTGCCACCATGCTCAGCTAATTTTCTGTGTTTATAGTGGAAAGGGCATTCACCATTTTGCCCAGGCTGGTCTTGAACTCCTGTACTCAAGTGATCCACCCAACTCAGCCTCCCAAAGTGCTGTGATTACAAGCATGAGCAACTGTGCCTGGCCCTAATTTTGTTTTTAACTGAAAGTTCAACTTTTATTGTGTCTCACTGTTCTCAGCTTTTTGTCCCCTTTGAGAAGGCCTGAAGTAATACCTCTTTCCTTCAACATTTTCACTAGCTGTTGTAACTTTTTTCCTCAGATTCTAACTACTATTGTGGCCTGATGCTAAAAATGTCTTATATGAAATGTCTAAAGAAAATGTTTTCTTCCAATATAACATTCTGTGCTTTAGTTTTCAACTATTAAATACAACTGAAAATTTTCACTTTTGACCCAGAGCACATTCTTCCTATGTCTAACTAATTCAAGTACTATCTTTATTGGTTTTGACTTCCAAGTTATCTAAATGAACTCCTCATAGGGAAAACCAATCATACTTCAGAAGGACTTTTTTTGCCTTTTGGTAACTAACTTAAGAAACAGATTTTATGTTTTATCAAAATAATTCCTGTGTAATTGTGATTATGTTTTGGTTTGTTTATGAAAATTGAAATTAAAATTTTTAAAAGTAAGGTTATTACATATATGTAACTTTTAAAGTCTTTATGGTGATAAGTTACAGGGCTTTGACTCTTGGATCTAAAAAAGACAGCAAGTTCTGCTAAATCTTAAATATTGACAGTACTTAAACCTCATCTTCAGACCCAGGAAAAGTTGACAGTCAAAATAAACTGTATTCATGAGACACAGGGCCAGAAATTAAAATTAGTTGAACCCTCTAGGCCCAGGTACTATCAGGGAAGAGGTGGGCACAGGAAATTGTAAGGTTCAATTGTGAGAGATAAATTAGTTCAGGGTCTATCTGTAAATTAAGTATTAATATCAAAGGCACACTGATACAAGACCAGTATCTGGGCTCCTGTGTCAGCTTAAAAACTGTTTCTTGAAATATTAATCCATTTTTATTATTATAAAAGCTTATTAAAAGGTTTATGGCTGGGCACAGTGGCTCACCTCTGTAATCCCAGCACTTTGGTAAGGCAGCCAAGGTGGGAGGATCACTTGAGCCCAGGAGTTCAAGACCAGCCTAGAAAACAGGACAAAACTTCATTTCTAAAAAAAATACCAAAAAAATTCATCTGGGTGTGGTGGCATATGCCTGTAGTCCCAGCTACTCAGGAGGCTGAGGTAGGGGGAATCACTTTAGCCTGTGAGGACGAGGCTGCAGTGAGCTATGACCATGCCACTGTACTCCAATCTGGGCAACAGAGACCCTATCTAAAAAAAAAACAAAAAACAAAAAACTAAAATTAAAAAATAAAAGGCTTATTAAAATTAAATCTTATGATCAAGATGCTCCCAATTTTATAGATTTGTTTATGAGATTTCAGAGGCAGATTTAATTGGCTTCATGCTGTCTTAATCAAGATTATTTAGAAAATTAAGTCTCCTCTCCAAAGAATAAAGGTTTTTGCCCTTTTGTTAAATATTCGAGTTTTCGTTTTGGCTAACTAAATTATAACCTGAAGTATCATTGTACTAATGTGAATTTTATTTTGTATTATCGAGTGTTTTAAACCTTTGACATTTGACAAACTTTTCAAAACCAAATTCTAAATTAAGTTTTTAACCTGATTAGCCCTTTTAAATATTAGATCCTCCAGTGTCCAAAAGAGATATATTTGGCTTGTTTGATATATTATAATTATGCAAGAAGCGTTGTCAATATAAAATGACATTTAGCTTTCTTTGAGCTATATTCATTTAAATATTTTATTAGTATGTGTTACAAAATTATATAAAATATGTATAATCCTGATATGTCTCAGTATATATTAACAGAAATAATTATAATTGTTCTGTTAAATTGCTGTGTGCCACAGAGATGACCAGATTTCCTTGTCAATTGTGTCTTTAACTGTGACTGTCCTAAAATTTTGGAATTCACAGACAATTGTTGTCTTGTTTCAATCCTTTTCAAAAAGAAGTTTATAATCAGCCATGGGACTCCAATAGGTACTCATAAACGAAGATCTCTGATACTTGGAAAATTGTGCCATTGAAATAGAAAAGGACAAAACAAAAACAATTTTTAGGACTCTCATGGAAAGCTAATATATTCATAAGAACTGCTGGCCCAATATTGGGCCAAACAAGAATAGCATGGACTAAATTAATAAAAGACCAAAATTATATTTTTATATATATATATATATTTTTTTTTTTTGCTTAAAATGTTGCTGATTCTTTTTTGTCTTCTAAATTCAAAACAAAACTTTTTTTCTTTTGAGCTATTTACAGCTTTTAGAAATTGGGTAAAATATACTCATGTGAGAAGAATCTGGAGCATATTTTTCTCTCTACCTGATTTCTTTAAAATTTGGAAGCCATTTGTGATTATTCTTAAGTTATGGCAATACAGTTGTTTGCATAAGTGCAATAAGAATCTGTTTGCTTGTGTAACAGGACACAATTGGAGACTGGTTATTTTACCAAGGCTTTGACTGCAATGGACTGTTTTCAAATATAAACAGACTGTTTTAAGGAGTCAAAGTTGATTTAGAGAGCCAATAAAATACCCTTGGGAAACCTGGCTTCATACTTTGTCTACACAGTCCCTATATAGAGTTCCTGGCCTGTGGTAAGTAAAGAATGTCACTTTCTGACAGGCCCAAGCACCTGTCAGACCTTGAGTTATCTTGGGACTTTGAGAGAAAAAATTTTACCCAACTCATACAGGTATTTTCAGACACAAATAAATCTGTGGCTGGGCTCAAAGCTTTAAAAAATCTAATCTGAGATTGCTACAAAGTTCCAACAAAGCCAATTTTTTTTTTTTTTTTTTTTTTTTTTTTTTTTTTTGAGACGGAGTTTCGCTCTTGTTACCCAGGCTGGAGTGCAATGGCGCGATCTCGGCTCACCGCAACCTCCGCCTCCTGGGTTCAGGCAATTCTCCTGCCTCAACCTCCTGAGTAGCTGGGATTACAGGCACGCGCCACCATGCCCAGCTAAGTTTTTATATTTTTAGTAGAGACGGGGTTTCACCATGTTGACCAGGATGGTCTCGATCTGTTGACCTCGTGATCCACCCGCCTTGGCCTCCCAAAGTGCTGGGATTACAGGCTTGAGCCACCGCGCCCGGCCCCAAAGCCAATTTTAAAAGAGCCTATGTGACAAATAATTACTCTTGCTACACTTTATGCAAATAATCAGGCCAAGTGTAATAAAACTAAAACTTATACTGCATCGCTTCTTGGACTTTTGGCTAAGATCAAGTGTAAAACTTATACTGCAACAAATTGGTTCTACTGTAATTTTTTCTTAACATAGGGATTGGACAGGGAAAAATCATGATTCAAAATAAACTATAGCACAACTTATTAGATTCTAATCTTGAGTAGTTGTTTTCAATTTTTATTATTATCTAGAATTCAGACCAAATTCTAAAGTTTTTCCTGGCTCTGAGATTCCAAAATAATGTTTTTTATTCTTTTTCTTTTTTATTTTTCCTTTTTTTTCCTAATTTTTCCTGATCTGAAATTACTAAAACTAAAGCTGTACTTTTCTTTTTTTTGAGACGGAGTTTCGCTCTTGTTACCCAGGCTGGAGTGCAATGGCGCAATCTCGGCTCACTGCAACCTCCGCCTCCTGGGTTCAGGCAATTCTCCCGCCTCAGCCTCCTGAGTCACTGGGATTACAGGCACACGCCACCATGCCCAGCTAATTTTTTGTATTTTTAGTAGAGACGGGGTTTCACCATGTTGACCAGGATGGTCTCGATCTCTTGACCTCGTGATCCACCCGCCTCGGCCTCCCAAAGTGCTGGGATTACAGGCTTGAGCCACCGCGCCCGGCCAAAGCTGTACTTTTCTTAAAGCCTTGTGAACTGAAGCTGTACAATTTAAACTTGAGAAGAAAATAATGGCAAACTATTTTTATACATAAACCACTTTTGTGCCTGCTTTTTGATGTATGAACTTCAGAGTAATATGGCTTATATCAGTTTTCCAGGATTGTTCTTCATTTTTTTCTTTGTTTATAGTTGTCTTTCTTCCTGCCCCTATTTTTTCTTCATAGGACAAAAAAATTCATAACCTGCTAAAAATGAGCTTTCCTAATAATGTGGGACCTATTTGTCTGGGAATAAACTGTCCTAGCCACAAGAGATCAGACAAAACCCAAGACCAGAGACTCATTTTCTTCTAAAATACTGCCTCTGAAAGAGTTTTAAAAAGAAGAAGAGAAAGAAATGTAAAAGGAAAATAAAAACTTGGGATCTCAATTTTCTGTGCCAAAAGGAAAAAACTGATCTGAAAGCTGAGTCATGCAAGAAGCTGCCTTTCCTTAAGCAAATAGCTTAAGCAAATAAGAGGTTTTTTAAAAAGGTAGATAAAAGGTTTCATAAAAATCTCCACAGGTAGCTATTCCATGTTCACTTTATCTTATGTAAAGTGCTTGAGCATGAGATGAAAACTTGACTATTCCCCTACTTGCTCCTTTTCTCTTGCAACAGGTGGATTCAGTAATGTGATCATACCTTCCCTTTTTACCACCAGCCTGCTTTATTGTTTTAAATATTGAAGCCCTCAAAATCACCTCTGGAGAAAAGCACAGACCACAGACTATTTCTCTCATGTTTTTTCTCCCAGGCATTGTCCTTATCCTTGGCAAAATAAACATCTAAATTGATTGAGACCTGTCTCAGATACTTTTTGGGTTACACTGTAAAAGTGTCAATCTTTTAAAATTTTTTCCTGAAATACCTGGGTAAAATAAAGTGATATTAAGATAATTGTTTAGTTGTAACTTCCCAATGGTGTATATTGTGCCAAGAGTAGATTATTATAGACTTCTCATTCCTTCCACATATTTATAAACATCAAGTCACAGCCCTTTTCATGGAGCTGGAAGATTCTAGTGAGACAGTTTACCATCTATGGCTCTGTTCATTCTTCTTTCTAGACTTATTCCATCTGGCCATGCTCTTTTCTTCCAGATGTTCATTTTAGCTTTCATCTCATCACTTATTTTGTACTGCATATGTTATCCCTCACTTTTCAAAATCATCTGCCACTGCAAAAGAAGAATTACTCCAAACCTGGCCTGGGACAGAGCTTTTTATTTGATATAATTGACAACTTCTTTCTAGGAAGAAATGACAATTCCTGATAAAATGATTAAGCAATTTTCAGATAAAGTTTAATGAAATTAAGACATTCTAGGAAAGTCAAGTAAGGTAAGAATGAATATGAATCCAAACAGGAAGTTATTGGTGAAGAGCACAGTTACTATGATTACATAAAGCAGAAGCCAAAATACAGTGGGTTGAGAAATGCAAGAGAAGTAAAGAATTGGAGACCACAAGGCAGGTGCCTGTTCCAAGAATCTTGGCTGGGAAAGGCAGGAGAAAGGGAAGATGATAGCTGTTTTTAAAAGATCTTGAATCTTGATCCTGTTTATATGTGGAAGGAATGGAGAGTTATAACTATCTGCTAGATAAAAGCTTTTGTCTCTCATTACATGTAAGATGGCATGTTCTGATTTGGTTTCACTTCTTTAGAATAGGTAAACAATGGAAATTTAGGAAGGAGAAAAGCTTATTTTCATTACCTAATATTAGAGAGTATGGTATAGAGCAAGATCTCCTAAATTCATCTGCTCAGTAGACTAAACTATGGATTTTAATAAAAATTAAGATTTCAGGGCTTTGTACCAGATCCACTAACCCAGAATGTCTAAGAAAGCGACCTAGAAATCTGCATAACATGTACCTTATGAGCAAGCAAAGTTGGGAAAAAATGCTGCAGTGATGAAAAGCACAAGCTCTATAATCAGAAAAATCTTGGTTGAAAATCTTCTCCATCACTATGTGGCCTTGTATAAATTATTAGTATGCGGCTTTGTATAAATTATTCTATCTCCTCAGTGGTTATTGAAGGGATAAAATGATATAATACAAGTAAAGTGCTGTTAAATAAATTTTATAGGAGGCCATTGGTTTGGAATAAGCTCCTACACTACACCCAACAAACCAAACCAAAATGGGGTTACTTATGCTGAAGTTTCATGCCACCAAGCTACTAAGAGTTTTACATGACTTTCCAACACATCAAGAGAGAGATAATAGCCAAACCCCCAGGCAGGCCTGTTTTAGGCAGCATGATAAGAAAGTCCCTTTTGCTTTAACCATACAAGAAAAGTAACTTTGAAATGACCAATCACTTCTTCTTTTCTGTTTCTGCTTTCTTCAATTTTTTTCTACCTATAAAACCAGCCTCTTCTGTTTAGCTCATCAGAACTCTCATCTTATTTTACGGAATAAAATATTGCCCAATTCTAGAATTACAGATAAAAACCAATAAAGATATTTGAGTTTGTTACAGTTTTGTCTTTCGATAGTCCTGGTAGCCATAAAAAGGGGTCTTAATAAGACAGCTGGCAAATCCCAAGACCCCTTGTGAAATTCAGGAAAGACACTGTTAACCCCTTTTGAGGTCCCCTGTCTTCCTCCCAGAATCCTCAGCATTGTAAGTTTCTCTCAGGTTGGACTATGCTCTTTGTGGATTGAGCTCCCTGATATTATTGGCTTTTGAATCCAGGTTTAGCTTGTGCTATAAGAGAGCATTTGACCTTGGAGTAACAAGTATTAGTTTGTACTCTAAGGGAGAACTTGACTTTTGGGTTTGTGGTGCCAATGAGATAATGGCAATAGTTATACAGTGTTTGGTTTTGTCATTATTGTTGTTGTTGTGGTAGTGGTGATTGTTTAAGAAAGTGTCTCACTCTGTCACTCAGGCTGGAGTACAGTGGTTTGATCCGGGCTCATTGCAACCTCCACTTCCCAGGCTCAAGTGATTCTCCAGCCTCAGCCTCCTGAGTAGCTGGGACCACAAGGGTGAGCCAGCATACTCGGCCAATTTTTGGATTTTTTGTAGAAACCAGGTTTTTTTTTTTTTTTTTTTTTTTTTTTGAAACGGGGTTTCGCTCTTTTTACCCAGGCTGGAGTGCAATGGCGCGATCTCGGCTCACCGCAACCTCCGCCTCCTGGGTTCAGGCAATTCTCCTGCCTCAGCCTCCTGAGTAGCTGGGATTACAGGCACGCGCCACCATGCCCAGCTAATTTTTGGTACTTTTAGTAGAGACGGGGTTTCACCTTGTTGACCAGGATGGTCTTGATCTCTTGACCTCGTGATCCACCCGCCTCGGCCTCCCAAAGTGCTGGGATTACAGGCTTGAGCCACCGCGCCCGGCCAGAAACCAGGTTTTGTCATGTTGCCTAATCTGGTCTCAAACTCCTGGCTCAAGCCATCTGCCTGCCTCGGTCTCTGAAAGTGCTGGGATTACAGGCTTGAGCCATCTCACCTGGTGAAGAGCTACAGTTTTTAAATTGATAGCAGTTGCAGTAGCTGGTTATTACTGCTGCAAGCTTTCAGAATCACAGGTATTTGGTTCTATCCTCTTCATTTCTCCTTGGGCATTTAGGTAAGAGAGGCCTCAGATGTCTGACTGAGCCAGACAGAAACTATAAACCCATTGGCTAAGTTGGTCAAGGGGATGTTAGAGCCAAATCCACAGCTTGCCTAGTGGGCACAGGTAAGGCAGTTAAGAGCTCCAGAGTGTTGCCACTGGAAAAAAAAACAACAACAATAAGGCTTCTACGAAAGGATAAGCTGGTCACAGAATGGCCGTGTGGACATTAAGTCACCTGCCAGTCTCAAGAAAATGCCTGTGCGGCAATGTACACTATGAAAGCATTATACAACCCAACTCTATGGCATTTCCCTCTTAGAATTTTATTTCATCTCTGAAAGATTCAAGATTCAATGTGAAAAATGAATCATGAAGATGGCCAAGAGAAGGCAACAACAGAATGCAGCTCCCAGCGAATGAGATGCAGAGCGCTAGAGGACTTCACAATTCCAAAGGAGGTGCCAGGTTCGTTTTGGTGGGACTGATAGGTCGCTGAAAATAGCCCACTGAAAATAGCCTAGGGAAGGAGCCACAGAGGGAGAGCCGCTGGGGGGGTGGGGGGTAAACCAAGACAGGGTGGGGCACGTCCCCACCTGGAACGTGCAGCCAGCTCAGAGTGTTGGAGGACTTCACAGCCTCAGTGCTCCCATTCGGATCCAGTGCTTACCTCATCCCTCCTGCAACCCATGGTCCACAAGAGCCGCGCCAGACTGAGGGGCACAGTGGGTTGTCAATGCAAATCTGAGCTGTGGCTCCTGCAGGGGCGCGGAAAATTGTCATCACAGGTACCTGGGCAGCAGTTTGGACTAAGGCAAGCGGGACAGACATTCCCAAAGAAAAAGGCAGAGTTAAAAGCAGCGAAACAGGCCATAAGCCCGGCAGGCCCCACCCCTGCAGAACTCAAACTGAAGCCCTCGCTAGAGCGCTTGGTAGCAAATAGACCAGTTTGACCCCAACCAGGCAGATTGAGCTCTGGGAAGGAGAGACGCTATTGGTAAAGTGGGGCCCATCTCACCTGCAAACAAACTCCAGGGAAGGACCACCCACCCAGCAACCTGACTGAATTCTAGAGAGCCCAGCAACACCCTCTACAGGCCAAAAAGATATATTTCCAACAAAGACTCCTCGAAATCACCAACTTCAAAGATAAAATGGAGATAAATCCTGGAAGATGGAAAAAAAACAACGCAAAAAGGATGAAACCATCAAAGACCAGAACACACCTTCTCCTCCCAGGGATCACAACTCCTCACCATCAAGGGAACAAAAAAGACAGAGAATGAATTTGACAAATTGACAGAAGCAGGCTTCGGAAGGTGGGTAATAATAAACTCTGAGTTAAAAGACCATGTTCTAACCCAATGCAAAGAAACTGAGAACCTTGAAAAAAGGTTAGACAAAATGCTAACTAGAAGAACCAACTTAGAGAAGAACATAAAAGACTTGATGGAGCTGAAAAACACAGCATGAGAACTTCTCAAGGCATACACAAGTTTCAACAGCCGAATTGATCAGGCAGAAGCAAGGATATCAGAGATAGAAGATGAAATCAATGAAATAAAACAGGAAGGCAAGATTAGAGAAAAAAGAACAAAAAAATGAACAGAGCCTCCAAGAAATTTGAAATTATGTGAAAAGACCTAATGTACACTTGATTGGCGTACCTGAATGTGACAGGGAGAAAGGATCCAAGTAGGAAAAAACTCTTCAAGATATCCAAGAGAACATCCACAACCTAACAAGGCAGGCCAACATTCAAATCCAGGAAATACAGAGAACACCACAAAGGTATTCCTCAAGAAGAGCAACCCCAAGGCATATAGTTGTCAGATTCACCAGGGTTGAAATGAAGGAAAAAATCCTAAGGGCAGCCAGAAAGGTCGAGTCACCCACAAAGGAAAGACCATCAGACTCACAGCGGATATCTCGGCAGAAACTCTACAAGCTAGAAAGGAGTGAGGGCCAATATTCAACGTCCTTAAAGAAAAGAATTTTCAACCCACAATTTCATATCCTGCCAAATTAAGCTTCACAAGTGAAGGAGAAAAAAAATCCTTTACGAACAAGCAAGTACTCAGAGATTTTATCATCACCAGGCCTGCTTTACAAGCGCTCCTGAAAGAAGCACTAAACATAGAAAGGAACAACCAGTCCGTTTTGGTATCTGACCACCTTCCATATCTTATAACACAGGCCTGCCTCCAGCCATAATCCCATCAAGTCAGTTTAGCCAAAAATCTCTTATCCTTTATGTTTTTTCTGAGTAATTTTCCAATCACTGATACCCCTCAACCCTGCTTCTTGGTTATAAATCTCCATTTGTCCTTGTTGAAGTCAGAGTTGAGTCAAATCTCTTCGCCTCAGTACAAGACCCCATTGGCATGGTCTCTACACCTATCTCCATGGCCCCCTTGAATAAAGTCTGCCTTACCATTTTTTTTTTTTTGAGACAGAGTCTCACTTTGTCTCCCAGACTGAAGTAAAGTGGCATGATCTCAGCTCACTGCAACCTCCGACTCCCAGGTTCAAGCAATTCTGCCTCAGCCTCCCAAGTAGCTGGGACTACAGGCGTGTACCACCATGCCTGGCAAATTTTTGTATTTTTTAGTAGAGATGAGGTTTCACCATGTTGGCCAATCTGGTCTTGAACTCAAGTGGTCCACCCGCCTCAGCCTCCCAAAGTGCTGAAATTATAGATGTGAGCCACTGCCCCCAGCCCATCTTAACAATCTTTAACAAGTGTCATAAATAATTTTTTAACCTCCTTCTTGGGGGAAGTGAAAGGAAGGAATAGTTCTGAAAATAGTCATTTGTAAGAGGGTACTATGAATCTTAGAATTTAAAAGACACTTTGGAAATCATCTAGTTGGAAATTATGCCAACTATTCTATTTTTATCAGTAGCAAACTAGTTAAATAAATTATGGTATATCCATATAACCAAATACTATGTAGCTATTGAATTTAAAAATGAGGAAGCTATACACTATTACAGAAAAAAAAAACTTGAGGTATGCTATTAAGAGAAAACAGCAAGGTACAGAAAAATATGTATTATCTTAGTCAGTTTGGGCTGCTATAAGAATACCACAAATTGGGTTGCTTCAGTAATAAACATTTCTTTCTCACAGTTCTGCAGGTAGAGACGTACAAGAAGAAGGCTCCAGCAGATGCGGTGTCTAGTGAAAGCACTCATCCTGTTTGCAGATAAGCACCTCTCTCTCTCTCCTCCTCCTCTCTCTCTGTCTCTCTCTCTGTCTCTCTCTCTCTCTCTCTCTCTCTCTCTCTCTCACACACACACACACACACACACACACACACACACACACACACACATCTTTCTCCCTACCATGTGAAGATACAATAGAAGATACCAAGGATAAGGGATTTTCCCTAAACTGATTTTGTCCAAACTGGATTCAACAAGGACTAAGAGGAAAAACCAAGGCTGGACCTAGTCAAGCAGAGGACTTGTAAGAAATAAACGTTTGTTGTTTAAACCACCCAGTGTATGGTATTCTGTTATAACAACTCAAACTGGCCAAGATACCTCTGAATGGCCCCTACTAATACTATTATATAGGGGTTTAGGATTTCAACAAATGGATTTTAAGGGAAGTCAAAAATTTAGCTTATAATAAATATAAATATTACTTTTGTGTAAAATGGAGTCAAAACAAGGATGTGTATTTGTATATGCTTGTGCAGGCATGAAGAAACTTAAAAATCTTTTCAATACCTTCACATAGATCTAAATAAAGAAACTTTCAAGGATATATAAGAAATTAATAAGGAAGGGAGTAAAGTAGGAACTAGACACATGAGAGACAAACAAGACTTTGCACTTTATGATATTCTTTTTGATGTTTGAAACATGTGAACAAATTACCTTTTTTAAAAAATGTGAAGCCCTAACCTCTCTGTGGAATTCAAGACTACCTGCCCAACATCTCCACTGAGATGTCTAATAGGCTTTCCAAACATTACATGTTCAAAACAGAACATTTGAGATTCCCCCTCAAGCCTACTTCTCTCCTGGTTTTCTATTACACAGTAAACACCACTACCATTTTAGTAGAGATGGGGTTTCACCATGTTGGCCAGGCTGGTCTTGAACTTCTGGCCTCAGGTGATCCTCCTGCCTCGGCTTCCTAAAATGCTAGAATTCTAGGTGTGAGCCACAATGCCTGGCTTTTTTTGGTTGTTGTGCTTTTAAAAAACAGGATCTCATTCTGTCACCCAAGCTGGAGTGCAGTGGCATGATCATAGCTTACTGCAACCTTAAACTCCTAAACTCTAGGAATTATCCTCCCTCAGCCTCCCAAATGGCTAGAAATATAGGCAAGTGCCACCACACCTGGCTATTTTCTAATTTTTTGTAGAGATGCGATCTTGCTATGTTGCCCAGGTTAGTCTTGAACTCCTGGCCTCAAGCATCTTCCCATTTTGTTCTCCAAAAGTACTTGCATTACACGTTTGATGAGCCACTGTACCCAGCTCAGCTAACATTTTTTTCATAGCAAGCTTTATTGATGAAAGAAAGAATGAATCGTTTTGTATTCTGAGAAAGCTCTTTATCTCTTTACAGACCAGCACTTTGTGTAGTACCATTACTGGTCTCCCTGTTTCCATTCTCACTGATTTACATATATACCCATTCTTTATAGGAAAGCCAAAATTCATGTTTATAATAAGTCACATCATGTTGACCTCATATTAAAACCCTCTAAAGTCTTCCATAACAACTAAGATAAAATCTTAGCCCCTTATCAAGAACTACATGAACTTACCTAACCTGGCCCATCTTTCCTTCATTACACTCCAACCACACTGATTATTTCTCTTTTTTTAATTTCAACTTTTATTTTAGATACAGGAGCACATGTGCACGTTTGTTACACAGATATATTGCACCCAGGTAGTCAGCATAGTACCAAATAGGCAGATTTTCAACCTATGCCCCACTCCCTCACCGCTCTGGTAGTCCACAGCACACTGATCCTTTTTATGTTGTGAACATGCCAAGTTCTTTCCCCCTTTTGGGACTTTGGACACTCTGCCTGGAATTCTGAGCCCTTATATCTTCTTGTGTCTGATAGAGTGTCATCATTTAGATTTTAGCTTAAAGGAATGGTGATACTGTGAATGTTGTACGTCATTTTATCCTCCCAACTCTTGATTTCTTTTTGCTTTTAGGAAATATAGAACCAAATGTGTGGCTTGCTTCTTAACACTAAACAGAATCTTATGCTACAGATTACTGTGTGTTGTGGGCTAGTCATGTCCCCTCAAAATTCATATACTGAAGTTCTAATCCCTAGTGCATTAAAATGTGAATATATTTGGAGATAAAAATCTCTCAAAAGATAATGAAGTTCAAATGAGGTCATTAGGGTGGACCCCACTCCAATGACTGGTATCCTTAAAAGAATAGGAGATTAGGAAACAGTACAGGCCAGGCATGGTGGCTCATGCCTGTATTCCCAGCATTTTGGGAGGCTGAGGCAGGCGGATCACCTGAGGTCAGAAAGTTTGAGACCCCACAAGCACAGGCAACCAAAGCAAATATGTATATGGAGACCAGTCTGACCAACATGGTGAAACTCAGTCTCTACTAAAAATAGAAAAAGTAGCCAGGCATAGTGGTGGGCCCCTATAATCCCAGCTATTTGGGAGGCTGACCCAGGAGAATTGCTTGAGCCTGGGAGGGAGGGGTTGCAGTGAGCTGAGACTGTAGCACTGCACTCCAACCTGGGCAACAAAATGAGACACCTTCTCAAATAAATACATACATACATAAATGAATAAAGGAAACAGAGAGTACAGAAGACACAGTGAGAAGGCAGCTATCTACAAGCCGAGGAGAGAGGTCCCAGAAGAAACCAACCCTGCTGACACCTAGGTATCAGACTTCTAGCCTCCAAAACTGTGAGAAAATAAATTTCTATTATTTAAGCCATAGGTCTGTGATACTTTATTATGACAGCCTTAGCAATCTAGCACACTATGTATCAACTAACATCTCTCGTGACTTGCTTTGAGTATTCTATCCTTATTTTCTTTTCCCACTGATATTTAATTTTTTAATTTTTCTTTTCTGTGTATGTTTATGCAGCTACCTTAAATCCTTTTTGGAATCCATGACTCATCTAAGGTATGTGTCTGATAATCCTTTCCAAAACAGGAAGAGATTAATGGTAATTTACCATTGCTAGCTCTTAATGAATCCTGCTCTGTCGTGATCAATACAGCTTCCTTTTCCAAGCGGTTATGCTACATGACTAATGATCTATTCAAGACAGTTGCCAAGGCGCAACATCAGGTTGGGAAGTTAGAAAACATCTAAGAGGCTGGAGCAAGAAATGTGAAGTTGGCATTACTAACAAGGACTTGAGAAGTGACTTGCAACCCAGGCACTGCTTTTAGCAAAATTGACCAAGTTATATGCTTAAATGAGCATTTAGGATATGCCAAGCACACTGCTAAGCACATGGTAATTTCATTTAATTCTCATCACAATCCTATGAGATGTAGGTACAAATATCTCCCTTTTAGAGATGAAGGAATTGAGACACTGAAGAGGTTCAGCAGCTTTTCCAAGGTCACAAAACAAGAATGTGATAGACCCTGCTTTGAAAACCAGCAATCTAACTCCAGAGCCCATGCTCTTGGCTGCTGGATTATACTACAGATAACAAATATAGTGCACAATCAATTCAGCTAAACAAACACTTATTGAGCAACTACCCTTGTGATATTGTGCTGGCCTAAAGCCAGAACCTGAGAAACGCCATCTTTACAAAATGCAAAACTGTTTTTTAAATAAGTTGCAACAGCTGCCCCATTCTCCTCACAATAACTGCTGGCCCTTGGAATGTCCAGAGACCCCCACCCTTTTCTCCACCCAGGAGGGGAATTACAGAATCCCCTGGCCCTTGGAATGTCTGGAGACCCCCACCCTCGTCTCTGCCCAGGAGGTGAATTACAAAATCCCCTGGCCCTTGGCATGTCTGAAACCTTTTCATCCCCATCCCCGCTCCTCACCCCCACTCCCAAGGTAGTTTTTCGGGTATAAAAAGTCTCGGCACCTTCCTTTCGGTGCCACAGGTTGGAGAGACGTGAGTCCTCTGTGGTCGCCGGCATAATAAATGACCGTGCAATCTGGCATACTTTTGTCTTGGTGCTAACTTTCTACGCTGGGTCCAGTACAACATTTGGAGGCCCCAGCAAGATATTCTCTTTTTGTTATCACCAGGCAAAAGCCATCTCAGAGTCTTGCCCAGGCAGCCGCTCCCACCTTGGTGGCCTCTGGGGAGGCACCCCCTGTTCTTCCCAGGGCCCCAGAGAGCCACTGTGGAGGATAAGTGACCTCTCGGCCGACATTTACCCAAAATTCCTCAGGGTCCTAAAAACCTCCAGAGGTAAGTCTGGTCTGGGAACTAGTTCAAAGGAAGGGCCTGAGTCGGGGGACTGACGAGTCATTGCAACTCCGACCTGGCAAGCCTCACCGAGACATTGCTTGAGGCTTCTGGTAGCTGGTGCAGTGGGTACCCGCATTCATCTTCTGGTAGCTGGCATCGTGAGTGTCAGCGTTCGGTTGTTTTCTGTAACCTCTGTGTGAGTGAGAGTGAGTGTGTATATATGTAGTCCCATGGCTGAAAGGCTACGGGGCTTGTGTGGGCCTTCACCTGTGGTTCCACTGGAGCGTCGTAAGGCATAACGGTGATTCACCTCAGAGCTGTCCTACTTGGACTTCCATCCTGAGGTGACCAGGCCCGGGGATTATACGGGTACACCTTAGCCAAGACGCTCCTGAAAAATTCCTCTGGGAAAGTGGCCGGGTAGGCATCTGACTGGTCTCCCATCTGGGGGGCACCCACCCTTTGTCTGTCATTCTTGTATGTGGTCCTGTCTCATCTGTAAATTTGTCAGTTTTATTAGACTCCTGCTAGCAGACATACACTGGTTCAGGCCAACTTCCCTTAAGGTAGGAGATATCTTACAGTGGTTGACGAACCACTGGATGCAGGGAAATTATATTGATTACACCCCAGCAGAAATTATTCTTTTTCTTCCTCATATTCTTCTTCTATCACTGATGCCTCACTCTTTCTTCCTTTGCCATGTGGCAGGTAGTCTTAGCTCTAGCTGTCTTTATTCTCTTCCTTGTTATGGTCATTGTAGCCTGTAAATTCTCCCAGCCATCTCCACCGGGAAAAGAGTACTTTTGCCCATGCTGGGTCTGATTCCATGTTGGGAAGGCCATTGTGCCCTCGACAGCTTGGAGGTAATTTCTTTGGAGCTTGTGTAAAACAAAACCCTAGATCAAAGTTTACGGGTGCTCTTTCTCAGGCTGGGATGCAAAATAGGTAACTGCTTGTTCTGCCAGGAAAGTGTCCAGTGTTGTTATGGGCAGTGCCCAATGGTGCAACACAGAAAGAAAAGAGAGGAGAGAGAAAGGAGAAAGAGGAGAAAGGAGAAAGAGAGGAGACAGAGGACAAGAAAGTAGGAGAAAGGAGAAGAGAGGAGAGACAGAAAAGAGAGGACAAGAAAGTAGGAGAGAGGAGAAGAGAGGAGACAGAGAAGAATTTAATGCCTTTCAGGATCCCTGTGTCAAGGGAACCAGAAGCCACAGGGGCGGAGAACTCACCGCCAGCCCAGCGGCTGCGAGCTCAGTTTTAAACTGACACTAAGAGCATATTTTTTTCCTTTCTCTGCCAGCAGTTAGCCCCGCCCAGGTTTGAGGCAGGCCACACTGCCTCAGGGTGCAGCATTTGCGTCCAGAATCTGGCTTTAAAAAAAGCTTTCTGGGCCGGGCGCGGTGACTCACGCCTGTAATCCCAACACTTTGGGAGGCCGAGGCGGGTGGATCACGAGGACAAGAGCTCAAGACCATCCTGGTCAACATGGTGAAACCCCGTCTCTACTAAAAATACAAAAATTAGCTGGGCATGGTGGCGTGTGCCTGTAGTCCCAGCTACTTGGGAGGCTGAAGCAGGAGAATTGCCTGAACCCAGGAGGCGGAGGTTGCAGTGAGCCGAGATCACGCCATTGTACTCCAGCCTGGGTAACAAGAGCGAAACTCCGTCAAAAAAAAAAAAAGCTTTCTAACTGCTTGTAACAAAAGTGACTTGTTAACACCGTCATTAAGGTGTGGGGCCTGCAACTGCAAGGTTATTGGTTCAAATCCTCAGTGAAGCCAGTTTTAAATTAGGGAAATTAGTTTTAAATTAGTAAAATCTCTTGGGGGAAATTTGGCATTAAAAAAAAAACCCACAAATGGGGTGGTGTAGCTCCCAGCCTTGTACCCACCTCCAATGCATGATGGCCAACTTCAAGGTTGGGTTCTCAGGCCAATATGGGGTGAAATTAACCCTGGAAAACTCCGCTCTTTGTGTGAACTTGAATGGCCATTAGGTGGCAAGATACTAGGACCTATGACCCAAAAATTACCCAGGCTGTATGGAAAATGGTGGCAGAAACTCCTGGATACACTGAGCAGTTTCCATACATTGACCAATGGTTGGGTTTAGTCCAATGGCCTCCCCCATGGCTAAAGCGCTGCATAAAACAGGCTAGACTTCAGGTCACATTAGCCGGCCCTAAAGAAAGTCCCTTCTGGGCCAGTCATTCTCCCCACCCCATTGGAGGATCAGGAATTGCACCACCCTTGACAGTACTATTAACCAAACCTTGTCCCCCACTGCACACCCGTAGCACGGCCCTCGCACCCACCGGCAGTCCTCCCCTTTCCAAGAGGCACCCCCAACAGAAGACAATTGGGGTCGCCCATTCTTTGTTCACATCCCCTTCTTGTCAAGTAACTTATATAACTGGAAGGTGATAGAGATCAAAGAGAGGGCCAAAACACCAAGTGCTGGCACAAGCTTTATTAAGAGCAAGGGAAAGCTCCCGGGCTGAACACAAATTTGGCGTGCAGCATCCGGGGTGGGGCCAAAGGGATTTTTATGGCCTGCAAGCCAGCAGATGTCCCCAGTGTGAGGGGCTGTGCAGGAGGGAAGTGCTGGGGAACTGCTAAGAGTTCCCGGGAGAGGGTCATGCTGGAGAATTGCTAAGGCAGCGAGAGGGGGAGGGTTAGGTACCTGCCGAGATGGAAAGTTCCCCGGGAGGGGCTAGTGCTGGGAGGTTGGGGAATATAAAGCGGTGACAGTGCCAAGGTTTTACAATGAAACTCAACATCCCCCGTTCTATGAGAAGCCCCAGGCTTTGACAGGAATCTTAAAATCTGTACTCCAGACACATCGCCCCACTTGGGACAACTGCCAACAATTATTACAAATTCTGTTCACCACAGAGGAAAAAGGCAAAATTAGACAGGAAGCCCTGAAAGCCATCATAGGTCCAGGGCGAGAGAAAAAAAGTTCTTTCCCTCTACCTGACCCCAATGAGACCCCAACACCTTGGGGGTCACCAGGCTCTGAACACTTTTCACCGGTATCTTATAGGAGGGCTTAGGGAAGTCGCCCACAAGCCCACTAACCTCTCCGAGGTAGGGACTGTAACTCAGGGTCCACAGAAATTGCTAGCTGCTTTCCTTGAGCACTTACTGGACGTCTATTACACTGAGGCCCTGGAGAATCAGCGAGCCATCAATCTGGCTTTTGTTTCCCAGTCTGCCCCAGACATAAAAAGAAAATTGCAAAAATTGGAGAGGTCCCAGAGAATGAATTTAACTCAGTTGTTAAAAATTGCCCAAAAAGTCTTAAACAATAGAGACACCTTAGAGGCCAAGCAAGATAAAAAGTTACTAAGGCAGTGATAGCAACACTCCAAAAAAAAAAACACAACTAGCCCCTGGACCACAAATCGATTTGTTGATCTGGGAAACGGCACTGTTACCCACTCATTCTTGGTCATCCCTGAGCGTCTATATCCACTCCTGGAACAGGACTTGCTCCACAAACTGCAAGCAAGTATTTCTTTCAGCGAGGGTCAAGTGTGCCTCTCAATTCCTCCTCCCTTAACTACAGGCCCACCTGAGCAGATCCTTATCACCTGTGCTCTGTCAGATGAGTATCTCTTGTAGGAAGCTTTATCCTCAGAGGCAAGTCAACCACCAGCACCAGACTTCCTCCGCAAATTTCAAGAGAGTGTACCGGGAGTATGGGCTGAAACAAGTCTCCCAGGGCTGGCAAGTCACTGAACCCCAGTAGTGGTCCAGCTATTAGCAATGGCAACTTCAGTCCAGGTGAAGCAATACCCTATGAGCCGGGAAGCCAGGCGAGGAATTGCTCCGCACATCACCAGACTCTTGAAGGGAGGAATCCTCACTACCTGTAAGTCTCCCTGGAATACCCCCTTGCTCCCCTTGCTAAAACCAGGCACACAGAACTATCGGCCTGTGCAGGACTTGAGGGAGGTGAATAAACGGGTAGAAACTGTTCATCCTACAGTTCCAAATCCGTACACCCTCCTGTCTCTTGGACCCAAAACACCACCATTACACTGTCTTGGATCTTAAGGATGCATTCTTTTGCATCCCACTAGCCCCTGTTAGCCAGCCTATATTTGCTTTTGAATGGACCGACCCTGATAATGGAATCTGGGGGCAACTCACTTGAACAAAACTGCCTCAGGGGTTCAAAAACTCCCCCACTCTGTTTGATGAGGCACTTAGCCAAGACCTTGCTGCCTTCCGAGCTGAGTTCCCAGAGTGTACCCTACTCCAATACGTAGATGACTTACTCTTGGCTACAAAAACCCAGGAGGCCTGTAAAGAGACCACCCAGTCATTATTGAAAAAACCCTGCAGGCTTTGGGGTACCGGGTCTCAGCTAAAAAGGCCCAACTCTGCCAGCCAAAAGTGACTTACCTGGGCTATGTTATAGAGAAGGGCAACCGGGCACTGGTACCCAGCCGAGTCCAAGCAGTGCTGCAAATACCCAACCCCACCATGAAAGGCCAAGTTCAAGAATTCCTTGGGGCAGTAGGGTACTGCAGGCTATTGATTTTGGGATTTGCTGAGATAGCCAAGCCCCTGTATGCCTGCGCTGGAGGAAATCAGCCCTTGACATGGACAGAGGTGGAGCAACAGACTTTTGACAAGCTCAAGACTGCCCTGACTGCAGCCCCAGCCTTGGCCTTGCCAGACATCTCTAAACATTTCCAGTTGTGTGTGCATGAGAAACAGGGAGTCGCTAAGGGGGTGCTCACCCAGACATTGGAACCCTGATCCCGGCCAGTTGCCTACCTTTTAAAAAGACTTGATCCTGTAGCCTCTGGGTGGCCAGCTTGTTTGAGGTCGGTGGCAGCTACGGCCCTGTTAGTCAGGGAGGCGGACAAACTGACCTTGGGGCAGGAGTTGAACTTAGTGGCACCCCACGCGGTGGAGTTGCTATTCCGTGGAGCTCCGGGAAAACGGATGTCTAATGCCCGCATAGTCCAACACCAGGCCTTACTTTTGGACCAGTCCCGCATAAAATTTTCAAAAACCACAGTTTTAAACCCCGCCATACTGCTACCTGACAGCAAGCCAGAAAAGCCCATACATGACTGCCAACAGACAATAGTTGTCCTCCACGCTGCGCGACCAGATTTCACCGACGTTCCCCTGCGGAACCCAGAGGAGGTACTATATACAGATGACAACAGTTTCATGGTCGACGGAGTCAGGTATGCTGGGGCAGCTGTGGTCACTCTAGAGTGGGCTATCTGGGCCCAGGCTCCTCCACATGAAACCTCAGTCCAAAAGGCTGAACTTATAGCTTTAATAAAGGCCTTGGACTGGGCGGAGGGAAAAATTGTTAACATCTACATGGATAGCCGGTATGCCTTTGCTACAGCCCATGTGCATGGTGCCATTTATAAAGAAAGAGGGTTGCTTACCTCAGAGGGAAAAATCATCAAAAACAAAGAGGAAATCCTAGCTCTACTAGAAGCTATATGGAAGCCTAAGGCAGTGGCATTGATGCACTGCAAAGGACACCAGAAGAGAGATTCACCAGAGGCAAGGGGAAATAGGGCAGCTGACCTACAGGCCAGACAGGCAGCTTTGGGGTCAGTAAAACCTCTGACCCTTCTTGTGACTCTGCCGGCCCCAACCCTGCCTCCTACCCCTACGTGCTCACCTGAGGAAGAAAACTTTGCTAAATATCAGGGGGGATGACAAGATTCCACAGGATGGTGGATTCTACTGGACACAAGAATTGTGCTCCCCGAGGCTCTAGGACGGGCTCTAGTTAAGGACACACATCAGGCCACTCACTTAGGGCAAACAAAATTAACCGAGCTGCTGAGGGTTAGATACTACATTCCACACTTATATAAGATTGTTAGAAAAACTACCACTTGTTGTAATGTATGTGCCAGGGTAAATCCAGGAGGCAGTAAGTCTAGTCAGGCAGGGATAAGACTTCAAGGTATTAGCCCAGGGGAACACTGGGGGTTAGATTTTACTGAAATAAAGCCCCCAGGGTGTGGCCATAAGTACGTCCTTGTATTTGTAAACACTTTCTCTGGATGGGTCGAGGCTTTTCCAACTAGGTCAGAAACCGCACTGGTAGTAGCGAAAAAAAATTGTTACAGGACCTGGTTCCTCGGTTCGGCTTGCCCCTGACACTGGGATCAGATAATGGCCCTGCATTTACAGCACAGGTTTCCTGGAAACTACACAGTGCCTATCGCCCCCAGAGTTCAGGGCAGGTTGAAAAGATGAACCAGACCATAAAGAAAACTTCAACAAAATTCATTCTAGAGACCGGTGAAAACTGGGTCAGCCTGCTTCCTTTTGTTCTCCTCCATAACCGATGTACTCCCTATAAAAAAAGCTTTACTCCTTTTGAAATTATGTTTGGAAGGCCCCCTCCCTTACTCCCCAGACTTGCGGACACCATACATGCTGGAGTCCATAACCATACACTCCTTAAGTCCTTGCAGGCACTCCAGTCTGTTCAGTCCCAGGTGCACTCGCTCATCAGGGGAACTCGACCTACCCCAGTGGATTTCACTGACCAGTGGTACACCCCTTCCAGCCAGGGGACGAAGTCCTGGTGAAGAGATTCACTGCCTCTGGCCTAACTCCTCGCTGGAAAGGACCCTACACTGTAATCCTCGTCACCCCCACGGCAATCAAGGTGGACAGACTGACTGCCTGGATTCACCACTCACACGTCAAGACTGTCCCCCCGGATGCAGGATGGGAAGCGGTTCTATCCTCAACGGACCCCCAAAAGCTAAGACTATAGCGCCGTTTTCAGTCATCATCCTAATCTCCCTGATTCCTGCAACCACCCTCCGAAAGGGACCCTCCTTGGCCCCCACCTACTATCGATGGGTCATCACCGAGGGCTCCACTGGAGCATATGTTAGTTCCTTAACCGGAAAGGGATCCACCCTAGTCAACCTAACCCTGGAGTACACTCCGGAGACCCCCATTACCTTCTCCCTGGACCTCTGTGCCCTCCTGGGCCCCCACTTAGATTTCAGGACAAGTGGAAGTATAGCTGGGTGCGGCAGTTTAGGGGCAGGGCGACAACTCCAGACCATGGGGTTATATCTGTGCCCAGGATATACTCCACAAAAAAGATGGAACTGTGGAGACTTAAATGAATTCTTTTGCCCCTATTGGGGTTGTGAAACTATCTCCACTATAACAGGATATACTGCAAACAGAGACTCTTTCATTTCTTTCAACCGAGACCCTCCCTCAGAGCCCTGGCTAACATTCCTGCTCACTGGATTAGCAGGACCCTTGGTGCTAATGGTCCTAGGGTTAACAGTTGGACCATCCCTTTTAAACATGCTCCTCAAATTTATCCAGGAAGGAACAGACGCGGTCAAATTGATGGTTCTGAGATCCAAATATGGGCCCTTGTGCCAAAAAGAGGAAACCTATTAAAGATTTAATACATGTTAAAAGAACAGGAGGGAATGTGATATTGTCCTGGCCTGAAGCCAGAACCTGAGCAATGCCATCTTTACAAAATGCAAAACTGTTTTTTAAATAAGTCGCAACGGCTGCCCCATTCTCCTCACAATAACTGCCGGCCCTTGGAATGTCCAGAGACCCCCACCCTTTTCTCCGCCCAGGAGGGGAATTACAGAATCCCCTGGCCTTGGAATGTCTGAAGACCCCCACCCTCGTCTCTGCCCAGGAGGTGAATTACAAAATCCCCTGGCCCTTGGAATGTCTGAAACCTTTTCATCCTCATCCCCACTCCTCACCCCCACTCCCAAGGTGGTTTTTCGGGTATAAAAAGTCTTGGCACCCTCCTTTCGGCGCCACAGGTTGGAGAGACGTGAGTTCTCTGTGGTCACCGGCATAATAAATGACCCTTCAATCTGGCATGCTTTTGTCTTGGTGCTAACTTTCTACACTCGGTCCAGTATAACACCTGTTCCAAACATTGCCAAGGACATACTGATGATACAGAGATAAATGGAATATAATCCTGCCTTTAAAGAGCTTTTGGTCCTGCTAGGGGACCAATAGCCATACAAATAAACAAACTGCAATATAGCTGTAAAAAAAATAATGAAAAAACAAGTTCAAGTTTTAGAAGTACTATAGTGGAGGAAATGATTTCTCTGTCATTGGTACAGTTTCCAAGGGAATCCATTACCTGCTGATCAGGGTTCTGAGGAAGAGCTGAGAAAGAGATTCCAAGCAGAGAGCATGAGATGTATAATCAGTGTGGTTGGTCTGAAGATCAATTAAATACTGTAGTCTGATAATGAGGGAGACAAAATGAGAGTCAGGAGACGGGGGAAAAGACATATTGGTATGCTTCCCCTGGGTGTCTTTCATATTTTAGGTTTACCCAATTTTCATCATAACTTTCCTCTCATTCAGGCAGATGGCATGCTTTACCTCACGTGGGGCTACAGCTAACTTCCTTCACTGGTTGATTTGATTCAGCTAATCTCACTGCTTGACTGGGTTCTGCATTCCTTTTGTATTTTTGTGTGTAGCATCAATCCTATAGCTATTTAATTGGCAGATATTAACAAGGAATTGCTAGTCAGTGAGATTGGGCAATCTTAGAGGTATGTACCTGGCACTATGGTAGCAGGCACCAAGATATATCTTGCTCCATTTGAGTAATAAGTAATTAAGCTGAGGATTGAAGGCTGAGCAGGTATTCCAAACAGAGGGACTAGTATGTATAAAGGTACAGAGGCATGAAGCTTGTATGAGAAACAGGAATTAATTTAACCAGAATGTAAAATGTACCAAGTTAAGAATTAGTGAGAGGTGAGTGGCCAGATAAGCAAATATCCAAAATGGAAAGTTATGCATTCCATACCAAGAAGTTTGGTTTTTATTTGTTCAGTAATTGGGAGCCACAGATAAGTTTTAAGAAACAGAATAACATGATTTGAGTTTCATTTTAGAAATGGCGTCTGGCAGCATTATAGAGGTGAATTCAAAGCAGAGAGATCATTCAACAGACTACGGAAAAAGACACTTTGAAGGACAATTTGGCAACATCTGCCAGCACTAAAAATCTACATACTCTTTGACTCAGCAATTTCACTTGGAAAAAATGATCCTACAGGTACAATTGCACATGTATAAAATGTTACATACAAGGTTATTAAAAGCACACAAATGTTAATCAATAGTACATCCATAAAATGGAATATTTTAAAGCTCTAAGGAACCATTTTATGTATTGATATGAAATTATCTCCAAAAGCTATTGCGAAATTTTTAAAAAGAAACAAATTGTAGAACAAAATGTAGTATGTGATACCATTTAAGTAAAAAGCAGAAACAAAAGCATTTAATGCTTTTAATATAATGCAGTATGTGAAAGAACAAAATATGCATAATACATCTCTGGAAGGAAATAGTAGAAACTGACAATATTAATTGCCTACACAGAGGTGAGCTTGGTGGGTGAGGGACAGGAGTTGGAACAGACATTTTACTAGAGCTTTTTAATTTGGAACAACATGAGTGTACTGCCTATTCCTAAATAAATTAATTAAATGTAAGTTTAAGTAGGAAAAATCCTAGTTAAGAGATAAAGAGGGACTCAATGAAAATCAAAATCACTGGAGGAGAAAAAGGGATAGATATAAAAATGTTAAGGTTGGGTGCAGTGGCTCCTGCCTGTAATCCAAACATTTTGGGAGTCTAAAGCAGGAGGATCGTTTGAGTCCAGGAGTTCAAGGCTGCAGTGAGCTATGATCTTGACACCATACTCAAGCCTGCGCGAGGGTGAGACACTGTCTCTGAAAAAAAAAAGAAAGAAAGAAAGAAAACAAGAAGAATGTTAAGGAAATAAACAAAAGCATTCCATGACTCATTAAAACATGTAAAGAGAGAAGAGTTTATAAAATCTCCCAGATTTCTAACTTGGGAAGCTGAGTAACTATATTGGTGCCACTGACCAAGATAATGAATGCAAGGAGAATAACATATTTAAAGAAAAGAAAACGACTACAATTTTGAACATGTTATATTTGAAGTGTTGTAGGATCACAAGTTTATGGATCAGAAGAATATTGTTAAAATATTCATACTACCCAAAACATCTATAGATTCAATGAAATCCCTATCAAAATATCAATGACATTCTTCACAGAAATAGAAAAAGAAAAAATGTATATGGAACAACAAAAGATCCAGAATAGCCAAAGCTATCTTAAGCAAAAAGAACAAAACTGAAGGAATCACGTTCCGTGACTTCAAATTATACTATAGGGATATTGTAAGCAAAACAGCATGATACTGGCATAAAAACAAACACAAAGACAAATGGAACAGAATAGAGAATCCAGAAAAATATCCGCACACCTACACAGTGAATTCATTTTCAACAAATGTGTCAAAAGCATACACTAGGGAAGGACAGTCTTCAATAAACAGGACTGGGAAAACTGGATGTCCATATACAAAATAATGACACGAGGTTCCTATCTCTGGCCATACACAAAAATCAAATCAAATTGATTAAAGACTTAAATCTAAGACTTTGAACTATAAAACTATTAAAAGAAAACATTGAACAAAATCTCCAGGACATTGGTCTGAGCAAAAATTTCTTGAGCAATAGCCCACGAGCACAGGCCATCAAAGCAAAAATGAACAAATGGAATCATATCAAGTTAAAAAGTGTGTGCCCAGCAAAGGATACAATCAACAAAGTGAAGCAAAACTCACAGAATGAGAGAAAAGGTTTGCAAACTACCCATTTGACAAAGGATTACTAACCAGAACATAGAAGGAGCTCAAACAACTTTATAGGACAAAAAACTATAATAATCAAATCCAGGCCGGGCGCGGTGGCTCAAGCCTGTAATCCCAGCACTTTGGGAGGCCGAGGCGGGTGGATCACGAGGTCAAGAGATCGAGACCATCCTGGTCAACATGGTGAAACCCCGTCTCTACTAAAAATACAAAAAATTAGCTGGGCATGGTGGCGCGTGCCTGTAATCCCAGCTACTCAGGAGGCTGAGGCAGGAGAATTGCCTGAACCTAGGAAGCGGAGGTTGCGGTGAGCCGAGATCGCGCCATTGCACTCCAGCCTGGGTAACAAGAGTGAAACTCTGTCTCAAAAAAAAAAAATAATAATAATAATAATAATAATAATAATCAAATCCAAAACAAATGGGCAAAAGATTTGAATAGACATTTCTCCAAAGAAGATACACAAATAGAAAACAGGTATATGAAAATGTGCTCAACATCACTGATCATTAGAGAAATGCAAATCAAAACTACAATGAGATGTCATCTCACCCAAGATAAAATGGCTTATCTCTAAAAGACAGGCAATAACAAATGCTGGCAAGGATAAGGAGAAAAGGGTACTCTTGTATACTGTTAGTGGGAATGTAAATTAGTACAACTATGGAGAACAATTTAGTGGTTCCCCAAACGACTAAAAATTGAGCTACCATATGATTCAGCAATCCCACTGCTGGGCATATACCTAAAAGAAAGGAAGTCAGTATATCAAAGAGATGTCTGCATTCCTATGTTTGTTGCAGCACTGTTTACAATACCTACGATTTGGAAGCAATCTAAGTGTCTACCAACATATCAATGGATAAAGAAATTTGGTACATATATGCAATGGAGTACTATTCAGCCATAAAAAAGAAAGAGATATTCTCATTTGCAACTGATTGTGACAGGAGACAGAAAAATTCTTAGGGAGACAAGAATGGGTCCCTGGTGAAATCTGACCTTCAAGCCAAAGACAGCCTGAGGGCTGAAAAGAAAGCTGCCAGTTCCGGGTGGAGTCCATGACCAGAGTGAAAACTTCCTCGATGCCTTTTAGCCAATCAAATGGTGATTTTTCCAGGCCCACACATGGACCAATCAGCATGTACCCGCCCCTCCATTCTGAGCCCATAAAAAACCCAGACTCAGCCTCACAGCAGGCTACCTGCTTTCAAGCCCACTGTCACACAGAGGGCTACCAACTTTAGGTCCCCTCTTATTGACGAGAGCTTTTCTGTCACTCAGTACAAATCTTCTTTTTCTTGCTCACTCTCTAGTGTCTGTGTACTTCATTCCTTTTGGTTGCAGGACAAGAACCCAGAACTCACTGAACAGTGGGTGTAAAAAAAAGCTGTAACACTCTCTTCTGCTCACTGAGCAATGGGGGAGAAAAAAACCACTGGGTATCACATGCCCTGCTTGCTGAGCTGCCACTGGCGAAACTGAACAAGCTGTAACATGCCCCGATTCACCAAAGCTGCGGGTGGTGGGAAGAATCAAGAGCTGTACCACTTCCTAGGGATCCAAACTGTAAAGCTTCCTGGGAGCTCAAACCTTGGGACTCCCTGGGCAAACACTATAACACCACTTAGGACTCCATGGTTGCTGGCATCTCTGATTTTGGGCAAGGCAACATCCCCCTCATCCAGATGCCAGCATGCAAGGTGGAAGCCAGTGGCGGCACACCCGACCAGCACAAAGCTGAAGCGGGTGCAGGATTCAGCCTGGTAGTACAATCTGAGTGCAGCCTGCCAGGCTGAGTGTGCAGAGTGAGCCCAGCAGGCCCCAGCAAAGCTCTGGCAGAGGTGCCACTACTCACAGAGATTTCCAGCTGGTGAAGCAGCACTGAAAGAATCCTGTGGCATAACAACGTGGTTGTAACTAGAGATCATTATGTTATGTTAGATTAGACAAACATTGCATGTTCTCACTTATTTGTGGGATCTAAAAATCAAAACAATTAAACTTGTGGATTTGAAGAATAAAAGGTTGGTTACCAGAGGCTGGGAAGGTTAATGGGGGGTTGCAGAGAGGTGGGGATGGTTAATGGGTACAAAAAAAACAGAAAGAGTAAATAATACCTAGAATCTGATAGCTCAACAGGATGACTATAGTCAATAATAACTTAATTGTACATTTTTAAAATAGAGTGTAACTAGATTGTTTGTAACTCAAAAGATAAATACTTGAGGAAACGGATACCCTATTCTCCATGATGTGCTTGTTTCATATTGCATAACTGTACCAGAACATCTCAGGTACCCCATAAATGTATATACTTAGTGTGGACCCACAAAAAATAAAATAAATAAATGTTTTTAAAAACCACATTGAAACCAGGCACAATGGCTAACACTTGTAACCACAGCACTTTGGGAGGCCGAGATGGGTGGATCACCCTGAGGTCAGGAGTTTGAGACCACCCTGGCCAACATGGTGAAAACCTGTCTCTACTAAAAATACAAAAATTAGCTGGGCATGGTGGTGAGCACCTGTAATCCCAGCTACTCAAAAGGCTGAGACAACAGGGTTCCTTGAACCTGGGAGGCAGTGGTTGCAGTGAGCCAAGATTGCACCACTGCACTCCAGCCTCGGTGAAAAGAGCAAAACTCAGTATCAAAAAAAAAAAAAAAAATTGAGCAGCACAGTGACAATGGAAACAAAGGAAAGAGAAAAGTAAAAATAGGGGAAGGAAGCAAAGCTTACGGGGCCCAAGAAATGGCCCATTATATTTTTAGCACTTCAGAAACATAATAAAAGAAGGAACTGCTGAGTTAAGAATTTAGAAAGCCCATCCAAACAGCCTCCTTTTAAAACTCAGGTAAATTAATTTTATATAAAAATGAGCATCATAAAAATAATCAAAGACAAATTCCACACATGTAAATTCCTATAAGAAATAAGGAGGTTTGATCCAAGATGGTCGATTAGGAGCAGCTCAGGATTGCAGCTCCCAGTGAAAGCATGGAGGGTAGGGGACACCACATTTCCACACGGATTTTTACTGCCCACAGATCAGGAGATTCCCAGGCAGAGGAACCCCATGGGTTGCCAGTGCAGCTGGTTTGGCCAGTTTGGCTGTTTTGGCTGCCACGGCTGTTTTCACCAGCACAGCTGTTTTGGCCAGCACAGCTGTTTTGCTCGTGCCCCGGTGTGGTGGTTCTCTGTACAAAATACATGGTTCCCGGGGCTGTTTTAGTTGGCGACTGGAGCTCCAGGAAGGCAGAGTTACCCATTCATCTGATTAAAAACGGGACTGAAATAGGGAGCCAGGCCAGGAGATTCCCAGGCAAAAAAGTGCCATGAATCTCAGCGCCACTGTTTCAGCTGGAACAGTGGTTCACTGCATGGGAAATCACACAGATCCCAGTGCATTTTCAACAGGTGATGGGAACACCTGGGAGACAGTTGACCATTCAACTAAAAAAAGGGGGCGGCTCTGAGACAGGGAGCCAGGTGATCAGGCTCGGCTGATCACAGTACCAGATAAAAACAGCAATCGAAAATGCTCTGGTTTGAGAGTCTCACAGCAAGCACAGCTGAATCTGGGTCGGTCCAGCTCTGTCGGGGAGGACGTCCACCATTACCGAGGCAGTCCACCAACATGGAGGTAGTTTGCCGTTCCTGAGGCAGCCCGCAATTGCCGAGGCAGCCCGTGGCTACAGAGAGAGTCCGCCATTATAGAGGTGGGCTACCATTGCTGAGGCAGTTCTAACTAGACCTGTATAAACAGGAATGCAGGGAAGTTCACACGCAGCTGGGCAGAGCCCACAGCAGCTCATCAAAGGCTCTGCAGGCAGACAGTGACTAGGCGGCCTCCTTGCTGGGCAGGGCAGCCCTGAAAAAAAGGCAGCAGCACAACAGAAACTCATAAATAAACCCCTAACTCCCTGGGACAGAGCACCTGGGGAAAAAAAAAGGGGTGGGGGCTATGAGTTCTGCTACAGCAGACTTAAATGTACCTGCCCAGCAGCTCTGAATGAACAACAGACCTCACAGCTCAGCATTTGAGCTCCCATAAAGGACAGACTGTCTCCTCAAGCAGCTCCCTGAATCCCATACATCCAAAGAGTCACCTTATAAAGGAGAGCTCAGACTGACATCTGGTGGGTATCCTTCTGGTACAAAGATAGCAGAAAGAGGAGCTGGCAGAAACCCTTACGGTTCTGCAGCTGCTGCAGGTGATCCCCAGCAAAGCAGGGCCTGGATTGAACCTCAGCAGTCCTACAGCAGAGGGGCCAGACTGTTAGAAGGAAAACTAAGAAAAACAAGGAAATAACTTCATCATCAACAAACTGAACATCCACTCAGAGACCCAATCTGAAAGTCAACAACTGTAAAGATGACAGGTGGGTAAATCCACAAGGAAGGAAAGAAACCAGTGCAAAAAGGATGAAAACACTCGAAACCAGAACGCCTCTCCTCCTCCGAGGGATCACAACTCCTCACCACCAAGGGAACAAGGCTGGATGGAGAATGAATGTCATGAATTGACAGAATCAGGCTTCAGAAGGTGGGTAATAAGAAACTTCTGTGAACTAAAAGAACATATTCTAACCCAAAGCAAAGAAACTAAGAACATTGAAAAAAGATTTGATGAAATGCTAACGAGAATAAACAACTTAGAGAGGAATATAAGTGAATTGATGGAGCTGAAAAACACAACATGAGAATGTCACGAATTATATACAAGCTTCAACAGCCGAATTGACCATACAGAAGAAAGGATATCAGAGGTCAAAGATAAACTCATTGAAATAAAATGAGAACGCAAGATTAGAGAAAAAGAGGTAAAAAGGAATGAACAAAGTCTCCAAAAAATGTGGGACTATGTGAAAAGACCTAATCGACGTTTGATAGGTGTACCTGAATGTGACAGAGAGGATGAATCCAAGCTGGAAAATACTCTTCAGGATATCATCCAGGAAAACTTCCCCAACCTAGCAAGGCAGGCCAATATTCAAGTCCAGGAAATACAGAGAACACCGCAAAGATATTCCTCAAGAAGAGCAACCCCAAGGCACATGATCGTCAGATTCACCAGGGTTGAAATGAAGGAGAAAATGCTAAGGGCAGCCAGAGAGAAAGGTCGGGTTACCCACAAAGGGAAGCCCATCAGGCTCACAGCAGATCTCTCAGCAGAAACCCTACAAGCCAGAAGAGAGTGGGGGCCAATATTCAACATCCTTAAAGAAAAGAACTTTCAACCCAGAATCTCCTATCCAGCCAAACTAAGCTTCATAAGTGAAGGAAAAATAAAATCCTTTGCGAACAAGCAAATACACAGAGATTTCATCACCACCAGGCCTGCTTTACAAGAGCTCCTGAAAGAGGCACTAAACATAGAAAGGAACAACCAGTATTAGCCACTCCAAAAACATACCAAATGGTAAACACAATAAAGAAACTGTATCAACTAACAGGCAAAACATCCAGCTAGCATCAAAACGGCAAGATAAAATTCACACGTAACAATATTAACCCTAAATGTAAATTAGCTAAATGCCCCAATAAAAAGACACAGACTGGCAAATTGGATAAAAACCCAAAACCCATCGGTCTTCTGTATCCAGGAAACCCATCACACATGTAAGGATACACAAAGGCTCAAAATAAAGGAGTGGAGGAAGATTTACTAAGCAAATGGAGAGCAAAAAAAAAGCAGGAGTTGCAATTCTCATCTCTGATAAAATAGACTTTAAACCAACAGAGATCAAAAGAGACAAAGAAGGACATTACATAATGGTGAAAGGTCAATGCAACAAGAAGACTTAATGATCCTAAATATATATGCACCCAACAGGAGCACCCTGATGCATAAGGCAAGTTCTTAATGATTTACAAGGAGACTTAGACTCCCACACAATAATAGTGGGAGATTTTAACACCCCATTGTCAATATTAGACAGATCAATGAGACAGAAAATTAACAAGGATATCCAGGACTTGAACTCAGACCTGGATCAAACAAACCTAATAAATATTTACAGAACTCTCCACCCCAAATCCACAGAATATACATTCTTCTGAGCACATCACACCTACTCTAAAATTGACTACATAATTGGGAGTAAATCACTCTCCAGCAAATTCAAAAGAACAGAAATCATAACAAACAGTCTCTCAGACCACAGTGCAATCAAGTTAGAATTCAGAATTTGGAAATTAACGCAGAACTGCACAGCTTCATGGAAGCTGAACAACTGGCTCTTGAATGTTGACTGGATAAATAGTGACATGAAGGCAGAAATAAAGATGTTCTTCGAAACCAACGAGAATGAAGACACAACATACCAGAATCTCTGGGACATATTTAAAGCAGTCTCTAGGGGAAAATATATAGCAATAAATCCCATATGAGAAGCAAGGAAAGATCTAAAATTGACACCCTATCATCAAAATTGAAAGAGCTAGAGGAGCAAGATCAAAAAGCTCAAAACCCAGCAGAAGACAAGAAATAACTAAGATCAGAGCAGAAGTGAAAGAGATAGAGACACAAAAAACCCTTCAAAAAATCAGTAAATCCAGGAGGTGGTTTTTTGAGAAGTTCAACAAAATAGACAGACCACTAGCCAGATAAATAAAAAAGAAAAGAGAGAAGAATCAAATAGATGCAATAAAATGATAAAGGGGATATCACCACAGATTCCACAGAAATTCAAACCATCATCAGAGATTATTACAAAAAACTCTATCCACATAAACTAGTAAACCTGGAAGAAATGGATAAATTCCTGGACACTTGCCTCCTGCCAAGCTGGCTAGCCATGTGCAGAAAGCAGAAACTGGACCCCTTCCTGACACCTTACAATAAAATTAACTCCAGATGGATTAAAGACTTAAACATAAGACCTAACACCATAAAAACCCTAGAAGAAAATCTAGGCAAAACCATTCAGGACGTAGGTGTAGGCAAGAACTTCATGACCAAAACACCAAAAGCATTGACAACAAAAGCCAAAATAGACAAATGGGACCTAATCAAACTCCACAGCTTCTGCACAGCAAAAGAAACAATCATTAGAGTGAATTGGCAACCAACAGATTGGGAAAAAATTTCTGCAGTTTACCCATCTGACAAAGGGCTGATATCCAGAATTTACAAAGAACTAAAACAGATTTACAAGAAAAAAACTAACAAGCCCATTCAAAAGTGGGCAAAGGATATGAACAGACACTTTACAAAAGAAGACATACGTGAGGCCAACAAACATATGAAAAAATTCTCATCATCACTGGTCATCAGAGAAATGCAAATCAAAACCACATTGAGATACCATCTCACGCCAGTTAGAATGGCGATCATTAAAAAATCTGGAGACAACAGATGCTGGAGAGGATGTGGAGAAATAGGAATACTTTTACACTGTTGGTGGGAGTGTAAATTAGTTCAACCATTGTGGAAGACAGTGTGGTGATTCCTCAAGGACCTAGAAATAGAAATTCCATTTGGCCCAGCAATCCCATTACTGGGTATATATCCAAAGGATTACAAATCGTTCTACTATAAGGACACGTGCACACGAATGTTCATTGCAGCACTGTTTACAATAGCAAAGACCTGGAACCAACCCAAATGCCCATCGACGATAGACTGGATAGGGAAAATGTGGCACATATACACCATGGAATATTATGCAGCCAACAAAAACGATGAGTTTGGGTCCTTTGCAGGGACATGGATGAACCTGGAAACCATCATTCTCAGCAAACTGACAGAAGAGCAGAAGATCAAACACCGCATGTTCTCACTCATAGGCGGGTGTTGAACAATGAGAACACATGGACACAGGGAGGGGAGCACTACACACTGGGGTCAGTTGGGGGGAAATAGGGGAGGGACGGTGGGGGGTGGGAAGCTGGGTAGAGATAGCAAGGGGAGAAATGCCAGATGTAGGTGATGGGGAGGAAGGCAGCAAATCACACTGCCACGTGTGTTCCTATGCAACAATTTTGCATGTTCTTCACATGTACCCCAAAACCTAAAATGCAATAAAATAAATGGGAAAAAAAATTAAATAAATAATAAATAAAAATTAAAAAATAAAATAAAATAAAAAATACTGCTTATAATTGACTTGTGAGAAGCTCCAGGAGAATGGGCAGATATAAGATGCTATCCAAGGACAGATTGAAAGAGAGCATTCATTCAGACAATGTTGCATAACATTGGAGGATGGGGTCAAAAATATATGCATCAACCATGAGGTCAAGCTGGTACACAGAAACCGAGAAGATTAACTCAAATTGGTCAAGCTGACAAGACAAGAATATTCTTTATTATGTACATGAGTGCACGTACGTTTTTAAGGGTACTTAAAACTAGTTCATTTGGCCAGGCACGGTGGCTCACGCCTGTAATCCCAGCACTTTGGAAGGCCGAGGTGGGTGGATCACAAAGGAGTTCATAGATCAGGCTGACCAAGACGGTGAAACCCCATCTCTACTAAAAATACAAAAATTAGCTAGGGCATGGTGGCAGGCACCTGTAGTCCCAGCTACTCAGGAGGCTGTGGCAGGAGAATTGCTTGAACCCGGGAGGCAGAGGTTGCAGTGAGCCAAGATTGTGCCAAGCGCCACTGCACTCCAGCCTGGCAACAAAGCGAGACTCCATCTCAAAAAAAGAAAAACAAAACATAACAAAACTAGTTCATCAGGTAGATATTAGAGTCCCAACAGAAAACATGGATAACTTGAGAAAAGTTCAATAAAGAGGCTATTTACAAGGTGAGTAAGCTGTAAAAAAAGAGGGAAAAAAGAGAATAGTAACTCGGTTAGCCTTTAGTTTCTGCTGTAAAGAAAAAAATAGTAGCCGGGTGCGGTGGCTCAAGCCTGTAATCCCAGCACTTTGGGAGGCCAAGGCGGGTGGATCACGAGGTCAAGAGATCGAGACCATCCTGGTCAACATGGTGAAACCCCGTCTCTACTAAAAATACAAAACATTAGCTGGGCATGGTGGCGCGTGCCTGTAATCCCAGCTACTCAGGAGGCTGAGGCAGGAGAATTGCCTGAACCCAGGAGGTGGAGGTTGTGGTGAGCCGAGATCACGCCATTGCACTCCAGCCTGGGTAACAAGAGTGAAACTCTGTCTCAAAAAAAAAAAAAGAAAA
>NW_022436946.1:63197213-63289713 GCF_009761245.1 Sapajus apella
TGGGCCTGAAAGTGCAAGAAAAAGCGGGAAAGGGATGAGATGGCTATCTTGACGGAAACTTCCCTTCATGGATGTCAACAGCAACTCCCTCCTCCCTCTAATCTCCTGCTGCCGCTTCCTATTGGCCGAAACCAATGGGGAAACAGAACACAAGGGAACTCACTGGTGCTGCTCATCTAGGTCAGCTTCCTGCAGCATAAAGCACGGTGGAAAATATCGAGGAGTTGATCTTGAATGGAAATGTAAGATAATTGGCATAGCTTTTTTTTTTTTTTTTTTTTTTTTTTTTTTTTGTATGGGGTAAAGTGAGACTGATTTATCCCTTTGCACCACGGATGAGCTCCAAGGGGTCTAAAGAATTAGTAGAAGCAGGTTGTCAGAGATTGTTACAGTAATGGCTCTGATGTATCATACCTTTCAGTATTCATGCCATTCAGTATCCATATCCTGTGTATCCCTCTTCCACACTGACAGATTTCTGGAGAAATCTGATTTCTACTAAGGAATGGCTAAACTCCAGTGCCACTGGAATCAATCAAGTTCAAATGCTATGCTTACAACTCGGTTCTCTCCACCTTGAAACTTAGCTATTCTCTTTTCCTCTCTGAGTGCTGTCTTAATTCTCGAATAAAATAGATTATTCTCTTATGGTTACAAGAAGGTTGCAGCACTCCCAGATTTCACATCCTCCATGCTTAATGTGCAATAGACAAAAGAAAGTTTCTTTTTCCCAACAATTAGGCAAAAATGTCCAGTCTGCCTCTCAAAGTGAGTTGTGTCTACCATAGCAGACCAATTACTGTAGTCAAGTGATAGGATTTGTTGAGTGGTTAAGTCAATCAGGGCCTACCTGAGGAATTAGGGTAAAGTAAACAGATTCAAATAATATAAACTGAGAATAAATGAAGGGTAAATCCACACCAAAAAATCAGACAACTTGAAAAAGGGAAGAATCACTGTGGATGCTAGGTGGCCAAAAATGATGCATTTCTAATATAAATTCCAAATTCATTCACCTTTCACCTTTCTTCCAAATTGCAGGCTTGTATATCCACCTGCATGTTTGGTATTTAATATTGAATATCTCCAGACATTTCAAACTTTAAATGTCCCAAAATGAATCACCCACGGAACTCAGATCTGGAGGTGGAGAGGTACTTCTTTTGCTTTTCATTGTGGCTCCCTAAACCTTATCCTAACTCGCCTTTTACCAAGCCCCATGTAATCTTTTACATGGACCAGGATATTTTAGCACTAGCTTCTTCTCCTTGTTGCTGTCATCTGCCAACTCCTAGGCTATAACCTCCATTCACTAATGACTCTGGCACCTGTCTTATAATCAACTTGTACCACTACTCCTATCAACATGAATAATGTTGTCAACATCCACAGTGATGAATCATCCAACAACTTCGACTCTCAGCTCCTCAACCTCCAGTGATTCTTCCTTCCAATGATCAACTTACCACTCTGTCTCAACCATCCACTCACTCTTTAACAACAACTATACTACCTCCAAAATCTCAAATTCCAGAACCTTATTCTCTAGACTTCCCATTTCCTATCACTTCTAGTCTTTGCACAGAAGCTCTTCTTTGATCTGCAATCTTCAGTCCATGAACACCATCCCTTTCTCACTATAAAGCATTCCCTTACCCAGTTTATATTTTTGTTCACCGCTAAAATCATTTCCTTGAAAAAGCCCTTAACTCCCCCAGCCCTTTCTTCCTTATCTTACCTGACAAAACTTTAACCCTAATTAATCCCACATACTCCAACACCTGTACCCAAGTGTCTGAATAGCTATAGAAAAAGAAAACGTAAACTTTACTCACATTACATTTATGGCCATATATTTCACGAGCACTCCACACTGCCAGGAAATCCTACTTTACTTCCCTAGTCTGCCTGCTTTTCTCTTTTCCATAATGACAATTTCACATATCTTTTCTCTTATACTGCCAACTTTCCTTTGTCAGTTGATGACCTTGCCTCATAATCATTTAAGAAAATACAAATAAGTCAGGATCTCTATTTTCTGTACTTATTCTTCCTGCTATCAAGCAAGTAACACCTGCTGTATACCATCAGGAGCAACAGCAGCAGGATGTCAACCCACTACTAATTTGCAGGTATTAAAGTCACTAAGAAAGACATGACTCACACAGGCAATGAAAGAAACAATGCTTTACTCACCTAGAGAAGAGAGAAAGGTCAGTTTCAATAGTGTGCATTGGTCCGCCATGGCAGCAGGTCTTGCCTGACAGCTGACATAGGGTGATAGTCTTCACACATCCCTGTTGTGCTACATGTGAAGGACCCTGTTCCCTTTTCACTGGGAACAGACAGAGCAGTAGGGCTGGCCAGCTGTCATGATGTACATTCTTTTTTTTTTTAATTTATTTTATTGCATTTTGGGTTTTGGGGTACATGTGAAGAACATGCAAGATTGTTGCATAGGTACACACGTGGCAGTGTGATTTGCTGCCTTCCTCCCCATCACCTATATCTGGCATTTCTCCCCATGCTATCTCTCCCCAACTTCCCACCCCCCACTGTCCCTCCCCTATATCCCAACAGACCCCAGTGTGTGATGCTCCCCTCCCTGTTTCCACGTGTTCTCATTGTTCAACACCCACCCATGAGTGAGAACATGTGGTGTTTGATTTTCTGCTCCTGTGTAAGTTTACTGAGAATGACGGTTTCCAGGTTCATCCATGTCCCTACAAAGGACAGGAAATCATCGTTTTTTATGGCTGCATAATATCCCATGGTGTATATGTGCCACATTTTCCCTGTCCAGTCTATCATCGATGGGCATTTGGGTTGGTTCCAGGTCTTTGCTATTGTAAACAGTGCTGCAATGAACATTCGTGTGCATGTGTCCTTATAGTAGAACGATTTACAATCCTTTGGATATATACCCAGTAATGGGATTGCTGGGTCAAATGGAATTTCTATTTCTAGGTCCTTGAGGAATCGCCACACTGTCTTTCACAATGGTTGAACTAATTTACACTCCCACCAACAGTGTAAAAGTGTTCCTATTTCTCCACATCCTCTCCAGCATCTGTTATCTCGAAATTTTTTAATGATCGCCATTCTAACTGGCATGAGATGGTATCTCAATGTAGTTTGATTTGCATTTCTCTGATGACCAGTGATGATGAGAATTTTTTCATATGTTTGTTGGCCTCATGTATGTCTTCTTTTGTAAAGTATCTGTTCATATCCTTTGCTCACTTTTGAATGGGCTTGTTAGTTTTTTTCTTGTAAATCTGTTTTAGTTCTTTGTAAATTCTGGATATCAGCCCTTTGTCAGATGGGTAAACTGCAAAAATTTTTTCCCATTCTGTTGGTTGCTGATTCACTCTAATGACTGTTTCTTTTGCTGTGCAGAAGCTGTGGAGTTTGGTTAGGTCCCATTTGTCTATTTTGGCTTTTGTTGCCAAGGCTTTTGGTGTTTTGGTCATGAAGTCCTTGCCTACGCCTATGTCCTGAATGGTTTTGCCTAGATTTTCTTCTAGGGTTTTTATGGTGTTAGGTCTTACATTTAAGTCTTTAATCCATCTGGAGTTAATTTTATTGTAAGGTGTCAGGAAGGGGTCCAGTTTCTGCTTTCTGCACATGGCTAGCCAGTTTTCCCAAAACCATTTATTAAACCGTGAATCATTTCCCCGTTGCTTGTTTTTGTCAGGTTTGTCAGAGATCAGATGGTTGTAGATGTGTGGCGTTGCCTCCGAGGCCTCTGTTCTGTTCCATTGCTCTATATCTGTTTTGGTACCAGTACCATGCTGTTTTGATTACTGTAGCCTTGTAGTATAGTTAAGTCTGGTAGTGTGATGCCTACCGTTTTGTTCTTTTTGCTTAGAATTGACTTGGCTATGCGGGCTCTCTTTTGGTTCCATATGAAGTTTAACGTCTTTTTTTTTTCCAATTCTGTGAAGAAGGTCATTGGTAGCTTGATGGGGATAGCATTGAATCTGTAAATTACTTTGGGCAGTAAGGCCATTTTCACGATATTCATTCTTCCTAACCATGAACATGGAATGTTTCTCCATCTGTTTGTGTCCTCTCTTATTTCGTTGAGCAGTGGCTTGTAGTTCTCCTTGAAGAGGTACTTTACGTTCCTTGTTAGTTGTATTCCTAGGTATTTTATTCTCTTGTGGCAATTGTGAATGGCAGTTCGTTCTCGATTTGGCTCTCTTTAACTCTGTTATTGGTGTATAGGAATGCTTCTGACTTTTGCACATTGATTTTGTATCCTGAGACTTTGCTGAAGTTGCTTATCAGTTTCAGATTTGGGGCTGAGACAATGGGGTCTTCTAGATATACAATCATGTCGTCTGCAAATAGAGGCAATTTGACTTCCTCCTTTCCTATTTGAATACTCTTTATTTCTTTTTCTTGCCTGATTGCTCTGGCTAGAAGTTACAGTACTATCTTGAATAGGAGTGGTGAGAGGGCAACCTTGTCTAGTGCAAGATTTCAAAGGGAATGCTTCCAGTTTTTGCCCATTCAGTATGATATTGGCTGTTGTTTTGTCATAAATAGCTTTTATTATTTTGAGATATGTTCCGTCAATACCTAGCTTATTGAGGGTTTTTATCATAAAGGGCTGTTGAATTTTGTCAAAGGCCTTCTCTTCATTAATTGAGATAATCATGTGGTTTTTGTCTTTGGTTCTGTTTATGTGGTGAATTCTGTTTATAGACTTGCGTATGTTGAACCAACCTTGCATCCCCGGGATGAAGCCTACTTGATCATGGTGGATAAGCTTTTTGATGTGCTGTTGCAATCGGCTTGCCAGTATTTTATTGAAGATTTTTGCATCTATGTTCATCATGGATATTGGCCTGAAGTTTTCTTTTCTTGTTGAGTCTCTGCCGGGTTTTGGTATCAGGATGATGTTGGTCTCATAAAATGATTTGCGAAGGATTCCCTCTTTTTGGATTATTTGGAATAGTTTCAGAAGGAATGGTACCAACTCCTCTTTGTATGTCTGGTAGAATTCGGCTCTGAACCCATCTGAACCTGGGCTTTTTTTGGGTGGTAGGCTTTTAATTGCTGCCTCAACTTCAGACCTTGTTATGGGTCTTTTCAGGGTTTCGGCTTCTTCCTGGCTTAGGCTTGGAAGGAGACAAATGTCCAGGAATTTATCCATTTCTTCCAGGTTTACTAGTTTATGTCCATAGAGTTGTTTGTAATAATCTCTGACGATGGTTTGAATTTCTGTGGAATCTGTGGTGATATCCCCTTTATTGTTTTTTATTGCATCAATTTGGTTATTATCTCTTTTCTATTAATCTGGCTAGTGGTCTATTTTGTTGATCTTTTCAAAAAACCAGCTCCTGGATTTATTGATGTTTTGAAGGGTTTTTTGTGACTCTACCTCCTTCATTTCTGCTCTGATCTTAGCTATTTCTTGTCTTCTGCTAGGTTTTGAGTTTTTTTGATCTTGCTCCTCCAGCTCTTTCAATTTTGACTATAGGGTGCCAATTTTCGATCTCTCCTTGCTTCTCATATGGGCACTTATTGCTATATATTTTCCTCTAGAGACTGCTTTAAATGTGTCCCAGATATTTTGGTATGTTGTGTCTTCATTCTCGTTGGTTTTGAAGAACATCTTTATTTCTGCCTTCATTTCATTGTTTATCCAGTCAACATTCAAGAGCAAGTTGTTCAGTTTCCATGAAGCTGTGTTGTTCTGAGTTAGTTTTTGAATTCTGAGTTCTAGCTTGATTGCACTGTGGTCTGAGACTGTTGTTATGATTTCCGTTCTTTTGCATTTGCTGAGGAGTGATTTACTCCCAATTATGTGGTCAATTTTAGAGTAGGTGTGATGTGGTGCTGAGAAGAATGTGTATTCTATGGATTTGGGGTGGAGAGTTCTGTAAATGTCTATTAGGTTTGCTTGGTCCAGGTCTGAGTTCAAGTCCTGGATATCCTTGTTAGTTTTCTGTCTCATTGATCTGTTTAATATTGACAATGGGGTGTTAAAGTCTCCCACTATAATTGTGTGGGAATCTAAGTCTCTTTGTAAGTCATTAAGAACTTGCCTATGTATCTGGGTGCTCCTGTATTGGGTGCATATATATTTAGGATGGATCATTAGCTCTTCTTGTTGCATTGATCCTTTTACCATTATATAATGTCCTTGTCTCTTTTGATCTTTGTTGCTTTAAAGTCTATTTTATCAGAGATGAGAATTGCAACTCCTGCTTTTTCCCCCTCCCCCCTCTCCATTTGCTTGGTAAATCTTCCTCCATCCCTTTATTTTGACCCTTTGTGTATCCTTGCATGTGAGATGAGTTTCCTGGATACAGCACACCAATGGGTTTTGGCTTTCTATCCAATTTGCCAGTCTGTGTCTTTTGATTGGGGCATTTAGTCCATTTACATTTAGGGTTAATATTGTTATGTGTGAATTGGATACTGCCATTTGGTGCTAGCTGGCTGTTTTGCCCATTACTTGATGCAGATTCTTCATTGTGTTGATGCTCTTTGCCGTTTGGCATGTTTTTGGAGTGGCTGGTACGGTTGTTCCTTTCTATGTGCAGAGCCTCTTTCAGGAGCTCTTGTAAAGCAGGCCTCGTGGTGATGAAATCTCTGAGTACTTGCTTGTTCACAAAGGATTTTATTTTTCCTTCACTTATGAAGCTTAGTTTGGCTGGATATGAAATTCTGGGTTGAAAGTTCTTTTCTTTAAGGATGTTGAATATTGGCCCCCACTCTCTTCTGGCTTGTAGGGTTTCTGCTGAGAGATCTGCTGTGAGCCTGATGGGCTTCCCTTTGTGGGTAACCCGACCTTTCTCTCTGGCTGCCCTTAGCATTTTCTCCTTCATTTCAACCCTGGTGAATCTGACAATCATGTGCCTTGTGGTTGCTCTTCTTGAGGAATATCTTTGTGGTGTTCTCTGTATTTCCTGGACTTGAATATTGGCCTGCTTTGCTAGGTTGGGGAAGTTTTCCTGGATGATATCCTGAAGAGTATTTTCCAGTTGGATTCATTCTCTTCGTCTCATTCAGGTACACCTATCAAATGTAGATTAGGTCTTTTCACATAGTCCCACATTTCTTGGAGACTTTGTTCATTCCTTTTTACCCTTTTTTCTCTAATCATGCCTTCTTATTTCATTGATGTACATTCTTTACGTAGGATAAAGAAGTACACAGGATGCCCAGAATAGTGAAAGATATTCCCAAATAAGGAGATATGCCCAGCATAGGTCGTTAGAACCCCTTTTCTCCATATAAAAATATGTTTCAGAACTGAGAGATACTTCATGCAGTCATGCAAGGGTCAACAGCCTGTGCAGAACTGTCTTTCCCAACAGTCCAACTCCTAATCCATGCTTGGATGCTGACATTAGCAGGTAACGCATATCAAATTTGGTAGGACCAAAACCTAACCAGGATTTGGAGGTGAAGTTGGTTCTTGTGGGGCCCCTGAACAACCCATTATGGATGTAGTTTTCTCTCAGAGACTCTCTGTTATTTTGAGACAGCATTCCATCTGGGTTACTGGAGAAACAGGCACTTGGGCTTAACCAGGAACTTAACCAGGAACCCCAAGTGCCTGGATCCAGCCAAATAAAGAGATTAATATGAGTCCAAGGAAGCGTGAGTGTGTAGATGTTAACTGTCTCCCTGAATGCAGATCTTCTCCAACTCAGTTTTTACCCTCCCTGAATTATTGGCATATACACAGCAAGAGGTATTGGCAATAACACAAAACCACCCTATTCTGCCAGCAAATAATCAAGCACTATTCAGTTGTCCATCAACACCTTGGCTAGTGAGTTCAGTGAGTTTTGTTGGTCTTGGATGGCTTCGAAAAGTTCGAGTCATTGTGCACTGGCCAAGCCACTATAATGGGAGTGTGGGATGAAAGAGATTTTATTGTGGGGTGGCAAATCCTGCATACATTTGAGCTTGCCACTTCTCACCACAAGTGTGCTGATTCTCATCAGTGTTGTCATGCCAGGCAAAGCAGGAATGAGAAGAGGAAAGATTAATATTCCCAACCAACCCATCCCCTCTGAATATACTCCTGAGGCCAAAGACGCTGTTTTTCCATGACCTGGGATGATGCTTACTCAAATGTAGCTACCCAGGCTCTTTGTCTGTGTCCTAAGGCTACAATTTTCATGAGAATCCATTGTCCCATTGCTTAACCCTAACCTTTCAGCCCTAATCATCCAACTCAGGGAAGGAGGTCACATCCTGAACAAATTTGACATATCCTAAAATATTGCCCACCTATATGGAGGAATTGGGAGTTCCAGACACAACCAGGGGAATCCTAGTGTCTCAATATTCTATCACTCCTTCTGTCATCCCCACCGAGTACACAAGAGGGAGGCACTTGAAGGTGGCATTCCCTTCAGGTCTGAATCAGAGACCCTACTGCTGGTGCCACTGCAACATAGATCACAAACCATCCCTGGGGAGTGTGTTCCAGTGGGAAAAAATAAAAAGAATGGTTGGGTATACTGATATTAGGATTTCAGAGGCACAGTCTAATCAGGCATCTGCCTAGTTCTCCACCCACCCGCAAACTCAGTGTTTTTCTTCTCTGTTTGAAACAGGGTCTCATTCTGCCACCAATGCTAGAGTGCGGTGGCATGATCATGGCTCACTGCAGCCTCCACCTCCCAGGTTCAAGTGATCCTCCCCCATCAGCCTCCCTAACAGTTAGGACCACAGTTGTGAGCAACTGTGACTGGCCTTAGTATTTTCTAATATGCATTGAAGTGCCATGTTTCATAGGTATTGAACCGACCACTTTATCGCTTTATTATCCCACATTTTGCTTGGGAGTAATAGTGAACAAGCAAGGTCCATCTCTCCTTTCTATGCAAGGTATTACCACAATTTTTGTTTCACATAGGGAAACCTTTCATGGTCTAATTATTAATCCATTAGGCACTAGACTACATGATTAGCCCATTTGTAAGGCCCATGAGTCTGCAAATATGTAGGAGGGATTTGCTGTTGGAATGGCCTGTATAGACATGATTATTGTACGGAGTTCTGCCCATTGACAGAGTGTTCTTATCTGGTCTCAAAAGATGGTCATCCTTGGGGCAGATAGCCGCAGTGTCCCGTCGGACTTCAGTTTCAAGGATCTATCTGTGAACCAAGCCATACCATCTGCAGGAACATCTCTGAACTGTGAGACCCATTTAGTAAAGATTGGGAAGGAAGTATCCCCATTGGGTCATTAGTTCCCTCCAGCAAAATAGACACTTGTTTGTGGAGTCAATTAACCCCTCAGGCCCCCAATCAGCCTCCCTCTTAGATACATCATTTTTATTTAATGACAGAGCTTTGCTGAACTTGTTTTATTAACAGAATTAGTGAGTACCCACATAAGGATGGGCAGCTTAGGTTTTAAGGTCACATATAGCACTTCAGCAGTCAGGTTTTCTGTTTTCATCAGGTCCCAAAAGCAGGCCAAGAGCTGCCATTTAAAGGGAGTGAAACTGTCTGCCTCAGGTTGAACCCAAGGGATCAACACATCCAAGTAACAACACCTTATTATCACAGATTCAATCCATATAGGTAGGAGTAACTGAGATCTGTAGTTCTGGTAGGCTTCCTTGGCCCCAATGGCAGGACCCATATCACTGCATGTTGTATGACCTTTAGAGCCTGTTGTTATTGGGGGCCCCATTTAAAGGTGGCCATTTTTTGAGTAATCTTGATTAAATGGACCAAAAGAATACCCAGACATGGTACATGCTATCTCTAATATCCAAACAGGCCATTAGCTGTCCAAGGACAGTAATTTTTATTTATTTATTTATTTATTACTTTATAAAGAATACTTCTCTGATTGCTGGCCAGGCAGCTCCTAGGAACTGCAACTGTTGAGCCCTGGACTTGAGAGCTCAGTTTACATGCCATGGTGTCTATGAACTTAGGTAGGGCCTGGTCAACTTGTTTGTTTCTGTCATGCCATCAATGAAGATGTCATTATTGCAGTGAATAACAAATATATCTGAGGGTAACTAGGCTTGTTACAGATCTAACCCTACCTGTTGGTGGTATTTTGCAGGAAAATTGATGTTATCCCTGTGGTACTACAGTGAAAGTGTATTGTAGCTTATTTATGTGAACACAAACCGGTCTCGATATTTATCCTACAAAGGAATCCAGAAGATGGCCTTGGACAGATCAATGTTGGTCTCTGTGTGGGCCACCATTGCCTGAGTGATGGTAATGATGTCACGTAACACAGGAGCCAAGGGTGACACCTAAGCATATAATCTTTGGTAGCCTACTGTCAGCCTCCAGGATCCCTGAGGCCTTTTGTACAGTCCAGACAGGGCTGTTAAACTGAAACAAAGTGATACGTAACACTTCTGCCTGCAGCAAGTTCTATGTCAACAGGATCATGTCCCTTTATTCACTTGTTATGTAGTACTGCTTTTGTAGAATAACCTGCTGGGGCTTGGATAACTTTGGTGGAAGGTGGAAGTGGACATATCTCACTATTAAAGCTTACATCCTTTGTTGTGAGGGAACATATCCCTGAGGTGGCAGTGATGCTGTTGCAAGTAGCCAAAATGTCAATATCTACAATACATTCAGTGCCCAAAATGGCCCAAAGGGCCCTACCCAAAAGCATGTATGATTTTAATCTCTCTGCTATCAGTTTACCCTTATTAATTCGGAGTCCCGGGATTATTGCCATTTGGACACCAGTATTCAAGAGCCCCACAAACTTTGGATTTGCAGCCGTGCACAGTGGCTCATGCCTGTAAACCCAGAACTTTGGGAGGCTGAGGCAGGTGGACCTCCTGAGGTCAAGAGTTCAAGACCAGCCTGATCAATATGGTGAAGCCCTGTTTCTACTAAAAATACAAAAATTAGCTACGGCATGGTGGCAGGCACCTGTAGTCCCAGCTACTCAGAACGCTGAGACAGGAGAATTGCTTGAACTGGGAGGCAGAGGTTGCAGTAAGCAGAGATCACACCACTGCACTCCAGCCTGGGCGACAGATCGAGACTCCATCTCAAAAGAAAAAAAAGTTTGAATTTGCTTTTTCCTTTTTTTTTTTTTTTTTTTTTTTTTCAATCTTGGCAGCAGCATAGGGCTGCTGGTCCCAGTGGGGACCTAGAGATCTTAGTTTTATCCCCCTTAATTCTATTTTATGTTGAAGAAATTAAGGTCAGGGTCAGGCACAGTGGCTCACTCTGTAATCCCAGCACTTTGGGAGGCTGAGGTGGGCGGATTACCTGAGGTCAGGAGTTCAAGATCAGTCTGGCCAACATGATGAAACCCCATCTCTACTAAAAATAAAAAATCAGCCAGGCCTGGTTCCGGGCACCTGTAGTCCCAGGAACTTGGGAGGCTGAGGCAGGAGAATCTCTTGAATCTGTGAGGCAGAGGTTGCCATGAGCCAAGATCACACCACTGTACCTGAGTGACACAGGAAGACTCCATCTCAAAAAAAAAAAATTAAGGTCGTGGTATGGGTGAGGAGACCCATAAATACTCCCTGTCTGACTCATTGTATTCACTGCAAACATTATCTTCCTGATTGTCCTGTTCAGCCCATAGAGAAGTCACAGTCCCCATATTTGGGGACTTGGAGAGATGCCATGCTGGATTCTAAATCTTTTTTATTTATTTATCTAAATCTTTTCTTTTTTTTTTTTTTTTTTTTTTTTGAGACGGAGTTTCGCTCTTGTTACCCAGGCTGGAGTGCAATAGCGCGATCTCGGCTCACCGCAACCTCTGCCTCCTGGGTTCAGGCAATTCTCCTGCCTCAGCCTCCTGAGTAGCTGGGATTACAGGCACATGCCACCATGCCCAGCTGAATTTTTGTATTTTTAGTAGAGACGGGGTTTCACCATGTTGACCAGGATGGTCTCGATCTCTTGACCTCGTGATCCGATGGTCTCGATCTCTTGACCTCGTGATCCACCTGCCTCGGCCTCCCAAAGTGCTGGGATTACAGGCGTGAGCCACCGCGCCCGGCCTTAAATCTTTTCAATCTTATGAGCACACTTTTTTGTTTTCATGGCTAAGATTAGGATCCTAACCTCTAATTTAGTGACACTTCTCTCAGCCTGACAGCATTGGCCTAGATCTTCTATAGGGATCCCATCAATCTCCCTTTTGTCTGTCCTGTTTTTTGTTTTGTTTTGTTTTGTTTTTGAGACAGAGTTTCACTCTTGTTGCCCAGGCTGGAGTGCAAGGGTGCAATATCGGCTTACTGCAACCTCTGCCTCCCAGGTTTAAGCAATTCTCCCGCCTTTAGTTACTGGGATTATAGGCATGTAACACCACATCCAGCTAATTTTGTATTTTTAGTAGAGACGAGGTTTCTCCATGTTGGTCAGGCTGGTCTCAAACTCCTGACCTCAGGTGATCCGCCCATCTCGGCCTCCCAAAGTGCTGGGATTACAGGCATGAGCCACTGCACCCAGCCTTGTCTATCTCGTTTTAACAATGAACGCCATATTATTCTGTGGGCCAACCCTATTCTTTTTTCCCTTTGTCATCCCTTGGATTCCTCTTTTGGCCCTATGGACATTGCTTCCTATTGTTAAGAACTACATTCAGCTCAAGTTGTTGGAAACCATTGAAACCATTTTGTATTTATCCAAAAGCAGGACACTCAGTGGAGTTTTTCCATTGCTTCCCCATGATGATTTCAGAAAACAACAGTAGGGATAACGGGGTCTTCTCTTTGGAGAGACCTCTGTCTCATGAAGGCTTCCACTGTATCATCCATATCCTGGGAGCAGAGTCACACTGTTACGTATGACTTTCCTGAAGAGTGGTTACAGCTTTATGAACAGTTCTAAAGTGGGTCTTAGTCTTAGGAAATCCCCCATAGTTGGGAAGACCGTTATCAAGCTCTTTTCAACCTAAATCAAGAGCAGCTAGGACTCATTTCTATCTCTGTCCTATTGGTTGCAATGTAAGCAAAATCATGTTGCAGCAGGGGGTCAATGGTTAGCTTACCTAGACTGAATCACTCAGTCTGACACACTAAGGTCCACAACACCTCGTCATCAAACGGGTAACTAGCAAAGCCACATATGACTCCCCTGGCCTCCGCCCATGTCTTTTTTTTCAGTATTTGTATTTCATTATCAAGGAAGATACTCATTTTAACAGTTTCATTTTCAGCCACACCATCAATGGTTTTGTGATACTGAAAACAGGTCTTACTTGGGTCTTGTAAATGAGCAGACCAGGAGGAGTTTCCTGTATGGGGACCTTTGATTCCCCTCAGCCATTGTCTGTAGCCCCTGGGACACAGTGAGAGTTGGCAGATGGTTTGGGAGTGTAAAATTAGCTGGCCAGAGCTAAGGTATAGTATTACTATATTTTTCCTAGGGCCCACCTCTTGCATTTCCACCCTCATCCATTGCACCAGTTTATTCTTGTTAACAGGGAGACTGTCGACATCCCATGTACCCCTCTATACAACCAGAGGGAGGTCAACAGCTCAGTCATCCCATCATCCCCTCAGGGAGCTAGCACCATCCTGTGATGGCTGGACTGGCAGACCCTGCTTGCTGTGCCAAACTGTCGAGCAAGTTAACACCTGTTGCCTACATGAGGAGCAGCAGTCTGAGGATGTCATCCCACTACATGGTTTGCAGTTGACAGGGTCACCAGGAAAGACACATTTCACAGAGGTACTGGATAGAACAGCACTTTTTTCACATAGAGAAGAGACAGAGGAAGATTCGCTTGGATTTGTGTATGGTCACCGGCAGTGGGTCTTGCCATGCAGCTGACACAGCATAATGGTCTGCATACATCCCATTGGGCTGTGGGCAAAGGAACCCCTTCCTTCCCAACTAAGAATATATAATAGTACTGGAATTGCCCAGGTGCTATATGCTGCACATACTTTAAGCAGAACAAAGAAGTACACATCAAGCCTGGAACAGGGAAAGATACTACCAAATAAGGTGAGGTATCTAGCTCAGGATGTAAGGGCTCCTTATCTCCATGAAAAAAAAAAATGTTCCAGGCCCATGTCACAAGGTACACTCTTATGCAGCTATGCAGGGTGGACAGGCTGCACATGATGGCCTTTCCCAATACCTGCTTTCTCTTTTAACAGATGAAATAGATGAAGTGTCCCTATTCCAATCAAAGATCTCCATTTGTATCCTGGAAAGGATCTCCTCTTATCTTCTCAAGGGTTTGGCTCCTATAACTTTTGCCTCTTTGCCCTGCATCATAAATCTTCTCCCTCTATTAAATAATTCCCATGGATATATAAATATACTCTAGTATTTCCTATTTACAAAGATGTCCCTTGTCTTTACATCCCTCTACCTACTGACCCATTTGTGCCTTCTCAACTACATCTCTTCAAGTAGACTTTCATCAGCATGATTCCACTGAAACTTGTTTACAAGATCACCAGTAATCTTCATGTTGCCAAATCCAATGGTCATTTCTGTTCTTACTTGATCTTTCAGAAACATTGAACCCAATTCACCTATCTCTTCCTAAATTTTTTCTTCATTTCTGAGGTATCACATTCTCAGTTTCCCAAGGGGTCTCCTTTGCTGGCTCTTTCTTTCCTACTAGAATTCTGCAGTGTTCCAGGGTCCCATCCTGGGCTTTTTCCTCTTCTCTATTTATAGTTTTTCCCTGATGATCTCACTCATGTCATGCTTTAAATTCCTTATTCATGCCAATGATACTCAAGCCCTGACCTCTCCTCTGAACTTCAGACTCAAGAATCAAACTGCCTCCTTAATGTTTCCACATACACAAGATATTTTTCCTAATTTAACTCTTTAAGCTTACTATTTCTTGGAGTATTCATAAGATTTTTCATTTGCTATCCTGCCATGGAACCTAGACTTTACTGGCCAGAACAGACATTGGGAAAAATTTAAAAAGAATATTAGACCAAGAGGTAGAATTCCTTTCCGTTTGTTTTGTTTCCTTAGATCCACCTCATCTGTCATAGAATTATTTCTTTTTTTAAGACTATTTTTCTGCTTTGGAATAAGGTAATTATGCCTCTAATACTTAACTTTTGTTTTTTGTTTTGTTTTGTTTGTTTGAGAACAGTCTTGCACTGTCACCCAGGCTGTAGTGCAGTGGCACAATCTCAGCTCACTGCAACCTCTGCCTCCTGGGTTCAAGTGATTCTCCTGCCTCAGCCTCCAGAGTAGCTGTGGTGCCCGCCACCACACCCAGCTAATTTTTTGTATTTTTAGTAGAGACAGCGTGTCACTATGTTGGCCAGGGTGGTCTCAAACTCCCGACCTCGTGATTTGCCCGCCTCAGCCTCCCAAAGTGCTAGGATTACTGATGTGAGCCACCGCACCCGGCCTTAACTTCTTATACATGTTTCTCCCATGATTTCACCAAAATCTTTGTGTACTTTTTTCTTATACATTAATTTTGCAACCAGATCCTTATGTCGACTATTTTTAAGGTTGTCTACTATAAGCTATCTGTACACACTATAGTACTAATTCTAATTCTAGGCCACCACTATTGGCTTTTTTTTTTTTTCTTTTCTCTCCACACTCATTTGTTCATATGGCTTCAATCTCCCTTCTACATTAGTGTTTGCCAAATGGTCCTCTAGTGCTGATTTTTCTCTGGCTTCAGGTCCACGTTTCCGATGGACGACAGGACAACTATAACCAACCAAATGTTCCACCCAAAATTTAACACAACCAAAATGGAATGATCTTCTTTTCTTTGCTCCCAAACCAGTAACTAGCTACCATTCTCTAGGCTGCCTGGGCTACACTCCACTTTCTCTCTTCTCCCACAGCTCATCATCACATCCTTCATTTCTTTCTTTGGCACAGCTACATAATGCCCTGGTGACATGATTATGAATTTAAGGTCAGAAAGACTTGGGAACATTAGTTAACTGAGATCTCCATGCCTCATTTTGCTCATTTCTAACATAAAGTTAAAAATACACACCAGAACTGTCTTGAAGAGTACATGATCTAATGCATATAAGAACCTAACAGCATATAACAAGTTCTCACCAAATATTGTTGTCTTCCCTACCTTCCATTTCCATGGTCAAAATTATAATGGTGTCCCTCACAATATCTCATATCTAAAATCTGTAAAATGTTGAGTGGACACTTTTTACTAAACTATAAATTCCTTCAAGTTTGACATTTGTTATTCACATTAGAGTTCTCTGAAGTACACTGCATATACCAGGGGCTCAGTGAACATTTCTTTTTAAAAAATGACTAAAGTGATTATCTTATCAGGAATTTTGTTACAGAATATGAGAATTTATTTTCAATATAATAAATTCTTCAAATATAAAAGACACTTTTTTTTTTTTTTTTTTTTTTTGAGACGGAGTTTCGCTCATGTTACCCAGGCTGGAGTTCAATGGCGCGATCTCGGCTCACCGCAACCTCCGCCTCCTGGGTTCAGACAATTCTCCTGCCTCAGCCTCCTGAGTTGCTGGGATTACAGGCACACGCCACCATGCCCAGCTAATGTTTTTGTATTTTTAGTAGAGACAGGGTTTCACCATGTTGACCTGGATGGTCTCGATCTCTTGACCTCGTGATCCACCTGCCTCGGCCTCCCAAAGTGCTGGGATTACAGGCTTGAGCCACCGCGCCCGGCAAAAGACACTTTTAATTTCAGTATTGATCTTTACTAAGTCACTTCAAATATTTGGTAGTAATCTGTTTGACTTTAGGTGTGAGAGCTCTCACACCTAAAACTGATGGCTTTATCCCTCAGTTCATCTTTGTTTCTTGAAGAGATAAACATCTTAAAAGAGTTGTGTACTGACTTCACAGTCATTGTACATGTTCACAGGAGGGCATTGTTGTCAATTATCAGGCTCTGGACTAATTTAATTTTTACATTGCCTTTGTTAGAATTATTAGTTTTTGAGTCAAAAGTAATACAAGGCCCGGCACAGTGGCCCATGTCTGTAACCTCAACACTTTGGGAGGTCCAGGTGGAAGGATTACTTGAGGCCAGGAGTTTAAGACCAGCCTGGTCAACATAGCAAGACCCTGTGTCAACCAAAAAAAAAAAAAAATTGGCAGGATGTGGTGGCACACAACTGTAGTCCCAGCTACTTGGGAGGCTGAGGCAGAAGGATCACTTGAGCTGAGGAGTTCCAGGTTGCAGTGAGCTGTGATCACACTATTATACTCCAGCCTGGGTGACAGAGCAAGACCCTGTCTGAATAAAAAATAATAACATGGAAGGATTTAAAAAAAAAAAAAAGACTGGAATAGGCCGGACACAGCGGCTCATGCCTTTGTAATCTCAGCACTTTGGGAGTCAAGACGGGTGGATCACAAGGTCAAGAGACAGAAACCATCCTGGCCAACATGGTGAAACCCCATGTCTACTAAAAATACAAAAATTAGCTGGGCGTGTGTGGTGGCATATGCCTGTAGTCCCAGCTACTTGGTAGGCTGAAGCAGGAGTATTGCTTGAACCCGGGAGGCAGAGACTGCAGTAAGCCAAGATTGTGCCACTATACTCCAGCCTGGCAACAGAGTGAGACTGTCTCAAAAAAAAAGAAAAAAAAAAAGACTGGAATACATATCATATATGTAGTACCTCTTTTATTTTTACCCTAAAACAGTGGTTCTCAAACTTCTATATGAATCACCCTACACTTGTGCTGTCCAATGCAGTGACCAGCCACAGAAGGCAACAGAGCACTTGAAAAGTACAGACCACATGTGCACATAAATGTTCACTGCAGCACTATTCACAATAGCAAAGATATAGAATCAACCTAAATGCCCATCAATGACAGATTGGATAAAGAAAATGTGGTACATATATACCATGGAATACTAAGCAGACATAAAAAGAATGAGATAATGTGTTTTGCAGGAACATGGATGGAGCTGGAGCCATTATCCTTAGCAAACTAATGCAGGAACAGAAAACCAAATTCTGCATGTTCTCACTTATAAGTGTGTACTAAATGATGGGAACTCATGAACACAAAGAAGGGAACTACAGACACTGAGGTCTCCTTGAAAATAGAGGGTTGGAGGAAAAGGAGAGCAGAAAAAATAACTACTGGGTTCTAGGCTTAATTCCTGGGTGACGAAATAATCTGTACAAAAAATCCCTGTGATATGAGTTTACCTATATATATCAAACCTGCACATGTATCCACAAACCTAAAAGTTAAAAAACAATGATAAATGTACAGAACTGAGATGTGATGTAAGAAAAAAAATACACACCTGATTTCATTTACCGCATACAAAAAACAAATGGAAAAATATTTCAATAATTTTACAGTGTTCATATGTCAAAATAAAAAACTTTGATTATATTTGGGTTAAATAAAATAGATTAGAACTTCATTTTTTCTTTTTGAGACAGGGTCTGGCTCTTGTCACCAAGGCTGGAACGCAGTGGCACAATCTCAGCTCACTGTAACCTCTGCCTCCTAGGCTCAAGCCATGCTCTCACCTCAGCCACCACATTCAGCTAATTTTTTGGTTTTTGTTTTTGTTTTTTTTTTTTTTGCATTTTTTATAGAGACAGAGTTTTGCCATGTTGCCTAAGCTGGTCTCAAACTCCTGAGCTCAAACAATCCACCCGTTTTGACTTCCCACAGTGCTGGGGATCACTGTTTCGTATGGCTTTTGACCAGGTGATGTTTATGGTCTTCAACATGGCAGAAATCCTACATCTATGAAAAATACAAAAAATTAGCCAGGCATGGTGGTGCCTGCCTATTGTACCACATAGTTGATGGGCTGAGGCAGGAGGATCACTTGATCCCAAGAGGTTGCAGTGAGCCAAGATAGAGCCACTGTACTCCAGCCTGGGTGACAAAGTGAGACCTTGTATGGGGGGAAAAAAAGATATCTATATGTACTGATATGGAAAGATATTTATGACAGTTAAAAGAAGGAAAAACAAGTTGCAGAAGAGTATATAGATTCCACTTGTATGTGAAAAACGAAGTACATATATTTGCATTTGCAAAAAAAGTCTCAAAAACTGTTAATAATAGTATTGCTGAAGAGTACAACTAGGGAGATTTCCAGGCATATGGAAAAATACTTTCACTACGCCTTTTTTTGTTTTTTTAAATTTTTTTTTAATATAGAGACAGGGTCTTGGGCTCAAGCAATGTTCCCACCTCGGCCTCCCCAAGTGCTGAATTACAGGCATGAACCACTATATCCGGGCCTACTTTGCTTGTTATATCTTTTCGTACTGTATTAGTTTTGTTTGTTTTACTATTTACTGTGAACAATAACTCAAATTTATAATAAACATTACAAAGTAATATAAAAATTGACATAATGCCCGGCCCAGGCAATACTTCATCATTTAGGTTCCTGTTAGAGACACGGTCTTTTCACTACTACCTTCTAATGTGAAGTTTGATCTTCATTCTAATTTTCTAAAAAGCCACCTAATGTATTCATTAATTCACTCATTCATTTAACCATTACTGACAACCTACTTAATGCTAGCCTCTGTTCTAAGAAAAAATAAACAGCAGAGCACAAAATCAGATGTATTCCTCCCACACTCTAGCAGAACCAAATGCACAAATAAACAACGTTAATAAGTCGTGCTCTGAAATACAAAAGGACGACCTGAATTTTCAAATACGGGAATGTTCAAATGTCGTGTGTGTGTGTGTGTGTGAGAATGTACACACAAACATGCTTATAATGAAAGCACTGCTTTTGAATTTTGTAAGTTTGTCTTCTGGATAAAGTATTCAGGGATACTTCTCAAATTTATCTTTCTCTCCTTTCAGTATAACTAATTTAGTACAAAAAAAGTTAAAATTAGCAAAGCATTTCAGCTGTGTGACCTTACCCAAATTACGTCTCTGCTTTAAGCCTCAGTTTTCTCTTCCGCAAAATGGAGCACTGAATCTCACGTTCGCTGTTTGAGCGAGACTTGTATGGTCAGGTTTAGAGTGTAACCGGATGCCTGACAGGAGGAAGCGTGAGAAGGAAAGGGCCCCCACGATGCCTTCATGCCCGCCCTGAGGCCAGGCGGGGCCGCGTGCCGGGGCGGCTCTCACGCAGCGCTTGCCGCTTTTTCACCCGAGCGTTTCTGCCAGCCAACTGCCCTCTCCCGGGAGTGCAGCAGCCAGGGCTCGCGCGCTCGTCCCGCGGCCTCCGCTGGGGGCCCACTCCAGCCAAGCTCCAGCTAGCCAGCCCGGCTTCTCGAGTCGGTTCTAAGCTGAGGCCGCCCTGCTCTGCAAAACTTGTGTCCACTCTCGGGCCCAATCTGTCCTGCGCGGACTTGGCTCAGGGCAGGTGGTAGCGTCGTTTCTAACTACGGCTGTTTGAATTCTGGCGCCACTCCCGCGCCACGTAGGACCGGGTGGCAGCCAGACTCAGAGGCGACGCTTTGCAACGTGCCTGCGGGCGCGCGCTGGGAAAAGGACGGGCGCGCGGCCGGACTGCGGCGCGCGCGCCACAGCGCAGAACCTCGCTCGGAAGAAAGGAGCCGCCGCGCGTGCTCCCGCTAATTCGCGGCCACGCCCCCGTCTATTTCCATGTCCAATAGGTGCGAGAGGGCGGGGCGGCCTTGTCCTGACTCTGGAAGGCTATATAGGGAGCTGCTGGCTAAGCGTTTCGGTCTTTTACGTCGGCCTTGTGCTCCCTCTGGCTGTTTGGTGGGTGAGTCTGTGTTGCGGACGAGTACGGGAGCAAAAGATGGTGGCGCAGGCAGAAATAGGACCTTTAGTACTGTGAAGCCATCTTAGAGATGAGCTTAGAGAGCTGAGGGTTGAAAGCTTGTACGTGGGAAAACACGCGGCCGGACTGCCACCTTACTGAGGTTGAGTCCTGGCGGCCACAGGCTCTGAATTTTGGCGTGAAGAGGCAGATGATCAGCAGCGGGCGCCGCGCGCTTTCAGGCCTCCAGCACGAGCCTGAACGGCGTGGGAAAAACCACAGTTACGGGATTGGGGCAGAGGGTTAGTTTTAAGAGCCAGGGGCCTTTAAAATGGCGAAGACCTTCCGTCGGCGTTATTTTAAAATGGATAGTCTCGACCCTGTGCTGAGATTGAGCTGTTTGAAGGCGGCATTGTGTGCAATTTGGATTAACGAAAGGTAAGGGTTTCATGTGGAAAAACGCCTTGGAGTGTGACATTTCTGCGAGAATGCTCATACATCGATTCCCCGGAGAAACAATGGCGCTATCTTTCAGTGACACAGCGGAGCCTCTCGGTGAAGATGCAAAGGTAAGAGCTGTTAAGCTTAATTTACAAACTAAAGGAGTAAACCTGTTGATAATACAGGAATAGCAACTGTTGCATCCTTTGAAATTTTATTTTTGTTAGGTACGTGAAAAAATTACAACACATCTGGGAGAATATTTAATGGAAAATCACTTGGTTAAAACCTAACACTTTTAACAGGTATGAGTTGTTTTAGTACTTTATGATCGTAGCGTTTAATCTACACTTAGACTAAATTAATATTTTTGTCATTGAACAGCGTTCTGGCTGCTGACAAGTAGCTAATGAAGATATGAATGTCAGATGTCACTGACTAGCAGCTTCATTTTGAAGTAAGTTATGTGGCTTAAAAGTTCTGTAGTATTTGTACTGTAATAGTTGCCTTTTAGATTTACCTTGGTTTATGGTCAGTGTCATAGAAGTGCAGTTTAATGTATTATGTGTACATGTGTAAGGCATGATTGGTCTAATCCATGATGAAACCTATCCCTAAGCTGATGACCTGAAGAAAAATATGTACGGATTCGGCTTCTGAGATTTAAGACCAATGTTCAGAGGTGGAGTAAATTTTGTTGCCATGATTTTGTATCAGCTCTGTTCACAACAGCTCAAAATCTTGGGTTTTTTTTTTTGTTTTTTCTGCCAGCAGTGAGGGTCGCTGTCTGCCCATTGATAGAGGCCAGATTGTCTTGGAAGTGCCAAAGTTGCGACGATTTCTGTAAGTGGAGTTTTTCTATTTTTTTGCTTAGCAATTAGTGAATATTGTGACCTTGGTCTTATCTGTGATGATCTTATCCCGAACCTGAACTTCTGTTGAAAAAAACTACGGATCTGGCTTCTGAGATGGACCATTATAAGGACAATACTTTTTTCAAAATGCTTTTACATAAGCTGTTGTAATGTTGACAGTCTTGTAAGAATCTCATGTTTTTCCTTTTCTAGGGCTAGTACCACGAGGTTTACTTGACTGTGGTATGAAAAGCTGATAAGAAAACCATCCAGAAAAAAGCTCTTCATTTTACAAACATGAAAATAAAACATGTAATTTTGGATTATGTTGTTTTTGTATTATTTTTAAATAGGTCTGAAATGACATGGGGGACATTAGATGGAAAATCTACTAACCAGCCTTATAATTAAATTATTCTGAATGAATGTTTTGGCTTTATGCAAGGTACAATGTAAGGGTTTTTGGATCAGTGTAAGAGTAGAGGGGCAGGAATTACTGGTGGGAAGTATGTGCGGCATTAAAAGAAGTGCTGCTAAGCAAATCATTGAATATTTTGTTTTGATGTAATTATAGATTTGAAAGCCTGGATGCTTAAGTTGAGAAATTAGGGGATGAGATACAGAAAATAGGAGCCCAATACGATAATGATAGCAGTTTATTAACTAAGTGTGGTGATGAGGGAAAGTCACTGATAATCTGATAAAGACATTGTGGCTTGCTAAAATCTACGAAGAAAGAGATCATTTGGCAGGATGGGTTACATATAATGCCGAGTATCTGATATTACCAAATAGAGAGAAGCCTTGGCATGTAACATTTGGAGATAGAAAATGCATCTTCACTATCGGGTGTGGTGGCTCACACCTGTTATCACAACACCTTTGGGAGGCTGAGGCAGGCAGATCAGCTGAGGGAGATCAGTCTGACCAAAACATGGAGAAGCCCTGTCTCTACTAAAATACAAAATTAGCCGGATGTAGTGACATATGCCTGTAATCCCAGCTACTCAGGAGGCAGAGGTTGCAGTTAGCCAAAGTAACACCATTGCACTCCAGCCTGGGCAGCAACAGTAAGACTCCTATCTCAAAATGAAAATGCACCTTCACACTGAAGGTAGTGTGTTTAAGATGGCAGTTAAAGCAGTGTTTGCATTTGCACCCTTGCTCTGATGCCCTTACCTGCTATACTTAAAACTCTATTAATCATTGTCTGTCATTCTTTCTCCCTCTCCTAGAACTTTTGCTTAAAATTTTAAAATCTGTTTTTCATTAGTTCAAAAATGCCTAGAACAGGGCCAGGCACTTCAGTAAGTGGTAAAAAGACTATTGAGATCCCATAGTTTTCAGGGAAGATTTCCATTACCCTTTTGTCAAAGCTGGCAAACAGGACAAAATTGTGAAATAGACCATTTGCTTTGGAGCCCTCTGACCTCTTTTTCTGTACCTCGTTCTACCTCCCTTGCCTTCCAACAGATCTTTTAATATGTCACATTTTCTTAGTTGATATCAAAATTAGTATTCCACATTTACTTTATATTCACTGAGCTGTGCTAGTTTCTGCCAAAAAGCCCTGAAATAAAGAACCATTTTGTCAATACTGGCACAAGATGTCTAGGAAAAGTCAAGCTATAAAGAATTCTTGAAAATAGAACAAGTGGTTTTGAGTCTTAAACCAGCACAGATGTTGGGAAAATAGGCCTAAGAAATACTGGGCAAAGATAGTATGGTCCAGAGCCTGAGAGAGAAATACTGAGGGTTTGGGTACCAACAGGGTCGATAGATGTGGGACAGAAAGCTAAAATGTTAATACCCTTAAGCTATTAGTCTCTAATAGCCTCCTAAAAACTCAGGCAATATTGGCTAAGATCAGGGACTTTTAGTTGTGTGAGTTAACCCTCGAGTATATCTGCTGCTTGGGACCAGGTACAATGGTTCATGCTTGTAATCCCAGCACTTTGGGAGGATTGTTTGAACCTAGGAAGAGACAGGCCTGGAAACAGCAAGATGTCATCTCCACAAATAAAATTAGCCGAGTGTGGTGACATGCACTTGTTCCAGCTACTCAGGAGACTGAGATGGGAGGGTCACTTGAACCTAGAGGTTGAGGCTGCAATCAGCCATGATTGCACCTCTACTCTAGCCTGAGCAGCAGACAAAGGCCCTGACAAAAAAAAAAGGACCTAAACAGCTTGACTATACTTACTAGACTGGGATATGTATGCTTCTGATTGATTTCAGAAGTTAAAAGATAATTTACATGTGTCTGACTTTAGCCAACAGGAATTTATCATGTGCCTTATACCAGGCTTCCAGGTAATCTTAAAATATAGTAAGCTCAAACCTACCATTTGGTGCTTTCTAAAATTAGTTCTATTGCCAGAAACCCAATATCCACTGTTGTTGGCTCCCCAGTCAAGTGTCCTGTGAACTGAGGAACACGTCAGTACTCACAGCCCAGTGTGCATGAAAGAGCTTTTAGCTGTTTTCATGATTTTTGTAACAGTTCCCCAGTTGGGATTAGAGCCTTTGTTTGAATCTCAGCCTGCTAGAATAACCTGCTTATCTTTTGCTAGTCCTTCACTGGGAGTGGGCCCCTCATTCCTATCTTCCCAAAAACTTGGTTCTGGATCCAAACAACATAGTACTTAGTTATAAGTATATATTAGTATATATGACCTAGCTGTCTGACTGAATGTTGCCACTGCCTCTGGTCTTACTCCCTCCACCCTGCATGTACACAGAGACCATGTTGGGGCAGAAGAGGATACCTTTTCAGTATGAGAACCAGACTCTTACTCTCATGAGTCCTGGTCTCCTCCCCATATTACTAGTCCACTGCTGAGGTCTCAGCATGCAATGTAGCTGAGTTTATCAGAGTTACAAGGGTTTAATAATTAAAGAATTTCAAATCAATTACAGTTCAATCTAACCTATTTCAGAACTTAATTTTCCTTGTTAGTTACTTCACTTATTATAGTTCTCTTCAAAAGAGCAATGGAATAATGGAAAAGGCATTTAGAATATGCAAAAAGTTTATCATTTAAAGATGATATTTACAAATGTGCATAACTTTATTGAAATCAGGAAACTGTTTTGTCCTTGCCTCCTGTAGTGAATATAATGATGTACAAAAATGTGTACATTTTAAAAGTATACCATTTTAAGTTTTTTTCCATAGGTACACACTCATAAAACCATGAACATCATCAAGATAATGACTATATCCATCACTCCCAAAAATGTTCTCTTGTAGGCTTAATTTTGAACTTGTTTAAGATGGCACATGATACTCAAATAGGGATCTTTAAGTAGGCAGTTAGATATGGAAGTCCACAGTTCAGAGGAGAGGGCTGAGCTAAAGAAATAAAATTGGGAGTCATCAACATATGTAAGGCATATTTAAAGCCATAAGATGAGATGAGATCACCAATAGAGAAAAAAGTCCAAGAGTTGAACACTGTGGCTTTTCAGGATTAGGACATTTCAGGTTTATTCAAATCCTAGAGAATAATTTGTGCCAAGGGACTAAAATCAGCATGTACAAATCTGTTGTCAAGTTCAACAAAGTAGAAAACCATCGATGCCTAGAATTGAAATGAGCCAAGAAAAAGAAGGATGAGAACCAAGCAAATAATTGCTTGGGGCTGGAAAATGCCTTGGATTTAATGCAGTCCATTGGTCAACATGAAAATTGAAGAAGTTAGTGCCTGATGATGACTGCAAAGTAACAGACAAGTGATCTTCAGGAGAGAATAAGATGAGGAATTTAGGAAATATGGTAAGTCTTTTTCATCAGACTCTGCAGAGTTGGAGGAAAATGGAGCTGACCATGGACAAGTTATAAATTTGCCTAGCATTGATAAAGTATCAGCTGAGGCTGAAAATCACCAATTTTAACAAAGATAATCAATATATTTCTTCAGTACTCTGTGGTGCTTATCTCCCTGGGAGCAGAAAGCAGATAGACTAGATTAATCCAAAATCAGGGATAAACTGACCAAGCGGGGCAGAGCAATAATGGGCCAAAAGTATTGAGGATGCAGGTAAAAGTGCTAAAATTACTGTATTGACCTTATAATCCCAAGCTGATCAGGGAAGGGAAAAAAAAAAAAAAAAAAAAAAAACGGAAAGGGCTGGAAAATTGTCACAGGTAATGACAGAGGATCAGATGTGCCATAGAAAGGTGTTGTTGAAAACAAGGTAGAATAAGGCCCTCTCCATTTATACTGCAGACTGAGCCGTATATCATGTTGTGATTATTTGTTTCTCCCTCTCTGGACCTGGAGTGTCAGTTCTTCTAAAGCAGAGACTTCCCTTTAATCTCTCTTTAAACTTGGTGCCTAGGACAATGTAACAGCATCCATAAAGTGTCTAATAGAATGGAATTCAATGTGGTTTTTAGTGTGGAACTGGCGGTGTGATTTAAATTCTCCAAAAGAGATAGAAGTGAGAAAAGTTGGAAGCTGTTGTGGCCTTCCAACTTCATATTTTGAATACCCCAAAAAGAAGAATAATGTAAACCCAGAATCACTATCACTGATGAGATTCAAAAGAATTGAGATGTACCCCAAAGAATATACCTTACTAGTGTCCTAGAGAAGTTTAATGTGTTTAATTAATACTTATGTTCTTTTTTTTTTTTTTAAAGACGGGGTTTCACCATGTTGGTCAGGCTGGTCTTGAACTCCCGACCTCAGGTGATCCGCCCACCTTGGCTTCCAAAGTGCTTGGATTACAGGTATGAGCCACCACACCCGGCAATACCTATGTTCTTATTGATGCAGTTAAAGTGACCAACTATTAGCAACAAACCCCAAACTGTCCTTTGTACAAAAATAGTTGATTAGGCCAGGTACAGTGGCTTACACCTGTAATCCCAGTACTTTCAGAGGCCAAAGTGGGAAGATCACTTGAGGCCAGGAATTTGAGACCCGCTGGGCAGCATAGCAAGACTGTCTTTACAAAGTGTTAAAAAATTAGCTGGGCTACTTGGAGGATCTGGCTACATGGCAGGCTGAGATGAGAGAATTGCTTGAGCCCAGGAGTTCAAGACGGCAGTGACCTATGATTGTGCCATTGCACTCTAGCTGGGCAAGAGTGAGACACTTTCTCAAAAAAAAAAAAAAAAAAAAATTGAAATTATTTGCACTGTGTCTATATTACTGCTCATATGCATATTTTTAATAACTGGAGGCCATACCATCAATAAAAACACATTGAGTGCATTAAAAATATGGATATATAAGCAGTAATAAAAATAAAGGCCAAATAACCTTATTATTATCATTATTTTAGAGACAAGGTCTTATACTGTCACCCAGGCTGGAATACAGTGGCCTGATGATAGCTCACCTTGAACTCTTAGGCTCAAGGGGTCCTCCCACTCAGCCTCCCAAATAGCCAGGAGATCATCCTCCAGCATATGCCACCAAGCTCAGCTGATTTGTATTACTTTTTGTAGGGACAGGGCGTTACTATGTTGCCACGGCTGCTCTCAAGCTCCTGACTGCAAGTGATCCTTCCACCTTGGCCTGCTAAAGTGCTGAGATTACAAGTGTGAGCCTCCTCACCAAGCGGCTATTTTTTTTTTTTTGAGACGGAGTTTCACTCTTGTTACCCAGGCTGGAGTGCAATGGCGTGATCTAGGCTCACCGCAACCTCCGCCTCCTGGGTTCAGGCAATTCTCCTGCCTCAACCTCATGAGTAGCTGGGATTACAGGCAGGCGCCACCATGCCCAGCTAATGTTTTGTATTTTTAGTAGAGACGGGGTTTCACCATGTTGACCAGGATGGTCTCGATCTCTTGACCTCGTGATCCACGCCCCTGGGCCTCCCAAAGTGCTGCGATTACAGGTTTGAGCCACCGTGCCTGGCTATTTTTTTTTTTTAAAGCAATGAAATGAGAGTTCATTCTGTCACCCAAGCTGGTCTTGAATTCCTGGCTTCAAGTGGTCCTCCTACCTCAGCCTCCTGAGTAGCTGGTATTATTGATGTGAGTGGCCACACTTATACCAAATAATTTTAATCAACTACTTTTACACAAAAGTGTAGTCAGTCTGGTGCCAGGCACAGTAGCTCACGCCTGTAATCCCAGCACTTTACAATGTCAAGGCAGGCAGTTCACTTGAGGTCAGGAGTTTGAGACCAGCCTGGCCAACATGGTAAAACCCCATCTCTACTAAAACTACAAAAATTAGCCAGGCATGGTGGCTAATGCTACTTGGGAGGGTAAGGCAGGAGAATCGCTCATACCCAGGGCTCAGAGTTCGCTGTGAGCCAAGATCACGCCACTGCACTCCATCCAGCCTGGGTTACAGAGTGAGACTCTGTCTCAAAATAAAAAATAAAAATAAAAAAACTAACAAAAGTACAGTTTGGGAATTGTTGCTAATAATTGATTAGTTTAATTGCTTCAATGAAAACAAGCATTAAACTACTCTGGAGCAATAGTAAGGTATACTCTTTGGGATACATCTTAATTCTGACTTGAATTTCATTGCTGATGGAGATTCTGAGTTTATGTTAAATTTCTCTTTGAAAGAGAATGTACATTGACTAGCCCTTAAAAAAAGAAAAAAGTGGCCAGGCATGGTGGCACACGCCTATAATCCCAGCACTTTGGGTGACTGAGCCAGGCAAATCACCTGAGGTCAGGAGTTCAAGACCAGCTTTGCCAACATGATGAAACCCCGTGTTTACTAAATATATAAAAATTAGCCGTGCATGGTGACAGTCACCTGTAATCCCAGCTACTCAGGAGGCTGAGGCAGGAGAATCGCTTGAACCCAGGAGGTGGAGGTTGCAGTGAGCCAAGATTGCACCACTGAACTCCAGCCTGGGCAGCAGAGAGAGACTCTGTCTCAAAAAAAAAAAAAAAGGAAAAGAAAAAAGAATATGCAAACATTGCGGCCAGGTATGGTGGCTTGCCTGTAACCCCCACAGTTTGGTAGGCCAAGGCAGGAGGATTGCTTGAGCCCAGGATTTTAAGTTTAAGACCAGCCTAGGCACAGCAAGGCCCTGTCTTAAAAAAAGATATATAAGGCCGGGCACGGTGGCTCAAGCCTGTAATCCCAGCACTTTGGGAGGCCGAGGCGGGTGGATCACGAGGTCAAGAGATCGAGACCATCCTGGTCAACATGGTGAAACCCCGTCTCTACTAAAAATACAAAAAATTAGCTGGGCATGGTGGCGCGTGCCTGTAATCCCAGCCACTCAGGAGGCTGAGGCAGGAGAATTGCCTGAACCCAGGAGGCGGAGGTTGCGGTGAGCCGAGATCGCGCCATTGCACTCCAGCCTGGGTAACATGAGCGAAACTCCGTCTCAAAAAAAAAAAAAAAAAAGATATATATATATACATACACATATATATATATACATACACACACACACACACACACACACACACACACACATATATATATATATACACATACACATATATATATATAGAGAGAGAGAGAGAGATGGAGCTACACATTGTTCAGAGTTTGGTCACATGCCCAGAGATATCAGGACAGTTTTGAAGTTCATGGACTTGTCCCCACATATTGATATATAGTAGCTCACTTTCTTGAAGGATATTGTTTGCTTTCAATTCAATCTGTTCCTCAGGAGATTGAACCATATTGGTAGACTAAGTGTGTGATGATTCAGAAATATTCTAAGGTTTGCATTCATTTGTTCTTTAAACAAATATCCTGAATGCCTACCATGTATACATACTATCCTAGGCACTAAAGATACAGTAATAAACCAAACAAAAATCTCTGCCCTTGTGGAGCTTACATTTTGGGAAGAGGAGAAGGACATTACATAATAAATAAATTATTAAGTATGTTAGAAAATGAGAAGTGACAGAAAAAATAGGATATGAGACATTGGGAGTAGGTTTGGAAAGCTGATAAATATTGCAGTTTCAAATGGGGATTCTCTCATCTGAGAGGCAATTAAAGTACCTGGGGTTGACAGAATAGGCTTCAATGAAAAGGTGAGATTAATTAAGCAGAGATTTAGATATCTAAATCCCTCACCCCGTTTGTTAGGTGAGAGATTGAGCTATGCATTTATCTGGGAAAAGGTCATTTCCATAGCAGTGGCCCAGAGGAAGGAGCATGCATAGTGAGAAAGGAAGCAAGGCATACAGCTTATGTAGGGCTTAACGGGTCTTTTTTTTTTTTTTTTTTTTTGAGATGGAGTCTCACTCTGTTGCTAGGCTGGAGTGCAGTGGCACTATCCTGGCTTACTGCAACCTCCAACTTGTGGGTACAAGCGATTCTCCTGCCTCAGCTTCCTGAGTAGCTGGAACTACAGGCATGCGCCACCATGCCCAGCTAATTTTTAGTAGACAGGGTTTCACTGTTTTGCCCAGGATGGTCTTGATCTCTTGGCGTTGTGATCTGCCCACCTTGGCCTCACAGAGTGCTGCAATTATTGGGTCATTGAAAGGATTTCACTCTTAGTCAAATGGGAGCCACTGTGAAAGAAAACACAGAAACTCCAAGTATGATTCATATGCATCAAAATCTATGAACCCTAGCCCTAGGGCCCAGATTATGTCCTCTAAATACTACTTACTGCTAAAAGGAAACAGATCTGGGACAAGAAATGTACAAGATGAGCTTGTTGCACCTTGCTATAGTAGGTAGCAAGACTGCTAGAGTTATGATAAAGGAACTCAGGAGTCAACTTGGAGAGTCTCTCACTTTCCAAAGATGGAAAATTTGTCTATTATTGAACTATAATAGAGAAAAAGACAGAAAATATCTTCAAATCTATGAATTCAGAATGATACTTTTAAAAACTGAATTTGGTAGTGTTAAAGGATGCTAATCATCACTTTCAGAACTGCAGATAAAGGGACTTTCCAATACCAACTGTACTGACATAGCCAAATAAAAGGTGATAAAAAGTTTGTCTTTATTGATATATTCCAGTGAGCAATGAAAAAAGATTGGCACAATTAGAATATCATCATTTTGCAACGTTCTAACAAATTAATTTATATAAGCAATAAATATCAATGACTTCTAACATCCAAAAAAGAGAGGCGATAGATATTATATGTCCCTGAAGAAAGAATTTGCCACTGCCTATTTCAAACTCTTGTCTGAAAACCACAAGAATGAATATGAATTTGATAAAGCCTCTGGATATAATTACCAATTTACAGATGACAGAGAAATATGTTAAACTACATTACAGAGATCCAATCAGCAAAATCCAGACTATGAAAAACTCTACAAATGATTTTTTTTTTTTTTTGAGATGGAGTCTTGCTCTGCTGCCCAGGCTGGAGTGCAGTGGCACGATCTCAGCTCACTGCAACCTCTACCTCCCAGGTTCAAGCAATTCTCCTGTCTCAGACTCCTGAGTAGCTGGGATTACAGGCGCCTGCTGCCATGCCTGGCTAATTTTTGTATTTTGGGTGGAGACCTGGTTTCACCATGTTAGCCAGGCTGTTCTCAAACTCCTGACCTCAAGTGATCTGCCTGCCTTTACCTCCCAAAGTGCTTAGATTACAGACGTCAGCACTGCGCCCAGCCCACAAATGATTTCTATAACAAATAAATTGCAAGGAAAGAAACCAACCAAACAAGAGATGAATGGGTAACCTATAAATCAAGATCTGAAAAGATATATCAACATTCTCAATGTTTGTATCCCAGTTAAATTCTCATTCAATATTGGGGAAAAAAATTATGACATTTATGAGATATATGTTTAAACACAGGGTATTTCATGTATTAAAAAATAATTGGGACTTTGTTAGGTGTGATAATGGCATTTGGCTCTTTGTTGTTAAAGAGGCTGTATCTTTTAGACATACATACTGAATTATTTATGGATAAAATGATTTGATGTCTGAGATTTGCTTCAAAATAATACAGGAAACAAAGGAAGTGGTTGAAGGGTATAGATGAAACAAGATTAGCCTGAAGTTGATAATTGTTAACATTGGATGATGGGCTTAGGAGTTTATTATACTCTTTCTCTATTTTTGTACATGTCTGAAATTTATACAATAAATTTTTTTTAATCTGTGAGTTTTTTATGTTGATTTAATTTCCAAAACAAGATATTGTGTTTCCTTACAATTTGATTTTATATTCTGGCTAGTTCTGTAACAGAACAATGCAGTTTCCTGCTGCCACAAACATGGCCCACCTGTCCATATTAGATGTGTAATGTCTTCATGATTCTACAGTGCTCTCATATATTCTCTTTGTGATTAAATTCAGGGTATTCCACTCAGAACATATGCTTTAGGGACACTTTACATGCATTAAGTAAAATAATGCAGGCCAGGCACGGTGGCTCACGCCTGTAATCTCAACATTCTGTGAGACCAAGGCAGGCAGATCACAGGAGGTCAGGAGTTCAAGACAAGCCTGGCCAACATGGTGAAAATCTGTCTCTAAAAATCTAAAAAGACAAAAAACAGCCAGGCGTGGTGGCACATGCCTGTAATCCCAGCTACTCAGGAGGCTGAGGCAGGAGTAATCGCTTGAACCTGGGAGGTGGACATTGCAGTGAGCCTCTAGATGGCGCCATTGCACTCCAGGATGGGTGACAAAGTGAGACTCCATCTCAAAAAAAAAAAAAAAAAAAAAAGAAAAGAAAAGGCCTGGCGCAGTGGTTTATGTCTGTAATCCCAGCACTTTGGGAAGCTGAGGCAGATGAATCACCTAGAGGTCAGGAGTTGGAGACCAGCCTGACCAATATGAGGTGAAACTTCATCTCTACTAAAAATACAAAAATTAGCTGGGTGTGATAGCGCATGCCTGTAGTCCCAGGTATTTGGGAGGCTGAGACAGGAGAATTGCTTGAACACAGGAGGTGGAGGTTGCAGTGAGCCGAGGTTGTGCCACTGCACTCCAGCCTAGGCAACAGAGCAAGACTCCATCTCAAAAAAAAAAAAAAAAAAAGGAAATGAAAGAAAGAATGCATATAACATGTTTAATATAGTGCTTGTCATCATGCATTAGCTATAACTGTTAATAAAGTTGGGTGTTTCTGTGCATATCAGTAAACACAATATTGTAAGCCACTACGTTCAAATAAGTTAAGTGCATCAGATCCCTTCAGTTAAAAAATATGTGATCTGTAGAAACAGCTAAGTAAAATTCCTTAACAGTGTCTCATGACTTAAAAACACAGCACGGGCCAGGCGCAGTGGTTCACTCCTGTAATCCCAGCACTTTGGGAGGCCGAGGCGGGTGGATCACCTGAGATTGGGAGTTTCAGACTAGCCTGGCCAACATGGTGAAAACCTGTCTCTACTAAAAATGCAAAAATTAGCCAGATGTGGTGGTGCATGCCTGTAATCCCAGCTACTCAGGAGGCTGAGACAGGAAAGTCTCTTGAACCCAGGAGGCAGAGGTTGCAATAAGCCAAGATTGTGTCACTGCACTGCAGCCTGGGCGACAGAGTGAGACTCCATCTCAAAAAAAAAAAAAAAGCACAGCGAGGAGTGGAGACTTACACCTATAATCTCAGCACTTTGGGAGGGCAAGACACAGGGATGACTTGAGCCCAGGAGTTTGAGACCAGCCTGGGCAACACAGCAAGACCATCTCTTTATAAGAAAATTTAAACATTAGCTGGGTATGGTGTCATATACCTATAGTCACAGCTACTCTGGAGGCTGAGGTTGGGGGGAATCACTTGAACCCCTGGATTCAAGAGTCAGACCCTGTCTCAAAAACTGATTAGAGATAGACAGATAGATAGACAGACAGATAGATAGATGATGATGATGATAGATAGATAGAAAAATAGATATAAAGTCAGATATCAATCGATCTTGCTAAAAATTATATGCATATCTCTCACCCCTTCCCTGTGGCTCAGGTAGAACAATTTGACCAACAAGGTATATGTGGGGCATCAGCATATTACACCAAACATCTAATATTCTGAATTTCTCTCTGTTACCATTTCTGCTCTATGGTATTACTTCATGATCTCCTAATCCAACAACCTATATATCCCCCATCTTTGTTTTATTTATTTATTTATTTATTTTTTGAGACGGAGTCTTGATGCACAATGGCACAATCTCAGCTCACTGCAACCTCTACCTCCTGGGTTCAAGCGATTCTCCTGCCTCAGCCTCCCAAGTAGCTGGGACTATAGGCCCCCACCACCATGCCCGGCAAATTTTTGTATTTTTAGTAGAGATGGAGTTTCACCATGTTGGCCAAGATGGTCTCAGTCTCAGCCTCGTGATCTGCCCACCTTAGCCTCCCAAAGTGCTGGGATTACAGGCATGAGCCACCGTGCCTGGCCTATCCCCCATCTTTTCATTATGAACATGTCAAACAGTTAAAAAATTTAAGAACAGAATATTGAGTAACTGAAGCCATAGGTATTTTTCTTCTCCTTTTTCAAATAATGCCTAGTTTCTTAATCCAACTGTATAAAACTCTGCATACTATATTCTCTGATAGCCATATAATTTTTTTAAAATTCATATTAATGAAATATTTCCACTGTTTTTGCCTTGTAGAAAAATGAGAGAACATAATACACTTATATGGCAGCTTAAAAGAGTTCCAGTGTGAATTTAGACATTATCTTCTTGGTAATATTTTTCACAGAACAGATGATTAAACTATTTATTTATTTATTTATTTATTTGTGACAGGGTCTCTCTATATCAACCAGGCTGGAATGCAGTGGTACAATCATAGCTCACTTGCAGCTTCGAATTCCTAGGCTCAAGTGATCCTCCCACCTCAGCCTCCCAAGTAGCTGGAACTAGCAGGTGCATGCCACTACACAAAACTGGCTACTTTTTTTTTTTTTTTTTGTAGAGACAGGGTCTCTCTCTGTCACCCAGGCTAGTCTCAAATTCCTGGGCTCAAGTGATGATCTCAACTCAGCCTCCCAAAGTGCTGGGATTACAGGTGTAAGCCGCTGTACTTGGCAAGGTGAAGAACTGAAAGCTGGAGAATTTAATGCCAGCAGAGGATGGTTCAAGATATATGTGTGTGTGTGAATGTTTAGTATATATATGTCTCTGTGTGTCTGTGTGTGTGTGTGTGTGTGTGTGTGTGTGTGTGTGTGTGTGTATGAGTATATTTTAAGAGACAAAGGTCTCACTCTATTTCCCAGGTTGAAGTGCAGTGGCTTGATCACAGCTCACTATAGCTTCTAACTCCCGGGCTCAAGCAATCCTGCCTCAGCCTCCTAAATAACTGGGAACACAGTAACATGCCACTATGCCTGATTTCAATGTAAAAATAACTTTCCAAAATATACCTTTTATATGTCAACATTTCTTCCATACATATCTCTTAATAAAACACCATCTCTGTCTTAAGATGCTTTTACCTGAATATAACATCAAACTCCAAATGGCTTAAACTATACCTAAATTTCTTTTGTTTTTTTTTTTTTTTTTTCTTTTTCTGGAGATGAAGTCTTGCTCTCATCACCCAGGCTAGAGTGCAGTGGCATAATCTCATCTCACCACAACCCCTGCCTCCCATGTTTCCAGGTTTAAGCGATTCTCCTGCCTCAGCCTCCTGAGTGGCTGGGATTACAGGCGCCTATCACCACGCCCGGCTAATTTTTGTACTTTTGTACTTTTAATTCCGTACTTTTAGTAGAGACGAGGTTTTGCCATGTTGGCCAGGCTGGTCTTGAACCCCTGACCTCAGGTGATCTGCCCACCTCGGCCTCCCAAAGTGCTAGGATTATGGGCATGAGCCACTGCGCCCAGCCAAATTTCTTAGCTCTTATAAAAGGAAGCTCGGAGGTAATGAAAGTAAATTGGTTTAATGGCACAGTTATTACACTAGGAACCCAGATTTGTTTCATTTTCCACTCCACCACCCTAGGTCTATAAGTTTTGCCCTCAGAATGGCTTCTCTCATGGTCACAAACTGGCAGCAGCAGTTCCAGACATCGTTTCTAGACACATTAGCCAGAGGAAAAGAGGAATTATCTCTTATTTTATTTCTTCTTGAGAATGAGGAACTCGGTTCTAGAAATTTCCGACAGACCACATTTCACATCTCATTTACTAGTATTAGATCATGTAACCATTACTAAACTACTTACTATGAAGGAGAATGGCATTACTATGATTGATGTGGACCAATCATTTGGGGACAGAATGAATGTTGGGGTTTCAACCACAATAGCTAATATGACATTTTACACGCTTCTACCTGAGTATAAGTGACTAATATTCACATGTCAATGTCCAAACAATTTGGTTTATTAGTTCTTTGACTTCCTCCACTTTCTCCCTCCACTCCAGTCTTTTTTATCTGAGATTCCACTATCCCATATAGAGCCATGGATAAAATTCAAGAAGTCTATGAACTTAGACAGGGGAAAATATGTATACTTTTACTAAACACTAACTGAAGTTTAGCATTTCCTTCAATAACGAATGTAGACTGTACACCACAGTATACTAGCAATATCTATGGGTTTGTCACCAATAGAAAACACAGCTATTTTTTTTCCAAAGAGACATCTGCATCCTTATGTTTATTGCAGCACTATTCACAATAGCTAAGATATGGAATCAACTTAGGTGTCCAACAACAGATAAATAAAGAAAATGTGTCTTGCATGTTGGAATCAAAGAAATTTTTAAAATTAAAAAAAAGGAAAAAGAAAATGTGGGCTGGACACAGTGGCTCACACTTGCAATCCCAGCACTTTGGTAAGCTGAAGCAGAATTGCTTGAGCCCAGTTATTCAAAACCAGCCTGGGCAACATAGCAAGATTCCATCTCTACAAAAAAATTTAAAAATTAGCCAAGTACAGTAGTGTGTGCCTGTAGTCCCAGCTACTTGTAAGGCTGAGGTGGGAGGATCATTTGAGCCCAGGAGACTGAGGCTGCAATGAGCCGTGTAGTGAACCATGATAACACCACTGCACCCCAACCTGATCAACAGAGCAAGACCTTGTCTCAAACAAAAAAAAATGGAAAATGTGGTGTATATATATATAATGGGCTACTATTCAGTCATAAAAAAGAATGACATCATGTCATTTACAGCAACATGGATGGAACTGGAAGACACTATGTTAAGTGAAATAAGCCAGGAACAGAAGGTTAAACACCACGTTTTCACTCATGTGGAAGCTAAAAAAAGTTGATCTCATAGAAGTAAAATGTAGAACAAAGGATACTAGAGGTTGGGAATGGTATGGGAGATGGGAAGATAGGGAGAGATTTGTTAAAGGATATAAAATTATAGCTAGATAGGAGGAATAAATTCTAGTGTTCTACACCACTGTGGGATGACTATAGTTAACAATAATATATAGTTTCAGATAACTTGAAGTAGGATATTGAATGTTCCTCACACAAAAAAATGATAAATGTTTGAGATGGTGAATATGTTAATTGCCCTGATATGATGACTATATATGATGTATATTGAAACATCACTATGTACCCCATGAATATGTACAATTATAATATGTGAACTTAAAAACATTTAAAAGTTAATAAAAAAATCTAAAACATACAAGGAATTGAGCCAGCATGAAAAAGAATTAGCAAAATCTTCAAACCTCAAGACCAGACTCTCAGGACTTCAGATACAGAAATTTTAAATAAAAATTATAAAATAAATATGTTAAAATGTTTAAAGAAATACATTGGTATATGATAAAGAAATAAAAGACCATCAAAAATAATTTGGATGACATGAAAACAATAAAATAGACATTCTGGAAATAAAACGTGTATAATGGACAGGAGTGAACGTCCTTTGCTTCTGACCTCTCTGCATTTGCAAGTAGCCTGAGCCAGAAAATGCTAGAAGACCTCAGAAGCCAAGTGGAAGCCCCACGGTGAAGCCAGGACAGCCTTCATTTCAGACTCAGCAGCTGTCCGTGGTCGTGGCTGACACATTGCTGGAGCATGTGTGCTGCCTGAACATTGACTGGCCACCCCCCACAGCCCAGAACACTGCCATCATCTGTACTATTGGCCCAGCTTCCTGATTGGTGGAAATGTTGATGATTAAGTCTGGAATTAATATGGCTTGTCTGAACACACGAGTACCACACAGAGGCCATCAAGAATGTGTGCACAACTATAGCTTTGCTTCTGACCCCAGTCTTTAGCGGCCAGTTTCTGTGACTGTGGACACTAAAGGGCCTGATATCTGAACTGGGCTCACGCAGGGAAATGTCCCCGTGGAGGTGGAGCTGAAGAAGGGAGCTACCTTCAGATCACACTGGATAATGCCTACATGGAAAACTATGATGAGAACTTCCTGTGGCTGGACTACAAGAACATTTGCAAGGTAGTAGAAGTGGGCAGCAAGATCTACAGATACAATAATTTATTTTTCTGCAGGCGGAGCAGAAAGGAACTGACCTTCTGGTAATAGCAGTGGAAAATGGTGGCTTCTTGGGCAGCAAAAAGGGTGTAGACCTTCCTGGGTGGCTGTGGAGCTGCTTGCCATGTCAGAAAAAGACATCCAGGATCTGAAGCTTGGGGTAGAATGGGATGTGGATATGGTGTTTGCCTCTCACATCCACAAGGCATCTTATGTCCATGAAATTAGAAAGGCAATTATTGCAAATTGGAGCAAGGTTCCCACTTGCCTACCAGAGTTAGGCTCTTACCTTCCCACAGGAACTGAGACCCACAGCTATTTTTATGTATCTTACAGTTCAGATCAGATACAAATGTATAAACCTCTACATTATTTCTACCTAGAAATTATGACACCCTTTAAGCCTGTCACAAATTTTATAATTTAATGCAAAGAAGCACATATATTACTATAGGACACTTTCAGTTTGTTTAAATATTTTGATAATTGTATTTTAATGTAAACAGTTTCATTTATTATCTTATACAGATGGTCTCCAATTTATAATGGTTCAACTTATAATTTTTTATCTTTACAATGGTGTGAAAGCAATACATTTTGAATAGAAACTGTAGATCAAATACCCATTCAACCATTCTGATTTTCATTTTACTGAAGTATTTAATAAAACATATGAGATGTTCAACCTTTTAACTTTGTATTAGATTATATTGCCTAATTAAAAGTAAGTGTTCTGAGTGCATTTAAGATAGACTAGGCAAACGATGTTCAGTAGGTTGGTTATATTAAATGCATTTTCAACTTATAATATTTTCAACTTTACAATATTGTCGATGGGATTTATCTGAACATAACCTCATTGTAAATTGAAGAGCATCTTTTATGCATTTAAAAATATTTTTTGAGAAGGGGTCAATAGGCTTCACCAGACTGGCAAAGTGGTATACAGCATGAAAAGTTAAGGACCTCTGCATTTCATATCAAATCCTACTTGTTTTTAACTTCACTTCATATCCAGCCTAATTTCAAGGTAACCTCTCTCATGCAATATTCAGTGACCCTCTCGTGCAATATTCCCAACTTCCTTGCCCTGTCTTCTTTCCTGGACAACTACTGAAACCACTTTTGCAAAAATTATAACAATGAGAGAAATTTTTTTTTTTTTCAAAGATGGGGTTTCACCATAATGGCCAGGCTGGTCTTGAACTCCTGACCTCAGGTGATCCACACACCTCGGCCTCCCAAAGTGCTAGGATTACAGGCGTGAGCCACCTCGCCCGGCAACAATGAGAGAAATCTAACCTAACTGACTCTATCTTGCTTCTAACCTCACAAAGTCTACCTACTCTTGCTCATTCCTAGGCATGGTTTAAGCTAATCATGGGAAGAATTTAGTTTATAGTTTAAAGCAATGATGAAAGCAGTTCCTTCTTAAAACTAACCCCCTTATTGTTCAGGGACCAAAACTGCAGGTAAAACTAATGAACAAGGTTAGAATTATGGGAATGGCATGAATTCTGTGAAGATGTAGACACAGTTAAACGATAACAAGCCATTGTTCCCTAGCTTGCTTTTTCATATTGCTTATTGTTCAGGAGTTATATAGTTGGAGGCCACAAGATTTGTAACCCTAATTGCTCCTATAAATAACAATACTATTGTAAAATCTAAGACTGGTGTTGAGATATTTTTCAGACTTCTGTATCCTGCAGATGCTAGCTGTACCTATGACCCATGTCACAGAATTGACACTATGTGTCCTGTGACTCTCCAACACCCCCATGCAAGAACCGATTCAGTGCACAAGGACAGTTTCAACTTCCTTATGATTTCATCCCTAACCAATCAGCAGCATTCATTCCCTAGATCCAGCCCACCAAATTATCCTTCAAAACCATAACCTCTGAATTCTTGGGGAGGCAGATTTGAGAAATATCTCCTGTCCTTCCATTTAGTTGCCTTGCTATAATCAAACTCTACTGCAACACTGCTATCTCAGTGTATTGGCTTTTCTGTGAGATGGGCAAGAAGAACCCACTGGTCTGTAACACTACCTAGACCCACTGGTCTGTAACACACCCAGCTGTGGATTGCTTCAACCAATTGCCTTTCCCAGCAACATGCGAGTATTACTGAGCCTTGCTGCAGAAATCACATGGCAGCGCAGATTTATACCACCATAAATTTATGGTCTCCAACTCAACCATGCTCTAAATGCTACAAGGCAATTCTTATTTCCTTTGTCAGTTTTCTTTCTTCAGACTTCCTTTCTCCTCTACATTTCTTCACTCCTTCCTCTCCTATCTCAATTCTTTCCTCACCTAAAAATATGGCCGGGCGCAGTGGCTCAAGCCTGTAATCCCAGCACTTTGGGAGGCCGAGGCGGGTGGATCACGAGGTCAAGAGATCGAGACTATCCTGGTCAACATGGTGAAACCCCGTCTCTACTAAAAATACAAAACATTAGCTGGGCATGGTGGCGCCTGCCTGTAATCCCAGCTACTGAGGAGGTTGAGGCAGGAGAATTGCCTGAACCCAGGAGGCGGAGGTTGCAGTGAGCCGAGATCGCACCGTTGCACTCCAGCCTGGGTAACAAGAGTGAAACTCCGTCTCAAAAAAAAAAAAAAAATATGATTTTACCTCCCACTTCATGGAAAATTTTGATGTTGACAGATGACACAATTTCCTTACCCCAGCTTTCATATGTATCCACTGTTTTTCATTCCTCTCACTACAATAGAATGGTGTCCTGAGGGATAAGACAAATTTCTCCCCCAGTTTCTGAATCACATTTATTTATTCAACAAATACAGAATTTACTTGGTTGAATTATGTCTTCCCAAAAAAGATATGTTGAAGTCTTAATCCCTAGTACCACAGAATGGAAATAGGATCATTGCAGATATAATGAGTTAAAATGAGGTGACGAAGTAGAGTGAGTCTTAATCCAATATGATTGCTGTCTTTATAAGCAGATGGCCATAAAAACAGAGACACAGAGAGAACGTCATGTAATGATAAAGGTAGAGGTTGGAGTTATGCAGCTACAAGCCAAGGAATGTCATAGATTGCCTGAATACCACTAGAAGCTGAGAAGAGGCAAGAAAGGTTTCAGAGGAAGCATGGCTCTGCCAACTTTGATTTCAGACTTCTAGCCTCCAGGACTGTGAGACAACAAATTTCTGTTGTTTTGAGCCACCCAGTTTGTGATACTTTGTTATGAAAGCCCTAAAAAACTAATGTGATATTATCAGCACAAAACAGTGAGCAAAACAAAGATCCTTGCCCTTGCTGTAGAGCTTAACTGACCTTCTAAAAGCCTAGGCGTGTAGATTACCTCTTTGTTCTCTTTTATTTTCTACCTCACCCTCTCTTCTGGTATCTCCCACTTTTAAATGTCCCAAATCACTTTACATAAAAATTATAATATCCTTTGCCTTCAAGTTCCCTTCTATCTACCAAATTATCCCTCATTCTTTTTTTACGGCCACATTTCTTGAAAGAGTTGTCACCAGGCATGGTGGCTTATGCCTGTAATCCCAGCACTTTGAGAGGCTGAGGTGGGTGGATCACGAGATCAGGAGATCAAGACCAACCTGGCTAACACGATGAAACCCCATCTCTACTAAAAATACAAAAAAAAAAAAAAAAAATTAGCTGGGCGTGGTGACATGCACCTGTAGTCCCAGCTGCTCAGGAGGCTGAGGCAGGAGAATCACTCCCACCCAGATGGGAGATGGAGGTTGCAGTGAGCTGAGATCGCACGACTACAATCCAGACTGGGTGACAGAGCAAGAATCCATCTCAAAAAAAAAAAATAGTTGTCTACACCTGCCTTGTATGCTGATCTACTCACATTGTAGCCCACTGCATTCTCACCTTTGCTTCCATCACTCCACTGAATTTGCCCTTGCCAACTTCAACAGATAACAGTCTTAGCCACCATTCTTTTTCACCTTGATTAATATAGTGCCCTCTATATTGGTCTTCTTGCCTCTGTTGTGGCTTTCAAAGTGGAATTCATGGGCAAATGACCTGTGCAGTCACAAAGGGCTCCATGCTTGGTTTTGAGCTCTACTGTTGCCATCTTGAAATTCCTAATTTTAAGTCTGTATGTTGTAAGTGAAGTCCAATGGGACAATAGAGTATGTGTGTGAGCAGAGGAAATATATGCAATACGTGTGCCTGCCATTTCTTGCTCCTCCATTTCCATATAGTAGCCATGATGCCTCATGAGCACAAGATTCCAGTAGACCCATGATATGTGGGAGTTCAGTAAAGCTCAAAGTGAGTACAAAAGAAGTGTGCAGAGCCTCAGTGAGCACAGAAAGCCCATGCTTTCCACTGGGGAATCAGATCTTGCTTTGAAGGAACAAAGAAGGTAATAATGACATTCTAAGAAACTTCTGGTCTGGGTGCAGTGGCGCATGCCTGTAATCCCAGCATTTTGAGAGGCTGAGGTGGACAGATCACCTGAGGTCAGGAGTTTAAGACCAGCCTGGCCAACATGGTGAAACTCCATCTCTGCTAAAAATACAAAAATTATCCAGGTGTGGTGGTGGCCACCTGTAATCCCAGCTACTCAGGAGGCTGAGGCAGGAAAATAGCTTGAACCTGGGAGGCGGAGGTTGCAGTGAGTGGAGATTGTGCCACTGCACTCCAGCCTGGGCTCTGTCTCAAGAAAAAAAAAAAAAAAGAGAGAAAAGAAACTTCCATGACCACAGAGTCCCATGATATCCTTTTTTGTTCATGTTTCTTCCTGGTATTAGCCAACAACTTATGCTGAACATAACATAGTAGGAAAGGGAAAGATAGCGAACCTGTAATTCACTTTCCTTTCAGTCCCTCCCTACTCACCTACTCATCAGTAGGCCAAGGATAAAGCATGTTGGTAGAAGCCAGGTGTGATGGATAATGCCTGTAATCCAAGCACTTTGGAGGCCAAGGCGGAAGGATCACCTGAGGTCGGGAGCTCAAGGCCAGCCTGACCAACATGATGAAACCCCGTGTTAAAAAATAAAAAAGAAAGAAAGAAAAAAAGCATGTTGGTAGAATGTACACCTATCAAAAAGCGAGATAAACTGGGCATAGTATTGTGCACCTGTGGTCCCAGATAATCAGAAGGCTAAGACAGGAGTTCGAGGCCATCTTGAGCAATATAGTGAGACTCCATCTCAAAAAAAAAAAAGTGGCCGGGCGTGGTGGCTCACGCCTGTAATCTCAGCACTTTGGGAGGCCGAGATGGGCAGATCACCTGAGGTCAGGAGTTCAAGACCAGCCTAGCCAACATGGTGAAACCCTGTCTTAAAAAAAAAAAAAAAAAAAAGTGAGAGACACACAATGGAGTTGGTTTTGTGCAGCATTTCCAGTGTTCTGAGCAGACAAATTATATATGCACGTATCAGCTATATAAATACAAATTGAGTTATTAGCTGATTCCCCAAAGAATATTAAAAATAAAAATAAAAAGATAAAAGAAATATAAATTGTGCAATTTCAGTGATTCTTTTTAGGAGCTAAATGTTCTTATGTTTGCATTTAAAGCTAGCATTGCACAATATAAAGATAAATGTTAAAACTTTTAGTAATAATCAAAAATATTAATTTTCCTTTACTTAGCACAATATTGCATAACAAATAAGAAACACCATGACAAGTGAAGGCAAAGACTGCAGAGGAATAGAAAAAGCTTTATATTGTAGTACCTTTAACATCATATTTTCATGCTTTTTTAACAAGCTCTACATATTTACTTTGTACTATGTCCTGCAAAATGTAGCCAGCTCAGGTTGCTTTTCACCAATTCATTGTATCACAAGAATGAGCTAAATTATAAATATTATCAAGTCATTTTCTTGTTTAAAACATTTCTGATGGCCAAGCATGGTGATGCACACTTGTAATCCCAGCTATTCTGGAGGTTTTACGCTCTTCTGTTGCCATCTTGAAATTCTTAATAATGTTATCTTTAAACTTGTATTTTGTAAGTGAAGTTCAATGGGACAATAAAGTATGTGTGTGAGCAGAGGAGATATATGCAATATGTGTGCCTGCCATTTCTTGCTGCTCCATTTCCATACAGTAGCCATGATCTTTCATGAGTCCTGGGTAGCTGAACTAGAATGGTGTGTGTGTGTGTGTGTGTGTGTGTGTGTGTGTGTGTGTGTGTTTAAGAAATAGAGATAGAGTATTGCTATATTGCTCAGGCTGGATGCGAACTCCTAGACTCAAGCAATCCCTTCTGCCTCAGCCTCCTGAGTAGCTGGACTATAGGCATGTATCACCATGCCTAGCTGAAAATGGGTTTTCATGTCAAAGTGGCATGACATGAGAAATCCAAGAGTACGGTTGCTTGATCGCTTGAAGTCGGGAGAGGCTGCAGTGAGCAAAGATGGTGACACTGCACTCCAGCCTGGGCGACAGAACAAGACTCTGTCTCAAAAAAAAAAAAAAATCAAACGTATATGACACTTACCAGAGCCTTCCCCTACAGTTGCATTTTATATAACGGTACTCAAAAGGAGAAAGGTATCTGAAATCCAGCCTGCACTCTGCCTGTCCTGCTTTGCACCCTGCTATAGGGGTGCAGATGACCTTAGACCAAGGAAAAGAAGCACAACTCTGGGCCCCCCATTTTACAGTAGCGTGTTTAATCTCCAAAGTGCATGCAAATCAATTTAGGATCTGCAGATTCTTATTTAATTGGTCTGAAGAGGTCTGAGGTTCCTCATTTTTGCACACTCCCCAGGGGTGTCCATGCTGCTGGTCAACAGACCACGTTTTGAGTAGCAAGGCTTTAGAGGACCCTGCTCTTGGATTTCTCATACCATGCCACCCTGAAGTGAAAACCCGCTTTCAGCTAGGCATGGTAACACATACCTGTAGTCCCATCTACTCTACTCAGGAGGCTGAGGCAGAAGGATTGCTGGAGCCTAGAAGTTCGTGTCCAGCCCCAGCAACATAGCATAGCAATACTCTATCTTTATCTCCCTCTTTTTTTTTTTGTATTAAAAAAAAAGTATTTTATTCAAATTCCCAAAACAAACTTGAGGAGTTATGCTGGGTTTGCATTGAAGAAAAAAGGCCAAGTTAAAATAGGAAAATGAATAGTTTTCATTTAGTGGGAGTTGAAATCAAAGTACAGATGTGTATACATTCTAATCCACCGTCTATCCAATGTGGCATTTTCCAAGGTTTAAGAGTCTACAAAGTCAAACCCTTGGCCACCTTCACTGTTTTTGCTTTTCTTTTCCCCTTTCTTTTCTCTTGCTTTGCCTTCAGCTTTTTTCTTTGCTTTGGGTTCATCCATGTTGGATACTGTCCATGATGATCTAGAAGAGTCTTTGTTTCTCTTAATATCAGTCTCCATTTTCATGTTATCTTTTTCATCTTTTACCTCACATTGCATTTTCTTTTGGCAATGTTTGGGTTTGAGTACCACCACAGTTGCTATCTCTTGAACGTCTTTCATTAAAATACCAGTCTAGTTTGAGAATACTTTTAAGCCTGCTGAGCTCCTTTGGGGCATTCTTTTTTCTCTTTTCAGCACACATCTTTCTTTTCCACTTACTACGTGAGCTTTTCGCCATGTTCTACCTGAGAAACAAAAACACACACGCCACTTTTCTTTTTTTTTGGAGACAGAGTTTCGCTCTATTGCCCAGGCTGGAGCGCAACCGCACGATCTTGGCTCACTGCAACCGCCGCCGCCCGGGTTGAAGCGATTCTCCTGCCTCAGCTTCCTGAATAGCTGGGATTACAGGTGCTCACCACCACACCAGCTAATTTTTTTGTATTTTTAGTAGAGAGGGGGTTTCATCATGTTGGCCAGGCTGGTCTTGCACTCCTGAGCTCAGGTGATCTGCCTGCCTCGGCCTCCCAAAGTGCTGGGATCACAGGAGTGAGCCACCGCACCCAGCCAGCAATACTCTATCTCTGAAACAAATACACACACACACACACACACACACACACACACATACACACACACCATTCTAGTTCAGCTACCCAGGACTATATATTTTCCTGCTCAAACAGTTTAGGGTTTACTTCTAACTGTTGCTGGGAGGAGAGGGAATGGTGAACAGAACTTGGATTACTAGGCCAGTGTTCAGATGTATATGTACAAGACCGTTTTTGAACAGGGTGGTGTCAGTGATTGCATTTTCCTTCTTTTTTTTTTTTTTTTTTTTCCTCAGAGTCTTGCTATGTTGTCTAGGTGGGAGTGCAGTGGCTATTCACAGGTGTGATCATAGCACACTGCAGTCTCAAACTCCTGGCTCAAGAGATCCTCCCACATAGCTGGGACTGTAGGCATGCACCACAGCACCCAGCTCAGTGACTACTTTCTTTTCTGCCTACTTCATTTAACTTTTTTATTAGTTATAAATATACACAACTTCATCATCTGTAAATAATGATACATTTATCTTCTCTTTTTCATAGTAATCCTTCTTATTTATTTTACATCTTATTTTAATTGCTAGAATTTACAGAACTTCTTAAATAATGGTAATAAGGGAAGGTTCTCTTTTGTAGTCCTTACATTAATGGAAGCCTAGTATTTCAACATTAAGTGCGATATTACCTGGATTTCATAAAAGTATTCTTGATTATCATGTTTCACTCAATTCCTAGTTTATTGTTATTAGTATTTGTATGGACTGAATGTCTATGTTTCTCCACAATTCATATTTTGAAATCCTAAACCCCAATGTGATGATATTTGGTGGTGGGGCCTTTGTGAGGTAATTAGGGTTTGATTAGTTCATGATGATAGGAACCTCATGATGAGATTAATGCACTTATCAAAAGAGGAGGAGACATGGGATCTCAATTTCTCTCTGCTTTTCATCATGTGAGGATATAATGAAAAGATAGCCATCAGTCAGGTGGGGTGGCTCATGCCTGTAATCCCAGCACCTCGGGAAGCCAAGGCTGGTGGATCACCTGAGGTCAGGAGTTCGAGATCAGCCTCACCAACATCGTGAAACCCTGTCTCTCTAAAAAAAAGATATGTGTGTGTGTGTGTGTTTAAGTGTGTGTGTGTAAGTGTGTGTAAAATAAAAGATAGCCATCTACAGACCAGGAAAAAGAATGCTCAATGGATCTGCCGGTATCTTGATTATGTATTTCCCAGTCTCTAGAACTGTGAGAAATAAATGGTGGTTGAACCACCTAGCCCATCCCATAGTAATTTGCTATAGCAGCCCAAACTGACTAAAACAAGACTCAAAGGTGGATATTTGTTTGTATCAAATGCCTTTTCAGCAATGATCTAAATAAATACGTAGATTCCCCTCTTTGACCTATTAAAATGATATACTAGGCCGGGCGCGGTGGCTCAAGCCTGTAATCCCAGCACTTTGGGAGGCTGAGGCGGGCGGATCACGAGGTCAAGAGATCGAGGCCATCCTGGTCAACACGGTGAAACCCCGTCTCTACTAAAACTACAAAAAGAAATTAGCTGGGCATGGTGGCGCGTGCCTGTAATCCCAGCTACTCAGGAGGCTGAGGCAGGAGAATTGCCTGAACCCAGGAGACGGAGGTTGCGGTGAGCCGAGATCGCGCCATTGCACTCCAGCCTGGGTAACAAGAGCAAAACTCCGACTCAAAAAAAAAAAAAAAATTAATATATAGATCAGGTGTTACAAAATAAATTCTTTTTTTTTTTTTTTTTTTTTAAGATACAGGGTCTCACTCTGTTGCCCAGGCTGGAGTGCAGTGGTAAGATCATATTTCACTGCAGCCTCAAATTCCTGAACTCAAGCCATCCTTCTGCCTCAGTCACCCAAGTGTGAGGTCCCAAACATCGCAAATGGCTCTTTTAGTATTTTTTTGAAATCATTTGCAGAATTTAACTTGCAAATACTTATTTAAGATTAATTTCCCTCCCTCCCTTCCTTTCTTCCTTTCTTCCTCCCTTCCTTCCTTCCATCCTTCCTTCCTTCCTTCCTTTTTTCTCTTCTCTTCTCTGCCTTTTTCTTTTTTTCTTTTTTCTTTTCTTTTTTTATTTTCTTTTTGAGACAGAGTTTCACTTTGTTGCCTAGAATGGAATGCAGTGGTATGATCTTGGCTCACTGAAACCTCTGCTTCCTGGGTTCAAGCGATTCTCCTGCCTCAGCCTCCAGAGTAGCTGGAATTACAGGCATGAGCCACCACGCCTGGGTAATTTTTATATTCTTAATAGAGACGGGGTTTCACCATGTTGGCCAGGCTGGTCCCTAACTCCTGGCCTCAGGCGATTCGCCTGACTCAGCCCTGCAAAGTGCTGGAACTACAGGTGTGAAACACTGCACCCAGCCTTTTTTTTTTTTTTTGTCAGGGTCTCATGCTGTTGCCCAAGCAAAAGTTCAGTAGCTTGAACACAGCTTATTGCAGTCTCCACTCCCTAAGCTCAAGCAATCTTCCCACTGAAGGAGCTGGGACTACAGGTGTATGCCACCATGCCTGGCTAATTTTTTGCACTTTTTTTGTAGAGACAGTGTTTCACCATGTTGCCCAAGCTGGTCTTGAACTTCTGGCCTCAAGTGATCATCCTGCCTCAGCCTTCCAATGTGCTAAGATTACAGGGTTAAGCCTCAGTGGCTGGCCCTTACATTTCTTTCATAATGTCAATTGGTCTGAATTTGTGTGTGTGTGTGTGTGTGTGTGTGTGTGTGTGTGTGCTCTCTGTTGGGTTTTGATATCAGAATTTATGCTGATTTTATAAAATAAACTAAGAAAATTTCCATCTTTTCTATTCTACATAACAGTTTATGTAACATTGTAATTATATTTTCCATGAAAAAGTCCGTTCTTGGCCAGGTGCAGCGGCTCACACCTGTAATCCCAGCACTTTGGGAGGCCAAGGTATGTGGATCACCTGAGGTCAGGCGTTCCAGACCAGCCTGGCCAACATATTTCTGCTTCTACTAAAAATAGAAAAATTAGCCAGGCATAGTGGCACGTGCCTGTAATGCCAGCTACTCAGGAGGCTGAGACAGGAGAATCACTTGAACCTGGAAGCAGAAGTTACAGTGAGCCAAGATCACTGCACTGCACTCTGGGGACAGAGCAAGACTGTCTAAACAAAAGAAAAACAAACAAATAAAAACATCTATTATTTAAACCATCCAGGCCAAAAACATCTTGGTTTATTGAACATCTTTTTCAATTTCTCCCATAGTTTTTGGTCTCTTTTTATTTCTACTTGGTTTAATTTTGATAATATATTTTTCTTCAAAAATTTTAATTTTATCAATATTTCCAAGTTTATGCCCAGGTGTTATGAAGTAGTGTAAAAATATTCATAATTTTTTTAAAAAAACAACAATCTTCTACCTGTCAATTTGTTATTGTTCTTAATTCCCTAAATTGTGTTTTTATCTTCTTTTTCCAGTTAGACTACCTGAACTTTGTCTACAGTATTGATTCTTTAAAAGGAAAAAAATAGTTTTGGGGGCATATGGTATGCATTGTATTCTTTTCCTTTCTTTTTTTCTTTTACTTTTTTTTTTTTTGAAACAAAGTCTGATTCTGTCGCCCAGGATGGAGTGCAGTGGCGTGATCTCAGGTCACCACAACCTCTGCCTCCCAGGTTCACATGATTCTCCTGCCTCAGCCTCCCAAGTAGCTGGTACTATAGGTGCGTGCTACCTCGCCCCCCTAGTTTCTTTTGTATTTTTAGTAGAGATGGGGTTTCACCGTGTTAGCCAGGACGGTCTCAATCTCCTGACCTCATGATCTGCCCACCTCAGCCTCCCAAAGTGCTGGGATTACAGGCGTGAGCCACCAGGCCTGGCCCCCTTTTTTCAATTTTTTAAAATATTTTTTCCTCCATTTTTCCATTTTAAAATTTATTTTATGTTATTTTATAGTTCTTTATTTCTGATTGAAATGTTATGCTTAGCTCATTTACTTTCATTCTATATTCTTCCAAAGTGGAAACACATAAGAGTATAAATTTGCCCCTTAAGTGCAGCTTTGACTGCAGTCTATACATTTTGCTGTAAATGTTACACTGAAATTTGGCTTTGACTGTGGAATTAAGCTAAAATCTGTGGTTAAGCTGGGCGCGGTGGCTCACGCCTGTAATCCCAGCACTTTGGGAGGCCGAGGCGGGTGGATCACGAGGTCAAGAGATCGAGACCATCCTGGTCAACATGGTGAAACCCCGTCTCTACTAAAAATACAAAAAATCAGCTGGGCATGGTGGTGCGTGCCTGTAATCCCAGCTACTCAGGAGGCTGAGGCAGGAGAATTGCCTGAACCCAGGTTGCGGTGAGCCGAGATTGCGCCATTGCACTCCAGCCTGGGTAACAAGAGAGAAACTTCATCTCAAAAAAAAAAAAAAAAAAAAAAATCTGTGGTTATACTATTACAGTTCATTTTTAGTAAGTGGAAGACTGAGTTATCAAATGCTGACTTCAAAAGAATCCCTAGCATCTGTAAACTTGTATGGAACCAATGACTATGTGGTTGTGTAGATAACCACCATCTTTAATCAGAGTAAACCCAACATTAACACAAATAAGTCCTGTTATTTGGATATGTTTTTAATATCTGAATAAAGGAAAAATGGAAGTCATTACAAATATATTATTAATATACTGCATTAGCTTTTTTTTTTTTGAGACAGGATCCTGCTCTGCTGCCCAGGCTGAGTGCAGTAACGTGCACATGGCTCACTGCAGCCTTGACTTCCTAAGCTCAAGCAATCCTCCCACCTCAGCCTCCAGAGTAGCTGGGAATATAGGCATGTGCCACCATGTCCGAGTAATTTGTGTGTGTGTGTGTGTGTGTGTGTGTGTGTCTGTGTGTGGGTTTTTTTTTTTGTAGAGACAGCTTTTGCCATGTTGTTCAGGCTGTTCACCAACTTTTGAGCTCAAGCAATCTGCCCGCCTTGGCCCCCAAAAGTGCTGGGATTACAAGCATGAGCCACTGTGCCTGGCCTGGAAATTTTTCATGTCCTCTAAGAATGATGTAAAAGCAGAATGTCAAATTTGCCACTACCAAATTTTATTAGGTGGAAAAATTCTATAATTATGTATAAACATTCATGGTAAATGATCTTTAATCTAGATATTATAAAGAGTATAAAGAAAAGGAAAAAATGGTAGAATATTCAGAAAACAGCCTGCCTTAATTGAAAGCAAACATCTGTTTAGTATGGCAAATATGAAGCAGAGTACCTGTAGGCGGGCAGAATCTAGCAGCTAACAGTACTGAGAAATTCGTGTTCCTCTATGCTAGTCTTAGACATTTATAATTTGATGATAGAATTGCAATAATAATTACATTGTTTTTAGAGATGGGACTCACTCTTTTGCCCAGGCTGAAGTGCAGTGCCAGATCATAGCTCACTGCAGCCTCGAATTTCTGGAATCCAGAGATCCTCCTAACACAGCCTTTGAATAGCTGAGATTACAGGTGCTAGCCACTGTTCCTGGCAATAATAAAAGTTAAAAAAAAATAAAATGGGCCGGGGTGGTGGCTCATGCCTATAATCCCAGCACTTTGGGAGGCCGAGGCGGGTGGATCACGAGGTCAAGAGATCGAGACCATCCTGGTCAACAAGGTGAAACCCCATCTCTACTAAAAATACAAAAATTAACTGGGCATGGTGGTGCGTGCCTGTAGTTCCAGCTACTAGGAGGCTGAGGCAGGAGAATTGCTTGAACCCAGGAGGCGGAGGTTGCAGTGAGCCGAGATCGTGCCATTGCACTCCAGTCTGGGCAGCAACAGCGAAACTCCGTCTCAAAAATAAATAAATAAATAAAATAAAATGTCAGGTTTATTTTTGTGTTCTAGAAATTATTTTATTATTATGATACTCATATTTGGCTATAGTCTTGGTTGAATATTGATTTTAATGCTCAGCTTTTTGTTATGCAGCCCAAATACATGTTTATTGCCATCTTATTTTGATCTTTAATTTTGTTGAATCCAAAATATACTTAGAAGAATTTATTTTATGGCCAGGCATGGTGGCTTAGGCCTGTAATCCCAGCACTTTGGGAGGCAGAAGCAGGCAGATCATCTGAGGTCAGGAGTTTGAGACCAGCCTGACCAACATGGAGAAACCCCATCTCTATGAAAAATACAAAAAGTATTAGCTGGGTGTGGAGGCACATGCCTGTAATCCCAGCTACTAGGGAGGCTGAGGCAGAAGAATCACTTGAACCTGGCAGGTGGAGGTTGCAGTGAGCCGAGATTGCGCCATTGCACTCCAGACTGGTCAACAAAAGTGAAACTCCGACTCAAAAAAAAGAAAAAGAGTTTAATTTTTGTTTTAAAATCAAATTAGGCCGGTCGCGGTGGCTCACACCTGTAATCCCAGCACTTTGGAAGGCTGAGGTGGGTGGATCACGAGGTCAAGAGATTGACACCATCCTGGCCAACATGGCCAACATGATGACACCCGGTCTCTACTAAAAAATACAAAAATTAGCTGGGAGTGGTGGTGCATGCCTGTAGTCCCAGCTACTTGGGAGGCTGAGGCAGGAGAATCGCTTGAACCCAGAGGTGGAGATTGCAATGAGCTGAGATAGTGCCACTGCACTCCAGCCTGGCTACAGAGCAAGACGGTCTCAAAATAAATAAATAATTCAGTAAATAGCTCAATACATCAATAAATCAAATTAAATATTCTAACTGGGTACAATTTTTTACTAACCTTTTCTGGTTAATTTGTAGGGGTATGAAACTGAATTCAGAAGATTTAGGCTATTCAAGTTTGCTTTTTAAAATTTGTTGGCCCAGCGCAGTGGCTTTCACTTGTAATCCTAGCACTTTGGGAGTCTGAGGTGGGTGGATCACCTGAGGCCAGGAGTTCAAGACCAGCCCTACCAACATGGCAAAACCCGTCTCTACTAAATACAAAAAATTAGCCCGATGCAGTGGTGCATGCCTGTAATGGGAGCTATTCAGGAGGCTGAGGCAGAAGAATCACCAGAACCCGAGAGGCGAAAGTTGCAGTGAGCAACTCCAGCCTGGGTGACAAGAGCAAAACTCTGTCTCAAAAAAAAAAAATTCATTGCAGGTTTTTCTGTGACCTAATAGCATGATTTTTGTCAGCATCTGTAAGTGCTTGAAAAGTTGTATTGTCTGTAAGATACCAAGTTCAACATGTATATAAAATACTACTTTGAACTTACTAATTAAATTAATTAATATTATTGTTCTTGTTTATTTATTATCAGCCTTAACCTAGGAAAGTGCAGTATTAAAATCTCTTATGGTAATCTGTTTCCTTTTCATGGAGTTTTATTTCTTCCCATTCCTATGGCTATATTTTCCTTCTGACCAGTAACTGCCCTTTCTGTACTCTAACACTTCTACCTCTTTTCCAGCTATAGAGGGGGTTTTGAGCATTTTTAGACTTTGGGGTTTATATTTGTAGTCTTTTCCCTAACCAACATTTACACAAAGTAAATACACACATGATTGAAGCAGCTTAGCAACTGATTTAATATTGTAAAAGTTCTACATTTATTTATAGGCAAATTTCTCTATATAAAATTTCCAATTTAACAATACATTTAAACAATTGTCAAGGTCATGAAAAAGAGGTAAATCAAAATATACTTACATAACACAAATACTCAAAGATTTTTATTATGGAATTGTTTGTAATGGTTAAAACAAACAACAACAACAAACAAACAAAAACCAACCAAATGCTCATCAGTAATAGGTTGGCTATAGAAATTATGAAACATCTATAAAATGAAATTCTATGCAACTATTTAAAGTTGAAGTATATGAAGTATGAAGTATACTGACATGAAAATGAGCCCAAACATACATACTAGGTGAAAAAGCTGGTTATATTCATAATAAAACGACATATATGATATGAATCCCTTCTTGTTAAATATGTGAAAATAATATTAGTATCTAGAGAGATAAAAACTGAAAATAATACACATGATTAACATTTTTATACAGTAGCTCTCTTTGGCAATGAGGTTATAGGATATTTTTACTTCTATTTTATATGTTTACATAATCGTTGAATATTTTTATTGGAGCATGTATTATATTTTATAACAAAAAATATTTAAAATAAAAGTAGATCTGCAGATATATAAGTTAGTAGTCTGATAAACTATATCATTATCCTTGTCTTCTTGAAGAATTCTGTGATTCAATTATCTAGGACTTTTATTTCCTCATACTCTTCTTGCTGGCTTTTCATCTCTTCATTAATCTCAATGCAAACATCAGAAGAAAAGAACTAGTCACATTTTATCAGCTGAGTTGAAAAAACAGATATAATAATGTAATTAATTTATATAAATGGTTAAGTCTTAAGTGGCTACATTCTAGTTGGGTCCTTTTGTACTAAAGACCTCAATCTAGCCAAATAAAGGGAGTATTATTTATTTTAAGAAAACATGTTCAATAGAACTTTCTGCAAAGATTGGAAAAGTTCTACATTGATGTGTTCATCTCAAGTCACATGTAGTTACTGAGCACTTGACATGTGGCTACCGTGGCTGAGGACTTTATTCTATTTTAATTAATTTAAGTAGCCACATGTAGCTAGTTGCTATGGTTTTGGGCAGTTTCATTCTAGTTTAAAAGAAGCTGCAGAAACAACAAAATGTAATGTGTGAACTTGGTTAAATGTAGTGAAAAACACATGCAGAAGTGCTGGTAGGTTTTATTTTCATCTTGCTCTCCCCTGGTGTGTAGCCAGTTCTTTTACCCAATTGTGAACCCTGCTAACCAACAGCAACCACAGGTCTGCCACCAGCCACAAAACAGCCTTCTTTTTTTTTTTTTCAAGATCTCGTCCTGGAGTGCAGTGGTGCAATCTTGGCTCACTGCAGACATGACCTCCTAGGCTCAAGCGATCCTACCTCGGCTTCCCAAGTAGCTGAGACTACAGGTGTGCACCACTACGCCCTGATAATTTTTGTAGAGATGGGGATTTCACCATATTACCTAGGCTGGTCTTGAACTCCTGGGCTTAAGTGATCTGCTACCCTTAGCTTCCTAAAGTTTTGGGATTACAGGTGTGAGCCACCGTGCCTGGCCAAGAATAGCCCTCTATAAAGTTACTTTTCATGGTCTCATTCCAGGAATGAGACATAGCTGGCTTCCAGTTGTCCTGTAAGCCCCCCCTCATTCACCCAGCCTTGTGGAGGACTGCTTAGTGACATTACTCATTCTCCAAATCTCCCTTTCAGATCATAACTTTCTCAGCTTCTCTCCTTTCATATAAATTCTTATTACCATAATAAAATGTTTATTTCATAATACTCATAGTGGTTTTGCTTCTCTGATTGTTTCCTCACTGATACACACTTGAAATCTGTTACTCTCCCTTTTTTTTCAACTCAGCCAGTGATATAAACCACCACCCAATTGCTCCCTTACTCCCTACTTTCAGTCCATCATTAAGTCCTTGGCAAACTATATTTGAAAATCCACCATGAATATGCCCACTTACTTCCTTCACAACACCTTTAATCCAAGTAATGGCCACCCCTCCTTTGGTTCCACTTCTATCCTCAACCTCCAATAGCTATTCAGTTTCTAAAGTTCTAAACACTAATTTTATTTCATTTTATTTTTATTTATTCATTTATTTATTTATTTTTTGAGACAGAGTCTCACTCTTTTTGCCCAGACTGCAGTGCAGTGGCACAATTTCTGCTCACTGCAACCTTTGCCTCCCAAGTTCAAGCGATTCTCATGCCTCAGCCTCCCCAGTAGCTAGGACTACAGGTGCACACTACTGTACCCAGCTAATTTTTGTAGTTTTAGTAGACATGAGGTTTCGCCATGGCTGGTCTCGAACTCCTAGCCTCAGTGATCCATCTGCTTTGACCTACCAAACTGCTGGAATTACAGGCCTGAGCCACTACACCCTGCCCTAAACACTAATTTTAAAGATGTGAAATCTTTCAATGATTTCCTGTTGTACTTAATCACATAGTCCAGCATAATCTGGCTTCCTGCTAACTTTGCCAAATTCATCCTAGGCCCTGCTTATTTATAGTTTCTGTTATCTTATAACTTCGTTTGACATGATCTCTCATAGCCCAAGCTCTAACTCCCTCCTCAAGACACTGATTCTACCTTTTTTTTTTTCTATAGGAATCATCTGGTGTGAGATGCTGGTCAATTAGCTGTGAAAAAGCAAGGATGGGTGGGTGCTGCAGAGTAGGATAGCCTAGGCTGCTCCCTTAGCAGGAGCTTTGGGTGGAGTCACCCTGGAAAAGAGTTTCTAGATACACCATGATGGACATGTTCAGTGAAAAGACTATCACAATAGTTTTCTTTTTTTGTGCAATGAATCATCTTGAAATCTGAACAAAGATTGCTCTTACACTGGAACTCCATTCAGATTAGGATGGGAATACTTTGATAAAACCATTGTCTGGGTTTATGTTTAAATAATCACTATTCTTTTTGTAGTTACTGGTATATACTCTGTGGCTTTTTATAATTTAATCCATCACCTTCTATCATAAAAGTTAAAAGCCATTAAGCTAAAATGACACTGGGTTTCTAATCTTAGGAAAAAAAAAAAAGCTAAAATCATTACAAAGAATGTCTAACATTTCTAGTATACTTAAAACATCAGTCTTCCTTTAATGAATAAACTCAATTATTTTAGCTCACTGTTAGATTTACAGAAAAATAAGAAAGTAGGGAATTTCTGTTTACTTTCTCACCAACACCTCCTCCACCCTCCAGTTTCCTCTATTATTAACATGTTGCATTAGTCCCATATATTCCTTCATTTGTTACAGTTGGCAAACCAATACTAAAACATTATTATTAACTAAAGTCTGTGGTTTACATTAAGGTTCACTCTTTGTGTTTTACATTTTAGGGGTTTTGACAAATACATAATGACATGTATTCATCATTACAGTATCAAATAGAATAATTTCACAGCACTAAAAATCCCGTTTAATTTCTTCATTTCTCCTTCCCTTCCCCCGAGCCCTTCACAACCACTGATCTTTTTACTGTCTCTACAGTTTTGTCTTTTCCAGAATGTCATATGATTGGTATCATATAGTATGTAGCCTTTTCTGATTGGTTTCTTTCACTTAGCAATAACCACTTAAGATTCCTCCATGTCTTTTTGTGGTTTTCTAAGTCATTTCTTTAGAGTGCCAAATAATATTCCATTCTGTATGTCTCACAGTTTATCCATTCACCTATTGAAGGACATCTTGGTTGCCAATTTTTGGCAATTGCGAATAAAACTACTATAAACATTGGTGTGCAGGTTTTTGGGTAGACTTTTTTTTAATTTTCATTTTTCTGAGATGGAGTCTTGCCCTGTCTCCCAGACTGGAGTGCAATGGCGTGATCTCTGCTTACTGCAACCTCTGCCTCCCAGGTTCAACTGATTCTCCTGCCTCAGCCCCCTGAGTAGCTGGGGTTATAGGCGTCCACCACTGTGCCTGGCTAATTTTTTGTATATTTAGTAGAGACAGGGTTTCACCATGTTGGCCAGATGTCTCAAACTCCTGACCTCGTGATCCGCCTGCCTCAGCCTCCCAAAGTGATGGGATTACAGGCATGAGCCACCGCACCTGGACCAACATATATTTTTAACACATTTGAGTAAATACCAGAGTGCAATTGCTGGATTGTATGATAATAGTATGTTTAGTTTTGCAAGAAGCTGCCAAACTGTCTTCCAAAGTGACCATTCCATTTTCCATTCCCACCAGCAATGAATGTGAGTTCCTGTTGCTCCACATCCTCAGCAGTATTTAATGTTGTCAGTGGTTTGCATTTTGGCCATTCTAATTGGTATATAGTAATATTTCACTTTTTAAAAAAATTGTATACAATATTTATAGGGTACATGTGGTATTTTGATACATGCGTACACTATGTAAAGTTCAACTCAGGGTATTTAGGATATCCATCACGTTGAACATTTATCTTTTTTTTTTTTTTTTTTTTTGGGACGGAGTTTCGCTCGTTACCCAGGCTGGAGTGCAATGGCGCGATCTCGGCTCACCGCAACCTCCGCCTCCTGGGTTCAGGCAATTCTCCTGCCTCAGCCTCCTGAGTAGCTGGGATTACAGGCACGCGCCACCATGCCCAGCTAATTTTTTTTTGTAGTTTTAGTAAAGACGGGGTTTCACCGTGTTGACCAGAATGGTCTCGATCTCTTGACCTCGTGATCCACCCGCCTCGGCCTCCCAAAGTGCTGGGATTACAGGCGTGAGCCACCGCGCCCGGCTATCTTTTTTTTTTTAATATGGAGTTTTGCTCTGTTGCCCAGGCTAGAATACACTGGCACGATCTCAGCTCACTGCAACCTCCACCTCCTGGCTTCAAGTGATTCTCCCTCCTCAGCCTCCTGAGTAGCTGGAATTACAGATGCTCGCCACTGTGCCCGGCTACATTGATCATTTCCTTGTGTTTGGGAACATTTCAAATCTAGTAACTTTGAAATATATGATATGTTGTTAACTATAGTCACCCTCCTGTGCTATCAAACCCTAGAATTTATTCCTTCTATCTAACTGTATGTTTGTACCAATTAAACAACCTCTCTTCAACTGCCCGCCTCTGCCTGCAGACTCTGGTGACTATCACTCATTCTCTACCTCCATGAAATGAACTTTTTTTTTTGAGATGGAGTCTCGCTCTGTCGCCAGGCTGGAGTGCAGTGGTGTTATCTTGGCTCATTGCAACCTCCGCCTCCTGGGTTGAAGTGATTCATCTGCCTCAGCCTCCTCAGTAGCTGGGACTACAGGCATGTGCCACCATGTCCAGCTAACTTTTTTTAGTAGAGACGGGGTTTCACCATGTTGGCTAGGATCATCTCCATCTCTTGACCTCGGATCCAACCACCTCAGCCTCCCAAAGTGCTGGGATTGCTTGAGCCACCTGCGCCTGGCCAAGATGTACTTTTTTTTTTTTTTTTTGAGATGGAGTTTCCCTCGTTACCCAGGCTGGAGTGCAATGTCACAATCTCGGCTCACCGCAACCTCTGCCTCCCAGGTTCAAGAGATTTTCCTGCCTCAGCATGTGCCACCACGCCCAGCTAATTTCGTATTTTCAGTAGAGACAGGGTCTCTCCGTGTTGGTCAGGCTGGTCTCCAACTCCCACTGTCAGGTGATCCGCCAGCCTCGGCCTCCCAAAGTGCTGGTATTATAGGCATGAGCCACCTCGCCCAGCCCCGAGATGAACTTTTTAAACTCTCACATATGAATGAGAACATGTGATATTTGTGTTTCTGTGTCTGGCTTATTTCACTTAGTATAATGGTCTCCAGATTCTATTTATCTTGCTGCAAATGACAGAATTTCATTCTTTTTTATGTCTGAATAATATTCCATTGTACATATATATATATATATAAATAAATATATGTGACATTTTCTGTTTCCATTAATACATTGATGAGCACTTGTGTTAATTTCGTAACTTGGCTATTTTCTCATTGTTTTAATTTGCAATTCCCTGATGACATATTATATTCAACATGATTTCATATGTTTATTTGCCATTTGTACATCCTCTTCAGTGAGCTATCTGTTCAGATTTTTGCCCATTAAAAAAAATTTTTTTTGGCTGGGAGTGGTGGCTCATGCCTGTAATCCCAGCACTTTGGGAGGCCAAGGTGGATGGATCCGCCTCCCAAAGGCCAAGAGTTTGAGACCAGCCTGTTTAAAACAGTGAAACTCTGTGTCTACTAAAAATATAAAAATTAGCTGGACCTGGTGGCAGAAGCCTGTAATCCCAGCATCTTGGGAGGCTGAGGCACGAGAATTGCTTGAACCTGGGAGGTGGAGGTTGCAGTGAGTGGAGATCATGCCACTGCACTCCAGCCTTGGTTACAGAGCAAGACTCCAGCTCAAAACAAACAAATAAAACCCAAAAAACTTTTAGTCTTTTTTTTATTTGCCTAACACTTGGCATCAACATTTTTGCCAATTTTTAAATTAGATAGTGTGTTTTCTTATTGTTTAGTTTTAAGGGTTCTTTGTATATTTTATTGAATAGCAGTCTTTTATCAGATATGCATTTTGCAAAGTTTTTTTTCCTAGTCTGTGGTTTGTCTTTTCATTTTATAGACTGTTTTTCTTGGAACAAAAGTTTTTAATTTTGACACAGTAGCCTTTTTATTACTATGAAAATAAGATGTCAGATAGGGTGCGGTAGCTCACGCCTTTAATTCTAGCACTTTGGGAGGCTGAAGTGGGTGGATGATGAGGTCGGGAGTTCAAGATCAGCCTGACCAATATGGTGAAACCGCATCTCTACTAAGAATACAAAAATTAGCCTGGTGTGGTGGTGCGTGCCTGTAGTCCCAGCTACTTGGGAGGCTGAGGCAGGAGAATCCCTTGAACCTGTGAGGCGGAGGTTGCAATGAGCCAAGATCATGCCACGGCACTCTAACCTGGGTGACAGAGTGAGACTTTGTCTCAAAAAAAAAGAAAGAAAGAAAGAAAGTAAGTAAGATATAATAGTGCAAAAATTTTCTTGATTACTAGAGAGATTAGGTTGAATGGCTTCCATGGTCTCTCTTAACACTAGGTTTTATGGTTCTATGGAAGAAGTAATGGTGTGCTGTGAATTTTTACCATGTAAATTGAAGGGTTCCCTGCCCATTATAAAATTAATATATGTTAATGGCAGAAAGTTTAGAAAATGCAGTAAAGAAGAAAATTATGCTTTTTTTTTTTTTTTAAGTATGGCAGTATGGCATTGACTGGATAGAAAAATTTTGGACAAGTAAAAAATCCAAATAGGCCTGCCTGTATGCCTCTTTCATTAGTTGCCAACTCAACAAGTCTGAATCTTCTCACTGTTTCAAAGTGGATATAAAGACAGCAATGAAACTAATGAATAATCCGAAGGGCATGGTGACTCACACCTGTAATCCCAGCACTTTGGGAGGCCAAGCCAGGTAGATCACCTGAGTTCAGGAGTTCAAGACCAGCCAGCAAACATGGTGAAAACTCTTCTCTACTAAAAATACAAAAATTAGCCAGGCATGGTGGTGCAGGCCTGTAATTCCAGCTACTTGGGAGGATGGGGCAGGAGAATCATTAGAACCAGAGAGGTGGAGGTTGCAGTGAGCTGAGACTGTGCCACTACACTCCAGCATGGGCAACAGAGTAAGAGTGTCTCAAAAAAAAAAAAAAGAAAAGAAAAAAACTAATGAATAATTAACTTTAAAAACATATCATTGTACATATGTTTATTGTATACATAATACATGTAACATGTATATATTAAACATATATGTATGTCTTACTATTTATTTATTTATTTATTTATTTTTTTAGAGATGGGGTTTCACCACATTGGTCAGGCTTGTCTCAAACTCCTGACCTTAGGTGATCCACCCAACTCGGCCTCCCAAAGTGCTGGGATTACAGGTGTGAGCTACCGCACCTGGCCTTGTATGTCTATTAAACATATACTATATATATTATACATATATAATGAAAAATACTGCAGTAAATATTATATCTGAATTATCTCCCAAAAACAGTTATATTGATTTATCCTCTTGTGAACAATAAACATGAATGTTGATTTCTCCATATACATGCTGGGGTTAACATTTACAATCAGATATTATTGATCTTTGTTGTTGCTATTGCTGTTACTTTTGTTTGGGGCAAGCATTCATATAAGGGGAAAAGCTATAAAGGGAAGCTGAGATTCAAATGGGAAGATCTTAAATGGCAAAGAGGACATCAGAATGTTTTTAAGCACTGGAAAACTAGAGAAAGAGTTCGAGAAATATTTTAAAAATTATAAAATGTTTGAGCCAGAATAATCTTTAAAATCATGTTCCAATGCCCTTTTTTTTTCTTTTTTGGAGATGGAGTCTCACTCTGTTACCCAGCCTGGAATGCAGTGGTGTGATCTCGGCTCACTGCAGCGTCCGCCTCCCTCGTTCAAGTGATTCTCCTGCCTCAGCCTCCTGAGTAGCTGGGATTACAGGCGTGTGCCACCACGCCCAGCTAATTTTTGTATTTTTCGTAGAGACTGGGTTTCACCATGTTGGTCAGGCTGGTTTTTAACTCCTGACCTTGTGATCTGCCCACCTCAGCCTCTAAAAGTGCGGGGATTACAGGTGTGAGCCACCGTGCCCAGCAATGCACCTCTTTTATAGATCAGAAAATGGAGATTCTGAGACGTGAAATGGTTTGTCCAAGTCCACCCTACTCTAGTAGTGGATCTGGGATTAGAAGGTTGTCTTTGTTTCAGCCTATTGTTCTATTAATTCAGCAAATATTTACTAAGCATCAAATCCTATGCAAGATAACTAAAGAGTATTTGAGATATAAATATTCATTAATAACTTTGTTAATTTTTAATAGATGAGATCTTGCTATATTACCCAGGATAGATTTGAACTCCTGGGCACAAGGGATCCTTGTAGCTATGCCTTTCAAAGTGTTGGGATTACAGGCATGAACCACTGTGTCTGGCCTTTGACACTTTCTTATGCTAGCACTTTCAGATACATTTCATTCTAACCCAGTGTGCATGTCATACCAAGTTTATCAATCTACTTTTCTTTTTCAGTATTATTGGGGATTTCCCATGTTTCACTAATAATAGTTCTTACAGTCAAGTCTGGAAGAAGTTCCGAATGTCAAGAGGAAAATTATACTATTGTTTCATTCAAAAATGTGTCAAATTAAAAGCATGACTGTCTACTTTTTATTCAGTCCTGTTTTTTTTTTCTTTTTTTACGTTAGTCACTTCTCTAGGTCCTCAGTGTGAGCAAATCTTAGAAATGCCAGAATATGCTAGGTGCGTTGGCTCACGCCTGTAATCCCAGCACTTTGGGAGGCCGAGGCAGGTGGATCATTTGAGGTTAGGAGTTCAACCAGCCTGGCCAACATGTTGAAACCTCTTCTATACTAAAAATACAAAAAGCCTGGGCACGGTGACTTATGCCTGTAATCCCAGCACTTTGAGCGCCCGAGGCGGGCAGATCACAAGGTCAAGAAATCGAGACCAGCCTGGCCAACATGATGAAACCCTGTCTCTACTAAAAATACAAAAATTACCTAGGTGTGGTGGCGCGTGCCTGTAGTCCCAGTGACTCTGGAGGCCAAGGCAGAAGAATCGCTTGAGCCCAAGAGACAGAGGTTGCATTGAGCCCAGACTGCAACAATGCACTTCAGCCTGGGCAACAGAGCAAGACTTGGTCTTAAAAAAAAAAAAAAAATTAGCTGGGAATGGTGGCGTGCCTGTAATCACAGCTACTTGAGAGGCTGAGACAGAGTAATCGCTTCAACTCAGAAGAGGGAGGTTGCAGTGAGCCGAGATCACCTCACCGCACTCCAGCCTGAGCCAGAGTGAGAGACTCCGCCTCAAAAAAACCCCAACCCCCCCAAAACAAAACAAAACAACAACAACAACAACAAAAGGCCAGGCCGGGTGGCTCACACCTGTAATCCCAGCACTTTGGGAGGCTGAGGAGGGCAGAGCACCAGGTCAGGAGCTGGTGACCAGTCTGGCCAGCATAGTGAAACCCCGTCTCTACCAAAAAAAACAAAAAAAATTAGCTGGTTGTGGTGGTGGGTGCCTGTAATCCCAGCTACTTGGGAGGCTGAGACAAGAATTGCTTTAACCTGGGAGGTAGAGGTTGCAGTGAGTTGAGATAGTGCACTCCAGCCCGGACAGTGCAAGACTGTCACAGCACAAAAAAAAAAAAAAAAAAAAAAAAAAAAAAAAAAAAAAAAGCCAGACTCAAGGGAAGGCCAGGCTGAACAGGCTGAAGCCAGAAAGCGGCTGAGATGAGCTGGGGAGACAGGTGGGACAGCTCTGGGAGAGCTTGTTGATCTACTTAACGATTTTGGCTGCTGTTCTAAGTGTAATTGGAAGGTAATGAAGGGTTTTAAGCAGATGTGCCATAGGTCTTACTTGCAATGAAAAGAGAGGTGAAGGGAGGGAGAGAGCCTATACAGCAGACAGAGGGACATAGAGAAAGACAGACAGACTTGGGCTTTGAACAGATTAGGAGAGCTGTAAGAGTGGATGAATCAGGAGGGTATACCATTAGTACAGGTGGTAGATGATGGTGGCTTTGCTTGGGTGGTTGCAACAGAGAGAGAAATGGAGATATATTTGAAAGACAGAACTGACAGGACTTGATTAACTGATAAGTCAGTGTGGAGAAGGAAGTGTCTTGAATGATCCGCTTCAGCAATTCATGTAGGGGATATTCATTGAGACGTGAACTCTGGAGATGGAAGACTAGGGGAAGATCATGTGCTCAGTTTCTTCAAATGCCGATCCGGAGGGCCAGTAAGCCCACATAAATGTCTAGAGCGTGGCTAGAGAAAGAAATTAAGAGGTCAGAAAAGAGCTAGAGATTTTAATTTGGGAGTCTTTGCCCAGGTAGAGGCACTTTAAAACAAATTTTTGATACCCAGGAAGGTCTAAATAAAGTGTTACATGTTTCAGACCCATTATTTTTATTCTTGTTTAATTCATAGTATGACTTTATTATTAAACATTTTGTTTTTCATGTACATCATTAACCACGACTTCTGCATTGTGAGCAAAAATCCCTATAGTTGATGCAGCTGAATACCTCATATGTTTGATAGTAAGGAATCTGGGGTAGTGGAGATCTCAAATTCTTACTAAACAGGTTGGCTATGTACTGCTTTGGCTGAGACGTACTTCATATTTGATCCAGACACCTATGAAAATAATCTAGCATTTTATGTGCTCGTGCACTTTGAAGAGTGCTTATCTAACTTTTCCTCGAACCACTGTTATAGCACAGAGCTCATTTGGGTAACCAGTAAGCTCCTAAAAATAAGCTTTTTAATCAAATGGACATTGTTACTATTTTTCATTACAGCTGCCCTGGATAAAAATTAGTATCCATATCGCATCTGTAATTCAAATGCCTTTGTCTTTTCTTGTACCTAGTAAACGGTTACAAAGGAAATGTCACTTCACATAAGATTGCCAAGATTTTCTCAAAGTTGTTCTAACCACGCAGCTTCGGGCTGTTTCAAGTTGCTCAAACTATGCCAGGAGGAAGCCCTTAACTGCTTAAAAGGCCAGGGACTGAAACCGAGTATTGCACAACCCTTCACCACCGGGCGGTTTCGCTTCCAAATCTGGCCTTCGTGTCATCCCAAGGCGGGAGTCGCTCCTCGCTCCACTGGAGCCAGCCCCGTTCCCCCTTCAAAAGCAGCCGGGGTTTCCTCATCCAAGCCTGGGGCACCCCTCCCTTCGCCCAACGTTCCCTTGAAAGCGGAGCCGCGCGGCTGCGGGAAGGCCTCATTGTCCAACTAGGGAGATAGAGTCTCGAGGGGCGACTCCCGCACTCGGGTACCGCCGCCGCAGCTGACCATAGGTCCGCGGGTCTCCGCGCCTCTCCCCTCCCCCGCGGCCCCATTGTCTGCCTCGCCCCGCCCCGGGGGACACGTGCGCCTGCAGCTTCCCGAGAAGGAGAGCGCGGGGCGGCGGCAGCGGCGTGGACACCGCCTGGAACGGCTACGCTGCCGCGGAGCCGGGGGCGGGGGCCGGGCGCGTACAGACCGGTGGGTGCCCTCCGGGAAGCGGCGGTCGCACTCAGCGCCCACAGCACTCTGCCCCGCTAGCCCCGGACCGGGCAGAAATGGGGCGGGCGGGAGCTCGGTGGGGGTGGTGTGCGCGTGGTGTCGCGGTGGGGGTGGGGTGGGGCGGGGTGGGGAGATGCCAGTCTCCTGACAAAGGAGAACGAGTGGGACACGCTGAGCCGGCCCGCCCCGCCTGGAGGGTAGCGGGAGGGGTAGTGTCGGGAGGGGAAGGGGCGGGTCTTTCATTCACTCTCGGCCCCTCCGCCGCTGTCGGAGCGGAAGGGCGGGGTCTCGTGCCCCCCCCAACCCCGGGGCAGAGCAGCAGGGAAGGCGGTGCGGCGTGGGGGGCGGAGCCCGCGGGCGCGCGTCCCGAGGCGTAGGCTACGTCGTCACGTCAGCGCGGGAGAGAGAAAGAGAGGAGCCGACTCGGCAGGGACTGGGGGACTGGGCCGAGAGTGCGAGCAAGCGAGGGAGGGAGTGAGGGAGCGTGCGAGCCAGAAGGGGAAAGGCGGCCACTCGTGCCTGAGGGACCGCAGACGGGAGTGGGAGCGGTAGGGGAAAGGAGCAGAGGGCGGGAATAAAAAAGGCCAAGAGAAGGCGGACAGAGGCTAGTGGTGGTGGTGGTGGTGGTAGGGGGAGAAGGAGGAGCTGGAGGAGAACAGTGGCTGAGAGAGTGAGTGAAGCGGACGCGCGAGGGAGGGGAGGGAAGGGAAGGGGGGTCACGCGGGGGCGCGCGCGCGCAGCGGGAGCGCGCTCGGAGGCGAGTGGAACTGGATCGGGTTTGCTGCCAGCGGCGTGAGCTTCGGCCGCCATTTTACAACAGCTCCACTCGCGCCGGACATAGGGAGCAGCGAGCACGCGTTTTCCGCAAGCCGATACCATCGGACAGGATTCCTCCGCCTCAGCCCAACGGGGAGGTAACGACCGCCAGAACCTGGGTCTGGGAGGGGAGCTCCATGACATTGTGGAGTAAGCTGGGGGAGGGTGGCGCGGGGAGAAACCGGCTTTTCTGGAAAATGGATTCCTAGGGGGAGAGGAGCACGTTGACTGGGGCTGGTTGGGAGTAGGCCGCGGCCCGCGCGGCCACTTCCTCCTCTCCATGTGCTGCTGCTTTTCAGGCTTTGTCTGCGGCGCTCCGGGAGGAGGCGCCTCCACGGCCCCGTGGCCCGCACGGACCGCGAACGGCTTCAGAGTTGGTGCTGTCGTGGCGGTCGCCGCGGCGCGGGAGTGGGCGGAGAGGAGCGAGTCTCGTCCCGCTGCCGTGCGGCGAGCTTGGGCGGTGCTCATGGTCCCACGGGCGTTGGGCTGTTCGCGGAACGCCCTCACGCTGCTAGGTTGCGGGTCCGGCGCCGCAGTCACTGCACGGAGGGGTAAGGGGTGGAGACTTGCACCGCGCGCCACGGGTCACGTCTCGGCCGGGCTGGCGGCCGGGGGTCGCCGGTTCCCGGGGAGCGCCCGGGGCGGAGAGCCATGTGTCACGGCGGAGACGGCGGCGCTGGGGGGCGGGGAGAGCCTGTGGCCTGGCGCCGCCACTGCTTCGGTGTTCAGGGGCGAGATTGTGCTTCTGCAGCTTTCTGGGGGTTCCCACCGCGGCTTTGGGTTGATGTTGGGAGTTGGTGATGGTCGTCTTGGTTTGGGACTCGTTGGGTTTCCGTTGAAGGAAGTTGTAGGACATTGGAAGGCGCAGAGCACGTGTTTCTAATGGGCTCCTGGCGGCCGCAGTGGTGAGGCTGCCGCTCTGGGTGCGGAGTCGGGCGGGCTTTGGGGTGCGGGGTTGAAGGGTGGAGAAATTGGGTGGTGGGAAGGTGGCTTGTATGAGCGCTTTGTTCTTCGCTGGCTGTTGTTACCGATCTATAAGCGGCAGGCGGGAAAAGCGCGCACTTTGGGGGTTTATCTTTCAGAGAGACGAGCCCAGTTTTGCTTTCTCCACACACACCTCATTTTCCGAATGGGCACAGCTGCATGTGGCACCCTGGCTCGTACCCGTGCTGATAGGGCTGTATTTGTAATACGGTTTTTTCTAGGGAGTGTGAGCAGGTGAGTCAGGGGTGGTGCAAAGGAAGAATATAGTGAATAGGTCCTTCTGTGCCCTGTGCTCCAAATCTGGCTTGTCAGGCGATAGTGACTGTAAGGCTTTTTTAAAGGGAGACACAGGATAGCTGGTGTGTAGTAATGGTAGAGAAAGTAAAGATGGGGCTCTCATATTGTCTTCTATTCTTTTTGAAGATCCTAGTTTAATTTTGCTTATTGCGTTTGAACAGATCTCTGGAAACATGGCTACAGAACATGTTAATGGAAATGGTACTGAAGAGCCCATGGATACTACTTCTGCAGTTATCCATTCAGAAAATTTTCAGACATTGCTTGATGCTGGTTTACCACAGAAAGTTGCTGAAAAACTAGATGAAATTTACGTTGCAGGTAAGAACTAACACTTGCAAAATTACATTATGAAATTTTTCTATTGGATTTCTGGCTTTGAGCTAAAATAGCAACTTTTTGTGGTTTCCAATAAGTGTGGGAACTGGAGTTTTGCTTGTTGTGATAGTTGGTTAATTTAAGTTTGAAGTAGAGGTAAAGATGTATAGAGGGAGGGATGAAGAGACTGTTAGGAGCTATAGGCTGGCTTGCATGCTGGCTTGATGAATAAGTTTATGACAGTAGCAACAGCTGCTAGATGTTGAGAACAGGCCATGAGACTTTTTTGAGTATTCTTATAGTAGGATTCTTCTTAAATAACTTGGTAACCGTAGACTTGTTTTCTTGTCTTTTTGGTGTGGCTGTTACTTTTTCTGGTGGTATTTGAAATTGAGTAGAGATTCAGTTGTCATGCCTGGTACTTTGTCGGTTGATTTTAGGACTCGTAAGCCTATATGCTGTGGAAATAACTAGTGCTCAGAGCTATCAGACTTTGGAGATAAAAGCTGTAAAAGAAGTTGGCTCATTATTGTAAGTGTGGTTGGTAGGGCTTAGTTAGCTCAGGATGCAGTTCAGAGTGGCTCAAGTGTGTGTGTTTTTCAGATATAGATAAAGGGAATAGAAGAATTGTACAGACACATGTACTTGTATTGCCAACATGGTCTTTAGAAAATATTTTCCAAAAATATTAAAATCCGATAACTTTTATTTTTTCCAGGGCTAGTTGCACATAGTGATTTAGATGAAAGAGCTATTGAAGCTTTAAAAGAATTCAATGAAGACGGTGCATTGGCAGTTCTTCAACAGTTTAAAGACAGTGATCTCTCTCATGTTCAGGTAATGTTAATGTCAGTGTGAAAAGAATTAAAAAATTTGAATATTTTTGATACTGTCTGCTAAATTTTATTATACTCATATGTGACCATTGTTAAATATGAATGGAACATATCTTTTGCAGAACAAAAGTGCCTTTTTATGTGGAGTCATGAAGACTTACAGGCAGAGAGAAAAACAAGGGACCAAAGTAGCAGATTCTAGTAAAGGACCAGATGAGGCAAAAATTAAGGTATGTATTTCTAAACTCCTTTTAACTGTTTGCTGATTTTGATGAATATTCCTTGGTTGTGAAATGGATGTATGTTTTTTTAAGATATTGAGATAATTTATTTTTCCTAATTCCTGTTTTTTAAATAGTTTGTTGCCTTTGTTTCTAAAGCAATTTGTTGCGAAGTTTATCATGTTATCCAGCTTCTGATGTTTAAATCTGTTAAATTGATAGTCCAAATAAAAGATTTAAAGAAATAAACCTATCATAACTCTAAATTACTTTTTGAAAAGCTGCAAAGCCAGCTTACTGGTAGTTGAATACTAGTGGAGAATGCATGTTTAGTAACTGTCTGCTTTTCTTAGGGAGTCTCAAACCCCAATTAATTTAGAACGTTAGCCTAGCTGCCCTCCACTTCCATTAGTATGGGTTATTACATTATTTCTAAAAGTAGCTTTAACAATAAGATTGTTTAGTTATGGATATGTAAATGAGAAACAGGCAAGGAGAGGTAGGCTTTTTTTTTAAGATCATATGGAACAGTGAATGGATTTAAATTCAGCTTGGTTTTGATCTTTGTATTGGTGAGTTTTCTTATTTATAAACAATGTGGTGATCATATTAGCTTTTGACCTGGTGTGCTTTGTAGTGTGCCAGTGCTCTTGAGCCAAGTGTATGGTTTAAGAAAATCAGTTCAGGTTATAGGGCTTGAGCATTGTTATAATGGTGTGGAAACAGGGAAAACCTAGAATATGGAAAAGATTGGAATAAGGAGTTAGCTGTTTGAATTTGGGGCTTTCACAGTTCTAGCTGTGAGTGAATTGAGTTTGATCTATAAATCTAGTTTTTCTATAAAAATGGTATGTAGTTGTCTCTACTGTAATTCAGGTGTAGTTAAGTATACATTTGTGAGTTAGAACTTACTAAAATTTTTAAACTGTTCAATTTAGTCTGTGACTTTCAGTTTTGTTTTGTTTTTTTTGTGGAAGGGGTGGCTTCCATTTTCTTTTTTTTGAGATGAGTCTCTGTTGCCAGGCTGGACTGCAGTGGTGCGATCTTGGGTCACTGCAACCTCTGCCTCCCAGGTTCAAGCGATTCTCCTTGCCTCAGCCTCCTGAGTATCTGGGATTACAGCCTGTGCCACCACGCCCAGCTAATTTTTGTAGTTTTAATAGCGATGGGGTTTCACCATATTGGCCAGGATAGTCTTGATCTCTTGACCTTGTGATCCACCTGCCTTGGCCTCCCAAAGTGCTGGGGATTACAGGCGTGAGCCAGCCACCATGCCTTGCTGCTTAGATTTTTAATGAGACCTAAATTGTGGTGAGAAGGCATAGAGACATTTTTAGAGGAAATTTGGGGGGGAATCAGTTTTTTCTTTCCTTTTTTTTTTTTGAGATGGAGTTTCGCTCTTGTTGCCCAGGCTGGAGTGCAATGGTGCAATCTCAGCTTACTGCAACCTCCTAGGTTCAAGCAATTCTCCTGCCTCAGCCTCCTGAGTAGCTGGGATTACAGGCGTGCATCACCATACCTGGCTAATTGTGTATTTTTAATAGAGACGGGGTTTTTCCATGTTGATCAGGCTGGTCTCAAACTCCCGACATCAGGTCATCCACTTGCCTTGGCCTCCCAAATTGCTGGGATTACAGGCATGAACCACCATGCCAGCTGCCTCTTTGTTTTTTTGGATTGACAAAAAGTGTTAATTGGTTCATAACAAGGTTAAAAAAAAAAATTCCTTTATAGCACAGGGATTGCATGTGAGAAAATGGAAAGATGATATGTTATTCATTTAGTGTATCTGACCAAGTTAAGGCATAACTTTTTATGAAATACAGTATTTTTGATAAACATTGTGTCCTTTGAGTAGAAAATGTTAAAATCTGTCATTTTCAGAGATTGAAGTGATCCTAAATCTAATAGCATTTTGATAAATTTTGTCAGATGGGTAGTTTTAAGTCTCTCTTTATTTCAGAATGTACTAGCTAATAAAATTGGTTTTGTTTGGCCGGGCACGGTGGCTCAAGCCTGTAATCCCAGCACTTTGGGAGGCCGAGGCGGGTGGATCACGAGGTCAAGAGATCGAGACCATCCTGGTCAACATGGTGAAATCCCGTCTCTACTAAAAATACAAAACATTAGCTGGGCATGGTGGTGCATGCCTGTAATCCCAGCTACTCAGGAGGCTGAGGCAGGAGAATTGCCTGAACCCAGGAGGCGGAGGTTGCGGTGAGCCTAGATCACGCCATTGCACTCCAGCCTGGGTAACGAGCGAAACTCCGTCTCAAAAAAAAAAAAAAAAAAAAAAAATTGGTTTTGTTATTTAGAAAACCAATTTTGTGCTTCGTGGTGAAGGGGAATGATTCTTTACTTTTTCCCTCAGATAATGGAGAGGTACTTTATTCTATACTTTGCCTAAAATAAGGAATAAACTTTTAATGCTCCAAGTAAATATGAGTTCTGTAAATTTTAGTAGTTTACTTTTTGAGAGCTAAAATGTAGAGGTTATGTAACATTGTTACAATTTTATAAAGTTTTAAAAGTCATTTTGGCTGTTACTTTTTTTTTCCTGAATGACCCATGCTATCCTGTGAAGTAAGGCATGTAAATGCCAAATAATGGAGTTTTTTTTTCTGTAGCTCTCAAGTTTCTAGACTTCGTTTGGGAAGTGTAATTTCTTCTGAGACTGACACAATGCCCAGAGTGTTAGTATGCACCTAGGAGTGGGGTTATAGGGAATTTATTGGACAAGAGATCCAAACATGGAAGATACTCAACCAAATTGGTTATAATCATTTTTTTTAAGCTGGTAATAACAGAGTAGTACATCCAGTCTTGAAAGTTGCTGATGGATTGATCTTATTGTTGTCTATTAAGCACACTATTCAGTAATTAAGTGGAGACTAGAAAATAATTTGAAAAAGACCCTGGAATTTTTTTTTGTTTTTTTTTTTGAGATGGAGTTTCACTCTTGTTGCTCAGGCTGGAGTGCAATGGTGTGATCTCGGCTCGCTGTAACTTCCACCTCCTAGGTTTAAGTGATTCTTCTGCCCCAGCCTTCTGAGTAGCTGGGATTATAGGCATGCGCCACCATTCCTGGCTGATTTTGTATTTTTAATAGAGACAGGGTTTCACCATGTTGGTCAGGCCGGTCTCAAACTCCTGACCTCATGATCCACCCACCTCAGCCTCCCAAAGTGCTGGAATTGCAGGAGTGAACCACTCTGCGCCTGGCCATGACCCTGAAATTTTGATAATAATTTGGGAGTATAACAAGTACACATTAAAGGGAAATTTTAAAACAGACATCAGAAACCTGTTGATGAGGGAACATGCCAAGATAATTGGAAAGATTTGAGCAAGATTGATATTAACTGCTAACTGTATGGGTGTTGTTTTGTGAATTCTATGTATTAATGACATTTGAACTCTTCAAGGCACTCTTGGAAAGAACAGGCTACACACTTGATGTGACCACTGGACAGAGGAAGTATGGGGGACCACCTCCAGATTCCGTTTATTCAGGTCAGCAGCCTTCTGTTGGCACTGAGGTAAAGCAACTAAAAACTTGTACCTTTTATAGTAAAATCACAGGTATCTGGTTTCCTAAAGCAATTCTCCATGGTTTTTACTTAATATTTAATTTACAGATATTTGTGGGAAAGATCCCAAGAGATCTATTTGAGGATGAACTTGTTCCATTATTTGAGAAAGCTGGACCTATATGGGATCTTCGTCTAATGATGGATCCACTCACTGGTCTCAATAGAGGTTATGCGTTTGTCACTTTTTGTACAAAAGAAGCAGCTCAGGAGGCTGTTAAACTGGTAAGTTGTCCTTTTTTTCCCTTCAGTTTTCACATTCACTGTCTTTAATATCAACTTTTTTTCTTAGTTTGCCTAAGAATTTACCAAACATTTTTTGAAGTACTAATTAGGCAGGTTTTTTTTTTTTTTTTCCTCCCACATTGACTGTGCAAGCATTGTAGTGATATTCTTTGCATGTATAGTTGTTAGGATTCAGCATCTGAAAGGTAGCATGGTAGAATTCCTGGCTTAGTGATGTTTTTTGTCTGTTTAAATTTATAGGAATGTGAAAAGATTTAAGAAAAGTAATTGTGATAAGGGCTATTATACTTCCTTGCCATACCTGGGCCATCCTTTTCTCTAAAATAATTCACAAAAGACACTGATGCATTTCTAGTTGATGAAACAAAGATTTTATGTTGAGTGGCAATATTTGATTTAAAAATACCAGATGTTAGGTAAGGACCTAGTAATTTTTCCAACTTTTTTTATTTTTTATGAGACAAGAGTCTCACTCTCACCCAGGCTGGAGTGCAGTGGTGTGGTCTTGGATCACTGCATCCTCCGCCTCCCAGGTTCAATAAACCATGTGTATATAGTAGAGACTAAATTTCACCATGTTGGTCAGGCTGGTCATGAACTAACTCTTGACCTCAGATGATCTGCCTGCCTCAGCCTCTCAGAGTGCTGGGATTACAGGCATGTGGCACTGCACTCGGCCAAGTCTTCCTTTTCTATATTGCTTGAATACTTCCCAATGGTATGCATGATTGAATATGATAGTAGTTTAACAGTAAAACAGTATGCTACCTGAAAGAATATTAAGTGTCTTTACAAAGAGAATTTGGGAATTTAGATATTTCTTTTTAAATCATGACCCTTCTTAAGAGAGTACTTCCTATTTTAGAGGGAATTCAGATTTACTGGTGATTCAGCAGCTCAATTTGAGGGGCTCTTTAGAGCTCTAGAAAGAGGTACCTTAGGAATCATTTAGTTTGTTTTTATGGTTTGTTTAGGTTTTATAGAGGTGGGGGGTCTCACTATCTTGGTTCCATTCGTCTTTTTTTTTTTTTTTTTTGAGACAGAGTCTCTGTCACCCAGGCTGGAGTGTGGTGGCACAATCTTGGCTCACTGCAACCTCTGACTCCTGGGCTCAAGTAATTTTCCTGCCGTAGCCACCAGAGTAGAGTAGCTGGGATCACAAGTGGTGTACCACCATGCCCAGTTAGTTTTTATATTTTTAGTAGAGATATTTATGTTGGCCAGGGCAATCTTCAACTCCTGATCTCAAGTGATGTGCACGCCTCAGCCTTCCAAAGTGCTGGGATGTTAGGCATGAGCAACTGTGCCTGGCAGGTTGGTTGTGAACTCATGGCCTCAGGCAGTCCTCCTGCCTCGGCTTCCTAAAGTTCAAGGATTACTGGCATGAACCAACTCTCCTGGCCCAGAATCCTTTAGTTTAATCTCCTATAAAATAATATAATATTTTTGCCAAGTAGCAATAAAGAAGCAGTAAGTGAAAATGCAGAATGATTGAGCAATGAGGTATCTTTCTACAGAAAGCTAATATAGTGGGCTCTCTGGACTTCTGCATTCACAGTTCTAGCTAGCTGAGGATTGAAGTTTTTCCCAGAAACCCCAATAAAAAAATAACAATACACCCCATGTATGAGATAATGTTTGTAGGTTATGCACAGACACTACCGTGTTTTATTTAAGGAACTTGAGCATTCATTGTTTTTGGTATGGGTTCCTGGAACCAGTCTTACATATGTATTGAGGGACCACTGCAGAATTTAGCTAGTGGAGTCAGATCCTTTTTTTTTTTTTTTTTTTTTTTTTTAAACATTTTGAAAAAGAATCGTTGAACTGACACTGTAGGTTAATTCTTAATTCTTGCTATGGAAATATGCTAATTATGGTAGGTGATCACTATAATTTATGATTTCCAGAAACCTTAAAGATACATCATTAGAGGAAGATGGTTTATAATCCAGTAGTAACAATGATTTTTAGTGCCATTAGACACTATGAAATGTTTCTGTTTATGTAATTGCCTTGTTTAATAAATATTTTATGATCCAAAATCGCATTGCTGTAGGCTGTTTAGAATATAGTCTTATTAATGTAGTTTTAAAATGTAATGGAGAAAGTTCTATGGATAACCAAGCATCCCTTTTCATTGGCCTAGGAATTAACTCTTGTAAAACGTTTTATATTTCTTTCTGGGTTTCTCTGTTGTGATTTGAGTCTTTTTTTCTGGGGGCGTAAGTATTTTGTACTACGTAATTAATAGGAGGCTGTGCATTTTGTTGCCATTTATTTATTTTTGAGATGGAGTCTCACTCTTGTTGTCCAGGCGGCAGTGCAATGGCATGATCTTGGCTTACCGCAACCTCTGTGTCCCAGGTTCAAGCAATTCTCCTAATTCAGCCTCCCGAGTAGCTGGGATTACAGGTGCCTGCCACTACTCCCAACTAATTTTGTATTTTTAGTAGAGGTGAGGTTTCTCCATGTTGGTCAGACTGGTCTCGAACTCCTGACCTCAGGAGATCCACCCACCTTGGCCTCTCAGAGTGCTGGGATTACAGGCATGAGCCACTGAACCTGGCTTTTGTTGCCTTTTAAAAGATACTTCCAGCAGGGCGTGGTTTGTAATCCTAGCACTTTGGGAGGCTGAGGTGGAAGGATGGAATGAGATCGTAGTGATGTGATCTTGGCTCACTGCAACCTCTGCCTCCAGTTTGCTGAGTAGCTGGGATTACAGGTGTGTGCCACCATGCCCAGCTAATTTTTGTATTTTTAGTAGAGACGGAGTTTCACCGTGTTGCCCAGGCTGGTCTCAAACTCCTGACTTCAGATGATCCATCTGCCTCGGTCTCCCAAAGTGCTGGGAGTACAGGTATGAGTCACTGCACCCAGCCTACTTTTTAGTGAATTGTTTTAAATTTTTTTTTGATACAGGGTCTTTGTTGCCTTGGCTGGAGTGCAATGTCATGTCAAAGCTCACTATCACTCCTAGGCCTACGTGATCCTCCTGCCTCAGCTTCCTAAGCAGCTAGGACCATGGGGATGCCACCATGCTAGGCTAATTTTTAAACTTTTATAGAGGTGTTGTCTCAATATGTTGTCCAGGCGGGTCTTGAACTCTGCCTCAAGCGGTCTTCCTGCCTTGGCTTCCCAAATTGCTGGAATTACAGGCGTGAGCCACTGTGCCTGGCCATTTTTTTTTTTTTTTTTTTTTTTTTTTTTTAAAGGATGTTTTACTCTGGGTAGGATTTGGTGGATTTGTATTTAGCACAACAAAGGACTAGATTTTAGAAAAAGAAGTAATTGAAACATTCTAGAGAAAATACAAATTTCAAGTTGATTTGGATTTTTTTTTTTTGTTACTTTGTATTCGTTTGTGGAAATGAATACCCTTTTTTTCTAAGTATATTCCTCAAGGGAACATACTTTGGAAACTGTCTCTCCTGTGTTACATTTTGAGATTCTACTTGTTACAGTTCTACCCAAAGTGAATTTTTAATTGAAGTGTCATTCTAGTTATATATAACTAAATGTTGGGCAAATAGCTCATGCCTCCTTTGCGTTGTTTATATATAGATTAGACGAGATTGAAGCACCTCTGTTTCTCTTCTGAGTGGAGAAATACCTTAGGTTGAGATAGTTTTAGGTATTTGGCATTGTTTTTGATACTGATCCAGCAATGATTAGTTCTTCTAGGTTAGAAAGTATTGTAGACTTTATGTTTCTATGTGGACTTATAAAAATGGGTTAATTGATGTTAACGGTTGAAGAGTCATGAAGTTAGAAACAACCGCAAGTTTTTTTGAGATGGAGTCTTGCACTGCCACCAGGCTGGGGTGCAGTGGCTCCATCTTGGCTCACTGCAATCTCTGCCTCCCAGGTTCAAGCAATTCTACTGCCTCAGCCTTGTGAGTAGCTGGGACTATAAGGCGTGTACCACCACACCTAGCTGACTTTTATATTTTTAGTAGAGATGGGGTTTTACCTTGTTGGCTAGGCTGGTCTCAGTCTGTTGACCTTGTGATCTGCTCGCCTCGGCCTCCCAAAGTGCTGGGATTGCAGGTGTAAGCCACTGTGCCTGGCCGCAACTGCAAGTTTCTTACATGATCCTGATTCTAGCCAATATCTACCTTTATTTTGGGGAATGAAAAAAATCTTATTAGTAAATGATGATAATTAACTAGGGAAGCAAGAACTAAACTTGTGAAAAGGTTATTAATAGGTACTGCTTGAGTGCTTGTTAAAGGACAGGAACTTTGCTAGATGCTACATTATTACTTTAAATTCTGCCTCAACAACCCTTTCTGCCAGGTAAGTGGAATTATCTTCCTTCTTAAACATACCAGCCCTAGTTTGGCTCCGAGTTTCTTTAGCTGGGGTCCCTAGTGTTAATTAGACATAACGATTTAAGCTAACTGTAAAAGTTACATGTCACCAGGTAGCCTGATACTTTAAATTATGTAGTGGTTTAGGTAGTGTAAAGAGTTAAGGAAGTCATATCTGTTGCCAAAATATTTTATCGTCTAACAATTTTTATCATCTTTGCTGCTACTACTGTAGTCTAAGGTACCATTTGTACCATTCAGTCTACTGAAGAAACCTAACCAGTCTCACTGCCTTCTGTTGCCCCTTTTATATCTGGAAGCATTGATTAGATCACAACATTTCTATGTTGAAAAATTGCTTACAAATAAGGCCCTATCCAGTCAAGTTCCTTCTTACCTCTCTTTCCCCACTCTTCCTCTTAATTACCCTTTCAGCCAAGTCACACTTTGTCACCCAGGCTGGAGGGCAGTGGTGTGATCACAGCTCACTGCAACTTCTGCCTCCCGGGTTCAAGCAATTCTCCTGCCTCAGCCACAGAGTAGCTGGGATTACAGGTGTGTACCACCACACCTGGCTACTTTTTGTATTTTTATTAGAGATGTGTTTTTGCTATGTTGGCCAGGCTGATCTCAAACTCCTGGCCTCAAGTGATCCGCCCGCCGCCGCCTCCCAAAGTGCTGGGATTACAGGCATGAGCCATTGTGCCCAGCCAAGCCCATGGCCATTTTCATTTTAAGGCTGCCTTCTGTCATAGGAGTTGAAAGCAGCCCATTTATGGCTGATGCTTTCTTTTCAGTCAGGTAGAAGACTTTTTGTGACATTGAGCACCCTACCACCCAGTTGCCCCATGACAATATCCTAAGAATGGTAAAATAGATACTACGTGGTGGCTCATGCCTGTAATCCCAGCACTTTGGGAGGCTGAGGTGGACAGATCACCTGAGGTTGAGAGTTTGAGACCAGCCTGACCAACATGGAGAAACCCGTCTCTACTAAAAATACAAAAATTAGCCAGGTGTGGTGGCTCATGCCTGTAGTCCCAGCATTTTGGGAAGCCGAGGTGGACGGATCACCTGAGGTCAGGAGTTCAAGATTAGCTCGGGCAACATGGTGAAACCCCGTCTCTAATACTACAAAAATAAGCCAAGTGTGATGGCGTGCACCTGTAATTCCCGCTACTTGGGAGGCTGAGGTAGGAGCATTGCTTAAACCCGTGAGGCGGAGGTTGTAGTGAGCTGAGATCGCCCCATTGCTCTTCAGCCTGGGCAACAGGAGTGAAACTCCGTCTCAGAAAGATTTTGCTTGGGTGATTTTTTTACTTGTAATTTTTTTTTTTGAGTTTGTAGATTATTTACATGTCTTTCCCCATTAGAATCTATATATATATTTTCTCTCTCTAATATTTAGAACTGTGACCCGTTATGTAGTAGGTGCTGGATAAATAATCTGACTAGCTGACTGGTGCTATCTCATATTCCTATGTAGCTCATGGACCATTTTGCTGTTTTAATTGCCTCAATTTGCATTTCTGTGCTACTTTCTGCTCTAGTGATTAGGGTAAATAATAGGTGATGATGTTTTCTTCCCTCACCACACATGTTGATTTAAAGACCATGAAGGAGGGCAGGCAGGTGTGTTTATGTATATATGTGGTGTGTTGCTGGAATTGGAGCCCAAGACCAGTGATGCTGCAATTCCATGACAGTCGTATTTAATGGAACTATCCTGATGAAATGCTAATAGCGTCCATGTTACAAACATTGGAATAGATGAAATCTATTTGCACATTACAGATAAACAATTTTAATAGCTCTGATGGTTTTATTCACCAAATTGGCTGTGTATACCATCATAATGTGTGTATAGCCTTTTTTTTTTTTTTTTTTTTTTTTTTGGGAGACAGTTTCACTGTCACCCAGGCTGGAATGTAGTGGTACTACCTCTGCCTCCTGGGTTCAAGTGTTTCTCCTGTCTCAGCCTTCCAGGTAGCTTGGGACTGTAGGAGTCCACCACCATGCCTGGCTAAATTTTTTTTTTTGCATTTTTAGCATGTTGACCATGTTGGCCAGGCTGGTCTCGAACTTCCAACCTCCAGTGATCCACCTGCTTTTGCCTCTTGTAGAGCCATTTTGATGAATGCAGTTGACAAGATGGGTTCAGAAATATTTTAGTAATAGTTTAGCAGAAATAATTGTGTTTAGCGTGAAAACTTTTACTGCAGATACACAGTTTCATAGGAGCACTTACAGAACATGAGAGTCTAGTGTTAAAATGGGAGCAAATGGTGCAAAGGGTAAAGGAAGGTGAAGGGAGACTGCGTTAATGGCTTTGCAGTAAAGAGGTTTGAGCGACACAATGAAGAAAAAAAGTGCATCTAGTTGAAGCAGTGTTTTGTGGAAATAAAACTTGTAATAAAATCAGTTCCAGGAGTTCATATGGGGCTAAGCTGCATAGGGTGCTTCCCCACCTAGTGGCATGATGTAAGTGGCTGAATAATGATGGTTATTTGAATAAAGAGAACAAAGGCCAGGAAGGAGGGTGGCAGCAATGGAAAGGAGAGAGGTCAAAGATTTTGAAAGAGAAATGAAAGGCTATATAGTGTTATGCTCCAGATTGTATTCCAGTTTTTATCAGTGATTGAAATGGAGGTGTAGTTGGACTGCTCATGACATGTTTGGTAACTTGAATCTGCATCCAGTATTAATGCCTTGGATGACAATCAGAATCTGAAAAATTTTTGATCACCTGGGAAAGAAAGTTTGTATCTATCAAGATGGAATTGACAAAAGTTAAGTATTTACACAACTAGTTTAACAAGTAAGCTGTGGTGTCAGTCAGTAATGTGGTGTGGTTGCCAAATAAGCTAGGGTAACATGGACATGTAAGAGTGGTATGGTGTCTAGAAGTGGAATATTAGTAATAAGCTCCAGTTTATTCTAGACTTCTCAGTTTCAGTCTGCATTTACAATATCGTGTTAGAATGTCACTCTTTAGTGACACTTGAGTGTCAGTATTTCTTGGGGGTACTTGAGTTTGCCACTGTCAAGGAAGAAATGATCAAGCATAAAGAACAACTGAGTCGTGTGCATGTGTGCCAGGTGTATGAAATGCTGTCATTTGGGGGAAACACATAGGTTTATTTAAGGAAGTAGATTTTGGCTCAGTGTAAAGAAGACTTTATAATTAAGAAATCTTGACTCTGAGTGCCATGGCTCGTGCCTATAATCCCAGCACTTTGGGAGGCCGAGGAGGGCAGGATCACCCAAGGCCAGGAGTTCGAGACCAGCCTGGCCAACATGGTGAAACTCCATGTCTACTCAAAATATAAAAATTAGCCCAGCATAGTGGTGGGCGCCTGTAAACCCAGCTGCTCCAGAGACTTGAGGTGAGGGAATGGCTTGAACCCGGGAGGCGGAGGTTGCAGTGAGCCAAGATCATGCCACTGCACTATAGCCTTGGTAACAATGAACAAAAAACACACACAAAAAAACTTGAAACAATTATGGGTAACAGAGTAAACTAGCTCTCCAATGAAAATAAATCATTAAAGGAGCAAAGTAAGGAGGCTCTATGGTTATGTTGTCCAACTATAACAAAAGCAGTATCTAGACATTAATGTTTCCTGAAGCAACACTCCATCTATGGATTATGCGTGCTTTTTTGTATGTATATTTGAATTGCTTAAGCTTTCTTTAATGCCGCTCTATCACCTTAAAAAAAAGTATCCCAGCAGATGGATTACATTGAGTTAGATGGAGAATGGGGCAATACAAAAAACAAATGTGAATGGAGATTCTAATTTAATACTAGTAAACCCTAACTCAAGAGGTAAGTGTATTAGGACACTACAGTAGTATCAAAAATAAGCAAAAAAAAGTCTCATCTTGCCTACTGTAGAAAGGTTGGCCTTAAGTTAGTTCAAAAAAATCTAGCTTTCAAGCTTAGTACTATAGTGAGATGGACCAAATAGGAAATGAACATTAATTATCATTAATGTGAGGTTTCAGGTTTTTTTTTTTTTTTTTTTTTTTTTTGGAGACGGAGTGTCTGTTGCCAGGCTGGGGTGCAGTGGCGTGATCTTGGCTCACTTCAATGTCTGCCTCCCAGGTTCAAGCAATTCTGCCTCAGCCTCCCCAGTAGCTCGGACTACAGGCACGTGCCACCACACCTGGCTACTTTTTCTATTTTAATAGAGATGGGGTTTCACCATGTTGGTCAGAATGGTCTTGATGATCCACCCACTTCGGCCTCCCAAAGTGTTGAGCGCACCTGGCGAGGTTTCAGTTTTTAAAAACATGGTAGTATAGTCTGGAGCATTGCTGTCATTGAAGCTCAGAATTTTAAGTCACGTTTTTTCCTTCGTAGTCACCAAATTCCCAGAAATTTAGCAATTCAAAATTGGAGTCTGATACAGAAGAAGTTGCTCAGTCCTAACTTCTCAGCAAAGCCACTACCTCCAAAGCCATCCACATTAAAGATTTCTTTTTTTTGTTCTGAGACCAAGTCTTGTTCTGTCATCCAGGCTGGAGTGCAGTGGCACAATCTCATCTCACTGCAACTTCCCCCTCCTGGGTTCACGCGATTCTCCTGCCTCAGCCTCCCTAGTAGCTGGGACCACAGGTGTGTACCGCACCACTGCACTTCGCTAATTTTCTATTTTTAGGCCAGGCTAGTCTTGAAGTCCTCAGGAGATCTGCCCACCTAGACCTCTGAAAGTGCTGGGGTTACGGGTGGGAGCCACCACCACACCCGGCCGTCTTCGGTTTTTTTAATTGAAAAAATGTGGATAGAGAGGAATCAGCAGTTTAATTTATAAGTCCTGCTAAATCTTTGTGTTACCTATGTTATTCGGAGACCACAGCTCTCCTTTGTACTTTATACCTACTTTGCCTTGGCTAAATTGATTAGCATCAGGGCTAGTGATGATTGATAGGAAGGAAGAAAGTGGTCTTTCTGTAGGTAATAATGGAAAGTCATTAATAATTTGAAGTAGCATTGTTAATGTTGATGGTTAATGAAAGTGTTGCCTATGTTACAGATTTGCTGTCTTCCCTGTATTTTTTTGATTATTGTTACCTTCACGGAATTTTTCCATTCTCTGTTGTCTTGTCCTTCCCTCATAGATTTCTTACAAGGATTTTGGTTCCTCTCAATGGTGTCTTTTCTTGGTAAAACTAAGAATTCAAGGTTTTGTTACAAGTTTTTGAGAGTTAGGTATTTTCTTGTAGTTAATAGCTCCTGCTCTTAGAACATTTAGAAAACACCAGTTTCCCCCATTATACCAAAATTGGTCACCCCAAAAATAACTGTTTTTGCCTAACTTGGTATTTTTTTCCACCTTTTTCTGAGATTTTAATTGTTTGTTTGTTTGTTTGTTTGTTTTTTTGAGACGGAGTTTCACTCATGTTACCCAGGCTGGAGTGCAATGGCGCGATCTCGGCTCACCGCAACCTCCGCCTCCTGGGTTCAGGCAATTCTCCTGCCTCAGCCTCCTGAGTAGCTGGGATTACAGGCATGCACCACCATGCCCAGCTAATTTTTTGTATTTTTAGTAGAGACGGGGTTTCACCATGTTGACCAGGATGGTCTCGATCTCTTGACCTCGTGATCCACCCGCCTCGGCCTCCCAAAGTGATTACAGGCTTGAGCCACTGTGCCCGGCTTTGATTGTTTTTATTAACTGCTAGAATTACTGACTGCATGACCAAATTGAAAACCACTGATTTGTTGCTAAGGCTGGCTGCTTGATGCAAGATGATTATAAGACTCTAGGGAACGTACATGTTTTAAAGTGATTTATTTTGTTCTTAGTTTACTTTCATTTATAAAATAAGGCATTGTAATCTACTTGTCCATAATTCCATGCAATGATGGATTCAGCCATAGCTCTACTATTTTCAGGAAACACATTTCTGCTGTTAAAAGATTATTAGTCTAATGGAAGAAAAAGACATGAATGCCGTATGAGAAAAAGTATATGGCAGGGTTTTTTAACCTCAGCACTGCTAATCTTTTAGACCAGATAATTTTTTGTGACAGGCTGTCTTCTGAATTATAAGATGTTTATCAGCATCTCTGGCTTCTGCCCACTAGATACCGTCAGCAAGTCCCCGCTTCTTCCCAAATCGTGACAACCAAGAATGTCAGATGTCTTCTGGGGTGTAAAAATCATTCCTGTTCAAAACTGTTGGTCTGTGTTAACATAGAAGAGTGTCTTGTTGACCTTTATAGGATTTATGGATTGAAGTATTGGGTGGTTGAACTCAATTTACAGGTATCCAGAGGAATTTGTATGGTGGAAGTTTCAGGGAAAGGAGTTTCTTCAGAGCTGTAGGAGTATAAAAACTATGTTTGAGAATTGATATAAAAAGGCATTTGAGAGAGAAAGGAGAAGTAGCAAGAGTGATCTTTTTAATTTTTTAAATATTGTGCTTCTGGCTTAAATGTAGAGAAATAGAGATAAACCTGGGATCGGGATGGCCATGCAGTTCAATAGCCCGTACGTAATAGTAGGGTAGAAAGCAAGAGACTGTTCTGAACTGGAGGTATGGTATTTGAACTTTATTAAATTTTGATTATCTGGAGGTGGAGAAAGGTAAGACTTGAGACTTTCTGAATGACGTGTTTTCTTCTGTTACACCTGATGTACCTAGCAAGAAACGGCATGATAGCAAGAATGGTTCTTATGTTGTAAGATGGTTCTATAAAGTTGTATGGAAATTGATGTTGGTTATTTAGTTGGTGTAGCTCCACATGTAGAATAGATTTTGAGGTTAGGTGCAGGAGGATTAATCAATAATTATTGCTGCTGCTGCTGCCATTATTAGTAACATAAATTTTGAGGCAGTTTTAACTAACCCGTATAAATCCACTTTTCCAGGTAACTTGGATACTTTTGAAGTTTGGTTTGTAAATAATACTAATGGTAGATTTGTTACTTTGATACATTGTGTTTTGACTCTGCTTTATGATAATCTGTGGGATATGGTTACTTAAAAATTTACTTTTTGCTGTAGTTTTAAAGTTGTTTCTATATACTTTTGTCATAACCAAGCTAGTTTTCTTTCTCTTTCATAACGTTATGTGCATAATGAAATGGGGAAAAAGTACAGTTGGATTCAGAAATAAAAGCTGTTTTTTTAGACTTAAATATTTGAAGCCCAAAATTTCTTATTGCCCCATTTAATAAGAGGAAAGGAAAATGGAAAAATAGATTAATGTGCTGCCTAACAGAAAGGCAGAGATCTTGCTGGTCTTGGAATCAGTTTTCGCTGCATGAGAATAACTGGTTGACGAGATGAATTTAAGTAAAAGTTAAGTTATTGAGGAACTGGGAATTTTTGAATTTAAGCTGCTGCAGATCTGATTCCTAATTCAGTTTCCTAAATATAAAGGATTTAATTTTTTTTTGCATTAAATTAGTTCACAAACTTGTTTAATGGGTCTTACCAATGTAATCTGTTTCTCAGTCTATAATTCCCTTTTATGGAAATTAAGGTAAACTACTTTTTAAAGGATGGTTTGCTCTTGTGTATCTTTTATAATAAACTCTTCTAATTGGATATTATAAGTAATTTAAATATATGATGCACTTTTTCCTCTTTCAGTATAATAATCATGAAATTCGTTCTGGAAAACACATTGGTGTCTGCATCTCAGTTGCCAACAATAGGCTTTTTGTGGGCTCTATTCCTAAGAGTAAAACCAAGGAACAAATTCTTGAAGAATTTAGCAAAGTAACAGGTAAGTTGGATTTATTTGGAATGAGGTGCAGCTTTTAATAATGAAGATAATGGCGTATATCTGTGTGTCAGACATTGTTCTAAACACATTTATGGACTCATTGAATCCTTACTACAACTCAAGTGTAGATAACCCCATTTTTCAGATGGGCACTCAAGGATTTGGGAAATAACTTGCTAAAAGTTGTACAGGTTAGTAAGGAATGCAGCTGGGATTTGAATTTATTCTGCAAAATCATTATTCTTCCTGTGTTTTAGAAGATTGTATTTCTTTGTGTGTTCTTTCTCTAGGTGTTGATGTTCTTAGTAGAATTGTATGAGTAATGATTTGATTTTCTTCAAATTACAGGAATAATAAGTATTTCCATAAGCAGGATTTCTTTCTTTTTCTCTTTTTTTTTTTTTTTTTTTTTGAGACAGAGACTCGCTCTGTCACCCAGGCTGGAGTGCAGTGGCACTGCAACCTCTACCTCCCAGGTTCAAGTGATTCTCCTGCCTCAGCCTCCTGAGTAGCTGGGATTACAGGTGCGTGCCACAACACCTGGCTAATTTTTGTATTTCTCGTGGAGACGGGGTTTCACCATGTTGGCCAGACTGGTCTCAAACTCCTGACCTCAAGTGATCTGCCCTTGGCCTCCCAGAGTGCTGGGATTACAGGCATGAGCCACTGCGCCCGGCCCATAAGCAGAGTTTATACATTGTCAACATGGTAACATTTTTTTGAACTATAAAACATTTATGACAGGTTGCTTTTATTAGAAAATATTTTCATCAGCCTACAGTGTTTAACAAATTATCAGTCAGTTATCAAACTCTAGGATCATTGCAAATTTTTATGCAGTACTGTAACTTACATTTCTTTTGAAATAAAGCCATTGATCTAAGGCCAGAAAAGTATTTGCATAATAAAAATATCTAGCTGTATTTGACCTATACTGCCTTTCTCTCATAACAGTTATATGAACATTTTTATTTGCCTCTCTGATTTAATTATTGGAAACAAAAATAGTCCTTAGGTCTAATTAAAAAGAACACATTTTCTTTCCATGGAGATTTGTGTTGAAAAACTCGGAAACAGTAGATTAGGAAAATAATTTAGACCTGGTTATTGATATTCTTTTATAAGGATGTCTAGTGAAGAAAAGAGATTATTATCCTTTTTGATATTTAAGTAGTATTTTAGAGAAATAAATCATTTGACTCAATTGTATTTGCTAGTTATTTCATCTAATTTCCCTGGAATGGTTGCTTACTTGCAGAGGGTCTTACAGACGTCATTTTATACCACCAACCGGATGACAAGAAAAAAAACAGAGGCTTTTGCTTTCTTGAATATGAAGATCATAAAACAGCTGCCCAGGCAAGGCGTAGGTTAATGAGTGGTAAAGTCAAAGTCTGGGGGAATGTTGGAACTGTTGAATGGGCTGATCCTATAGAAGATCCTGATCCTGAGGTTATGGCAAAGGTAATGATAGTCAAGTTAAAAATCTTTTTTGAGGGATGGCTGGGAGAAGGGTGGAGGTGGGCAAAAAACATGAAGTCAATTACATACATTTTTATATTGTTATTTTTTATTCTTTAAGACGGAGTCTTGCTCTTGTTGCCCAGGCTGGAGTGCCATGGCGAAATCACAGTTCACTGCAACCTCCGCCTCTTGGATTCAATTGATTCTCCTCCCTCAGTCTCCCAAGTAGCTGGGATTATACAGGCACCCGCCACCACATCTGGCTAATTTTTGTTATTTTTAGTAGATATGGGATTTCACCATGTTGGTCAGGCTGGTCTCGAACCCCTGACTTCAGGGGATCTGCCCACCTTGGCTTCCTGAAGTGTTGGGGTTTCAGGCGTGAGCTGCAATGCCTGGCCCTTTATACATTTTTTTTAAAACCATATTTTTAGAGTTGAGAGAAATGTTATTTACTAAGGGAATAGGGAGCTCAAACTGGAAATACTATGTGCCTGGAAAGTGAAAGTAGTGATTGATTCATGGATACTTAGCCATAATTGTATAGCTATCACAATCTTAAAATGAAGTAGTTAGCCTAGATGCTGTAGACGGTTCACTTCCATTTTTGTGTGGTTAAGAGCAATTTGAGTTTTTGAGAATGGCACCATTAGCTTATTACATGGTTTTGGGGTTAAAAGTCCTACTCCTAAAAATAGTGACTTGTACTGACCCCAGCAGAGCCGCTTGCAGTTACATTTAGCCATTATTAGGCATCTTGGGTTCAGCAGTCAGTGGAGTCATTCTATGAGAATAAACATCTCTTGAGTCAACACTTTATTACACACTAGTCAATAATTTGCAGTTACTTGTTCTATCTTTTGCCCTCTTTTTTGTAAGAGACAGGGTCTAGTTCTGTGGCCCAGGGCTAGAATGCAGGGGCATGATCATAGCTTACTAGCCCCAGACTCGAGATCTTCCCAAGTAGCTAGGACTACAGCTGTGCACCACCATACCTGGATAATTTTTAAGAAAAATTTTGAAGAGACAGAGTGAGTCTCCCTATGCTGCCCAGGCCCATCTTAAAGCTCTTGGCCTAAAGCAGTCCTTCTCCTTCCCAAAATGCTGGGATTATAGGCATGAACCACCATGCCCCATTATCCTTTGTCTTTTAAGAATCCCCCTTTATTACTTAGAGGTTAAGTGTCAGATACCACTAGTTCAGTTAAATGGAGGGTTATGTGAACTGCCAGGAGAACTATGAATATTATTGAAGGATAAATGGTTTTAGGGGACAGAACATAGTTGGATTCTTTCTTCCTCTGGCCTATAAAGTCTCGCTGGGTTAGCACTTCAGATTAGCATATTCAGGTGGTATTCAGGTATTTTACAAGGAAGCGATAATGTTAGTAAAAAGGTTAAACTTTGTAGTTACACTTTGAGAAACTTTCAGGATTGAGGGGACAGTTTATGTTAGTAATGTTTTTAACAGTCCTTCCCCCTTTAAGATTTCAAAGCAGGCTCTAATTAGTTTTGACCACTTGTGTTAAGCGTTAAACATTTCAATAGCTCTCTTAGAGGGCATGGTATTTACATTCTTAGGAAAAGATGATCTTTTTTTAATGCAAAATAATTACTTATTACTAACATAGCCTAGAGTCTACATTTTCTTTTTCATAGACTTCCTTAGAGCTGTTTTAGGTTTACAGCAAAAAACACAGAATTGCCTTATGATTTCTGCCCCCTACACAGGTACAGCCTCCCTCACTGCCAATATTCTGCATTGGAATGGTACATTTGTTAAAACTGATGGATGTAGATTGATCACCTAAAATCTGTAGTTTACATGAGGTCTCACTCTAGATACACGTGCTGTGTGTTTGGAGAAATGTATATCCATGTTTCCACCATTATAGTATTCTACAGAATAGTTTCACTACCCTAAAAGCCCTCTGTGCTCTCCTAAGTCATCCCTCCCCATTCAACCCCTGGCAGTCGCTGTCTCCATAGTTTTGCCTTCTCAGAATGTTAGACAGTTGGAACCATATATAACCTTCACATTGGCTTCTTTCTCTTGGTAATAAATAAAGTTCCTCTATGTCATTTTGTGGCTGGCTGTTAACTCATTCTTTCTGTCAGTTACAATATTCTATTCTGTAAGTGCCACAGCTGTTCATTCTCCCACTGAAGGACATCTTCGTTTCTTCCAATTTTGGGGATTTTTTTTTTTTTTTTTTTTTGAGACAAAGTTTCGCTCCGTCGCCCAGGTTGGAGTGAAGTGGTGCAATCATGGCTCACTGCAGCCTCTGCCTTTCGGGTTCAAGCGTTTCTCATGTTTCAGCCTCCCAAGTAGCTGGGACTGCAGGCATGTGCCACCACACCCAGCTAATTGTTGTATTTTTTGTAGAGATGGAGTTACGCTATGTTGGCCAGGCTGGTCTCAAACTCATGACCTAAGGTGATCTGCCCACCTCGGCCTCCCAAAGTGCTGGGATTACAGGAGTGAGCCATTGCATCTGGCACATTTTTGGCAATTAGGAATAAAGCTGCTATAAACATCCCTGTGTAGGTTTTTGTAGTGGATATCAAGTTTTCAACTTTGGGTAAATAATAAGGAACAGGATTGCTGGGTCAAAGGGGCTGTTGTACCATTTTGCATTCCCACCAGCAATGACTGAGAGTTTCTGTTGTTCTTCATTCTTACTTGGATTTATAGTGTTTTGGATTTTGGTTATTCTGATAGTTTAAACTTGCAGTTCCCTACTGACATTATATTGACAATGTTCATGAGACTGCCATCTGTATATCTTTTCTGGCAACGCCTCTATTTGAGGTCTTCTAACCTGATCCAGCAGTTCTGCTCCTTGATATTTACCGAAGGAATGGAAAACTTTGTTTTTTATATTGACATTCTTCTAATGGATTGCGATTTAACTTTTCAGGGTTGGGTGGTGACATCTTAGAAATTGAACTGTTTGGAAATAATACAGGGAGGTTTTTTCTTCCCCCTAGGTAAAAGTGCTGTTTGTACGCAACCTTGCCAATACTGTAACAGAAGAGATTTTAGAAAAGGCATTTAGTCAGTTTGGGAAACTGGAACGAGTGAAGAAGCTAAAAGATTATGCATTCATTCATTTTGATGAGCGAGATGGTGCTGTCAAGGTAAATACGGTGGAATTATAGGAATCTAAATCAGACTTAACAACTTTAGTCATTTTAGAATCTCAGGATATTTTTACAAATTGGTGGACACTTGGAAGTCTATGGAATCCACTCAAACTAACCTTTTGGTTTTAGTGACCTTGGCAGTTTTCTGAGTAAAAATGAAAAATAGTTGAGCTGCATCTTTAAATTTATCTGACTGCCTGCATGAGGCTTTCTCTTGTCCTTCCAACATTAATGATAAATGATTTTCTTTAAATGAATCATTGTCTGAAAGGCCTATTTTTATATTGACTATTACATAATTTTTTAAGGCTATGGAAGAAATGAATGGCAAAGACTTGGAGGGAGAAAATATTGAAATTGTTTTTGCCAAGCCACCAGATCAGAAAAGGAAAGAAAGAAAAGCTCAGAGGCAAGCAGCAAAAAATCAAATGTGAGTGAAATTTGTATACTTAAAAATTGTATAAATTTTAATATTGATATACTAATTGGAAAATAACAGGTGTTGATCAGACTTGTTAAACAAATGCATAACACCCCTTTTAAAGACTTGAAGGTTTTCAGAGCCATAAACACCAATGATCTATAAAAGTGTAAAAGAGTTTATTGAACTCTTGCTGTTGACCATATACCATGTTTATGAAAATAATCAGAATTGTAAATAACTGGAATTTTGGTAAATTGGCAAAATGAAAAGTCTGTCCTTTTTTTTCTTGGGGGGGTACGGAGTCTCACTTTGTCACTCAGGATGGAGTGCAGTGGCACTCCTTCGTCTTACTGCAACCTCCACCTCCTGGGTTTAAGTGATTGTCCTGCCTCAGCCTCCTGTGTAGCTGGGTTACAGGTTTGAGCCACCGTGCCTGGCTAGTTTTTGTATTTTTTTTTTTTAGTAGAGACAGGGTTGGCCAGGCTGGTCTTGAACTCCTGGCCTCAGGTGATCCACCTGCTTCGGCCTCCCAAAGTGCTGGGATTACAGGTGTGAATCACTGCGCCTGGCCTGTGTTGCATATTTTCTACGTATTTTATAGAATGTGCTCCTGAAAATGTGTTAAATATTAGCTGTTAAATGTCTTAATACATTTGGTTTAAGGGTGGAGTGAGTTTTTTCTCTGAGAAGTAGGAAATGTTAAATCTCTCTTCATGCAGACTGTTTCTTTGCCAGTAGTGTCCCTTGCCACCCCAAGGGATGGATGGATGGATTTTGAAAATAAAATGAGTATTGAAATTATAATAAGGTAGTACGATAAGAAAACAAGTAGATGTGAGTTATACTAACTGGGGAGACCTTTTTAGAGAATCGTTAAGCAGGTATCTGCTTAAGACTGAAGGAAACTGAGTTTGGGTAAGAATGGAAGTTAGCTCTTAAAAAGAAGTTAGCAATTTCTGAGAAGAGGGGTAATTGAAGAATGTGAGAACAATAATCACTGTTAATACTATTTTAATACTATTCAAGGCTAATTCTCTGTGCTCTTTATGGGATTCAAAAGAAGAGGAGGATGCTTCTACATATTTCTATTACTTCATAAGCAGGGAGTTAAGTTCTAGTTTCTGTGGATAATTGTGCAGTTGGACAAGTTGACAAGTTCTGAGCCTCAATTTCTTCAATTCTAAAATGGGATCAGAGTAAAATATGTAGTAGCTCTTGTACCATGATTATCCAAGTGACTCGTGCTTGTTCCAGGACCAAAGGAAAATATACTTTATAGGTTTGATGATAGTATAAAAGAAGGAAGACTACAAAGAGTTTTAATGCTCTATTTTGCAAACTTCTGGATATGCTATAGGCAGTATAAAATAACTCCTATAGTTCTTTCAGAAGACAATTGATTATGGTTAGTTTATTAAAGTAGAAGAATGTAAGTATAAGAGATTATATTAGATAATGTGATTAGAGCAGTTACATTTGTTACTTGATACAGGGTGATGCTAAATAGAAGGTAGAAGACATCAGTGTGTCTATTAATGTTTGTAAAGGAATACAAACTAAAAGGGATGATTGCATGTAACTTTTGTACTTTAACTTGCTACATTCTTTTTTTTTTTTTTTCCAAGTTTTAACTAAGCACATATTTCTACTTAATTCTGATTGTATCCCTGTGAATTAGGTACTTTATCCCTTAGTTTGAAATGAGGAAACTGAGGCTCAGAAGTCAACTTGCTTGGGATCATTCACATAGCTAGTAAGTAGTGGAGTTGGATTTAAACCAAAGTGTAGTCTAGTCTCCCATAATTTTCACTCTTAACTGCTGTACCAGGATTTCTCATCTCTGTCCTGACATTTTGGGCTGGATAATTCTTGGTCTTGGGGGCTGCCCTGTTCATTATAGGACTTTTAGCAGCATCCTTGTCCTCTTCCCACCAGATGCCAGTAGCACCCCCTTTCTCAGTCATGACAGCCTAAAATGTCCGCCTGGAAAGAGGCGGTGGCAAAATTATCCCCGGTGAGAACTATTTGGAGACAGAAAAGAATGATCTATCATTCAGTAAGTAGTTTCCTTAAAATAGTAAACCAGCAAAGCACATAAAAGTCTAAGGACCTAGTGAACCAGAATAACATTTTTATCTGAGTCAGCTAGAACAGGGGCCTTTATTAATTCAGGATAAAATAAGGCTGGGCACAGTGGCTCATGCCTGTAATCCCAGCATTTGGAAGGCCAAGGTGAGTGGATCCCCTGAGATCAGGAGTTCGAGACCAGCCTGGCCAACATGGTGAAACCCGTTACTAATACAAAA
>NW_022436946.1:63294713-63316364 GCF_009761245.1 Sapajus apella
TAAGGTTTTATACACACCAGTTCCCCAGTAAATGCAAATTTAAGAAGAAAATTAGACATGTCATATGTTCAAAATGCTCATGGCAAACAATCATTTTGCATTCCTGCAAATAAAATTGTTTTATACTGTAAGCTGGAGGCGAGTGTAACTTATTTTTGTAATAAAGTTTTTATTTTTTTTATGTGTCATTAATATAAATGTGTGTTAGTGTAGAAATCTTCTGGTTTAAAAACTTAGAATTGCACACATTTCAGTATGTTTATTTGTACTTACATAATTTTAGAATAGTGGTTGCCAATAGCCTGTATGTTTCACATTAATTGGTTTTTTTGTTAACTAAATAAATCATTTTAGTATGTTGTATGTCAGTTACTGGGATAGCTGGGACATAGAGTGTAATTTAAAATTTGTCAATAAGTATTCATTGGAATATATGTAAATGTGCCTTGCCGGTTATTGAAACTTATCTACAAAATGAGTATGGGGTGACAAAAATTAGTTCCTGGTGCTTAATGAAACTTTCTGCCACTGATTTTATATATTACCCCGTGCTTTTTTAAAGTACATCTCTCTCAAAACTTAGTGTAAGTTTGAGGGCTACACAAAACATTTACATGTCATTCTAACATAATGAATATAATAGGTTGTGGAAAGTGGGTAAACTAAATGTAGCCTTCAGTAAAATTGAATCTCAGTGTAATCCTTGGTGCTGGCATTTCCTAGTTCCGAGGAGTTAAATGATCCCATCTAAGAGGTCATTGCCATGCCTATTGGCACTTTACTGTCATAGCATTTTTAAGGGACACTGTCAAGGTGTTTAAGTTAATTCTCAGAATTATTTGTTGGGATTTTAGGGCAGGTTTGTTTGACTTAAAGTAAGAACTGCATTGTCAAAGCTGAAAGATGAACACTTTTGTGAGTTCACAAATGTGTTCTTAAGAAAACATTAAAATATGGAGCTCTGGGTTTTCAAGACTATTTGGCATTCTTAGTTTGGGGACTTGGGAGGGAAACTGATAAAAAATTGTGAAGAATTGCTGGTTATACTTAAGGGTAATGTAAACAGTGGTGATGAAATGTATACACATCAAGTGAAATTACTTGACAGTGTTCATTTGAATGACTTTGAATTCAAGCCATTATAATTACTTTTAAAATTAAATATCATTTGCACTGTTCTGATAATGGGTGCAGTTTTTGAGCAATATAATCAGAGCTAAATATGCATGTAGTGATTAGTGATGTGAACAATTAACGTTCTGAGAAGAAATACTAACTGTGGTATTTTCAAACTTAAATTTCTGTAGTAAAATCAGTATCAAAGTCTTATCAGATCAAGGAAAACAGGCAATGCATATAAACATACTTTTGAATGTTGTGTGGCCTATAAAGCAATAATGCAATTTATGGAATGTCATGGGATATGAGAAATGGAAATGCAAAAATAACTAATCCTTTAGTAAAAATGTCAACATGTTTAAAGGGGGAATGTTAACTAATGTAGGTTATTGCTATTTGTGATTTGTTTATGGGTTCTTGGCTTTGACAGCTTCAAAGAATGGACAGACTTATGATAAATTTTGTATATATTGTCAAGGAAAGGGTCTTAAATCCAAGAGTCAGGTCCCTTCCTTGGGGTAAAAAAATGTATCTTTAAAGCATTCTGATTGTTAAAAAGAAATCTAACCAAAACGGACGCAAGATTTTGTTTCTGCAGACTACTTGGCAATCAAAAGTGATCATAAATTTAGTTTATCAGTTTTCAGAAAGTTGCTTTGTGAGAAAAGTGTGTTAGATACATTTTCCCAAGCATGCTTTTTGTGGAAGGTTTTCAGCCATTGCAACTGAGTCAGATGTTAAAAATGAAGGGAAAATTGAGTGTCGTGCACACCCACAAAACTATTGTACACTCATGATTGCAGTTTTGGTATGAGAAACTTTTCTACCAGTTATTGCAAACCTGACTTAAAATGTAAAGTTTCCTTATAAAATAGGAACAACGTAGAAATGGATTGAAGGGGTGATCTGAGTTATTGGATATAAAATATTTCCAGTAGAATGAACATCAAGCACGAGAGATGAAATTGACATATTCAGAACAGCTTTTTTGACTGCTAAGCCAAAAATTGTAAGAAACATAGCAAAAGATCCCTTATTATTAAAGAATATTATTATACATAATCTCTATTTTAAGGGGAGAAATTTAGAAGGGCTTCATGAATTTAGGAGAGGGTGCTAACCCTGCTTAGGTTCCCACCAGGATCATTTTTTCTCTAATTATGTATACCAGAAAATTTTCATCTGACCATAGATATTCACTGGTGGGTGTAAAATTAATGACTAAAGAACTTAAGTGACAATTACATAAACAGACTTGTGGGGATATTGTTTTAAGATGTAGTATTAATTACTCAGTGATTATACCACTCAATAGGGCATGCCACTCCTTTTCTTAAGAGGCTAATTATGAAGCAGTGCTCACAGGCATTTTTTAACTAGCAAATTAGTAGATGGACTTTTGGGGTCTGTCACTTTTTAAAAGTATTTAAGACTTAAATTCTATTAGCACCACAGTCTGCCTTCAGTAATACACCTAAAATATTTTTCAGGACCAGAAGCATTCAGTTTGAAAATCTTTTTGCAGATGCAAACCAGTATTATTATTAACGCTCTGGGTCAAAGGTTAGGTTTTTAATATTAACAGTAGTCTGGTAAATATTTAGAAGTCTGGCATTGAGAAACAAAAGCTTGTACCTGACTAGTATTTTTATTTAAAAAAATTAGTTCTGTTAGCTTATTTAAATTCTTTTATTTATCCATAGAATTTATATTTATTTCATTCTTTTCATCTCACTGAAAACTGTCTGCAGGCCCTTTGATTTGGATTAGATGTGTGAAGTACTGTCTTTTGCCAAAAACCTCAAATACCTGTTCTTTTCAAGTAGTGGGTTTGTGCTTGTTTGGAGATCAGTTCAAAAACTATCTGTACTATCTGTACTGCCTCTGATGTTAAGATTTTATGTATAGCATAAGGAAGCTAGCTCTGACTATATTTTCCTAAGAATAAAGACCTATTTTTGTAGCATGTCTTAGGATCTCCAGGAGTCCAAGAATTATTGTGAGTGTCCTCCATTTCATCACTTTTCACTTAACAGCTTTTAAGTAGACACTTGGAATCTTTAGAGGTCTGTCGCCCTTTGATTACCCATACATTCGAAATAACTAGCCAATGATCAAAAATTCCCCAAGATATCTTCAGTTGCAATCACATTACTGGAAGATGAATAGAATAAATGTATTAGGTTGGTCTTAATTTTTGATAGAAGTATTCTGTGGTCACATGTCATTGGATTTGATAAAGGTAGTCATTTGGAAAGAATCGGGGACTTGTCAATATATTTGTGGGTTTTGGCTTATACCCCTAGGATTTCGGGGAGGTTGGGGGAGGAGCAGTTTTGGCCACTTCCATCACGACAAGACTCCTTTTAGGTCACTAAGTGCAGGGTTTAGTTTCTGTTTTGGATTAACAAGATTTATATTGATTATTGAGAACAGACTTTCCACATTTCAGAACAGTCAAGGAAGTCTGAATAAGACTTTTGAGTGTGGGAGAAGTCCTAATAAACCATTTTGGAAACTAGCATCTCCCAAATGTTATATAGCTTTCTAAAATGGGTTTTTAACACAGTGGGATCAGAGTAAGATTATTATTAAAATAATATACTGTAAGCTTAATTGCCTAATTTTCTACTTTGTCTATAAAGTGACTTACAACAAGTTCTAATCTAGAAAGGAGTTATAAAGGTTATGTAATGTTTGTGAATTGTCATTTCTTGCCTTTTTTAGGCTTTCGCCTTTATTCTGAAAAGGAGATTGTTGCGACACAAACTCAACTTGTTTTGGAGAGGATTTTAGGAAGCCTAAGGGAGTTGGCATCTTCCATCATTTTGGATCTGCAGTTTTTGAGTTTTCAGGGCAGAAGGGCAAAGTATTTGGTGTGGACAAGTTGTTGCCAAAGACTAAAGAATAAGACCAGGGCTTGCTAACAATAAGAAGTCTGTTTTGTAGATTCTGTATGATAAAATTAGGTCTTGTAAATACAGAAACAACATGAGATACAAGAAGAGTTTCGACATATATGTTATGGCTCATTTAATGGTGTTAACTTTAAATGAGTTGAAATTTGAAAAACATGGAATTTGTGCAATATAAGTACTGCATCATTTAAACACAATTGCTAAAGCTAGGTGCATTTATATATTAAACTTGACGTTTTTAAGAGAATATCTTTAATATGTCAGTATGTTAATTGGTTGCTTTAATTGGAAGACTCAGGAATTAGGCCTCCACAGTTGCTTTAGGTTTATTTAACATGAAAAATTAGAAAAGCATATGTACACATTTTATTTCTCAGTTTTGTTTAATATTTGGAATATATTTAGAGGAAAACCAGAAATAAGCATCAAAGGTCATCTATAAAAATTGGCAGAAGATACTTTTTTTTTTTTTTGAGACACAGTCTCACTCTGTCACCCAGGCTGGAGTGCAAGGTGCGATCTTGGCTCACTGCGACCTCTGCCTTTGAGGTTCAAGTTACTGTCCTGCTTCAGCCTCCCAAGTAACTGGATCTACAGGCACGTCCCACCCCGCCTGGTTAACTTTTTTGTATTTTTAGTAGAGATGGGGTTTTACTGCGTCAGCCAGGTTGGTCTCCTCTCCTGACCTCGTGATCCACCTGCCTTGGCCTCCCAAAGTGCCGAGATTACAGGCGTGAGCCACTGCGCCTGGCCCACAATACACTTCATTTTCACTCTAGAACCATGTATATATGTAATAGAGTGACATCTACCTCCTTTGCATTTTTCCTTGAAATAGTAAAAATTCACTTAAATTTGCAGAAATTTAAGACAGGTTCAGTTCCCTTTTGGTGTCCTGTCTAACTTCAGGTACAGTTAAACATAGAATTAAAAGATGAAAAGCCTTTATTGTAAAATTGTCAGGTAACAAGTCCTAGTTATCTCTGGTTTCCTGGAGATTTATTTAGCATTTAGGAGAGGATCAACAAAGGGGCACAGCAAGCAGATACTGTAGTTAGTATTATTTTTTCCCTTATTTTTGCTTAGTATCTATCTTTTGATTAGTCTTTTTACTACATTTTATGGTAAATTTCTTCATGATTTATTTTACCTCCTTTTAGAATGGAAGCTCCTTGAAGGGCAGGGAAATATTGAGTAGGCAGGCATTTAAAAATATTCAAAATGATGTTCAGTTTGGTGGAAGTTTATTTGCCAAATGAGGCTTGTGACATGAGAACTTGAAAAAGGGAATCAAATATTTTGAACCACTTAATTTACAGCATGGAAAGGTTTTAAAAATGATCACAAAGTGCTAATGATTTAAGTAAATTAAGATGGAGCTCTTAATTTAAATTATCAATGTGACATTTTAAAGAATTATAAAATTGTCTTAAGTTGAGGAAACAGTTGGCCTTGTGATTTATAGACCTTTTTTAATATGTTAAAACAACCCTATGTGGAAGTGACTGTTTCTTTATTTGAAATTAAGAGGAAAAGGGTGCTCATAAGTCATCTATCTTTAGCAGTGAACTTAACAAAATCATTTGCATCAATTTTCCTTTATGCTGATGTGTGGTTTAATCTGTGCTGCTGAACAGGATAGTATCAATCTACAAGCCTCGTGTTTATAATTTCTTAATGAGGTGAGGAGGCGGTACTTGAAGATGGAATTTTGCTAATGAGAGTCCGGTTGGCTTTGAGTCTAAAGTTTTTAAAAGGTTCTTTTGCATAGCAATTTGAAGATGACAGAATAATGATACTTGAGAAAAAGCATGAAGCATAGATAACTAAAAATGATGTATTGACAGCTATTTCTGAGGGTAGTGTATATTGCTTACACTATCTTAAAATAACTTAGAGAAATGGTTACATCGATATGAATAGCCTTTTATTTACCTCCCAATTGATAGGTAGCTGAAATTCAATATAACCTGAAAAGTGAGGCTCTAGATTTAAGGCATTATTTCACTACATTATATATACCTTCTAATATCAGTGGTTATGAGTAAAAGTGGTATTTATGTTTACATATGCTTGGTTGGTGTCTTAACTTGATAGTTGCTCTTTTAAAATAGAGAAAGACCTGTCCATGAAGTCTACTCCCAGATAACCTCCTCTATTATCTCTTAAAATTTATTGATTTAAAAGAGTGGGTTGGCCAGGTGTGGGGCTCACACCTGTAATCCCAGCACTTTGGGAGGCCCAGGCAGACAGATCACCTGAGGCCAGGAGTTCAAGACCAGCCTGGCCAACATAGTAAAACCCTGTTTCTACTAAAAATACAAAAAAAAAATCTGGGCATGGTGGCATGCGACTGTAGTCCCAGCTACTCAGGAGGTTGAGTCAGGAGAAACACTTGAACCTGGGAGGCAGAGGTTGCAGTGAGATCACACCACTGTACTCCAGCCTGGGCAACAGTGAGACTCCATCTCAAAAAGATCTTGCTCTGTTACCCAGGCTGTGGAAGTCTGTGGCACCGTCGTAGCTCACTGCAGCCTCAAACTCCTGGGCACAAGCAATCCTTCTGCCTCAGCCTCCCAAAGTGCTGGGATTACATTGTGCCCAGCCTCTTGGTTACATTTATTTCTTGAAATACACTTGACCCTCTATTTAGATGAATTTTAGAATCTCTGACTTCATAAGGAAATAGTACACTGAGTAGTTTTCTTTCATTTTCAGGTATCCTTCCTTTCTTACTGTCAGGATTGTAACACTTTAGAATTGATTACCTTATACTTGCCTGTAGACTGAAGAGAGGCAAAACAAAATATATAATGTGCTTACCCATCCTCATCCATCACAGCTGTTTATATATGCACTGTCTTGCTCACTCTTGTAGAAATTTAAAAAATTACCAGTTTCTATTATTAGAAGAAGTATTAGTTCACATCAGTTTTCTCTTAGTGCTTCTGATTTTCTCAGATATTTGGTGATTATTCATATTTATCAAAGAACGATATTAGGAAAACTGGTGTTGCCTGGACTTGTCTACTGAGAAGGCTTATGGCAAGTTCTGATGTGAATGAGAAAATGAGGACTAACAGCCTTTTTTTTTTTTAGCTTTCCTGAGAGCAGCGAGGCAAGTAGAGTACCCTCTCCAGTGTCAGAAGAATTCTCAATTGCAGGAGTTCTGACCCTTCCCACGTTACTCACTTTGAGAGAGAGGTAGACCCTAAAAGCAATTTTACAACTGTCAAGTCTCAGCCCTTTCACTCCTGCAAACTAAGAGATTTTGCATTTTCCTATCCACTCATTTCTCCCGTGGAAAATGGCTCCTGCAGTTTGTAGCACTGAGTGCAAAATTAATATGAGCCTCATTTCTTCATCTTTTATATGAAGGAATATGAATTTATCTTTTGTATCTAAATTGTGCAATTTAGTATAAAAGGTGCTAGTTTTAAAATCGAACTGATAGTAAAACGCAGTAGCATGGTGCACATCCTGAATTAAGATGAATCTGTATTACCACATCTGCATTACTGCTTATTTAAAATATATTGTCTTGGAAAAGTACGTTTTACTTGGAAAGAGAATGGGTACATAGAGGACATTTTGTGACTAAGGATGCAAATTTAGTGACATTAATTGGAAAAAGTTTATTTTGGAAGGTGTTTTTTTTTTGTTTTGTTTTGTTATTTGCCTTTGAGATAGAGTCTCTGGTCACCCAGGCTGGCGTGCAATGGCGTGATCTTGGCTCACTGCAGCCACTGCCTCCTGGATTCAAGCGATTCTCCCAACTCCGCCTCCCGAGTACCTGGGATTACAGGAGCCCACCACCATGCCCAGGTAATTTTTTGTATTTTTGCTAGAGACAGGGTTTCACCATGTTTGCCAGGCTGGTCTTGAACTTCTGACCTCACGTGATCTTCCCGCCTCGGCCTCCCAAACTGTTGGGATTACAGGTATGAACCATTGCTCTCGGCCAGTTTTTTTATTTTTCTGGAGAGATGAGGTCTCCCTGTGTTGCCCAGGCTGGTCTCAGAACTAGGCTCAAGTGATTCTCCTACCTTGCCTCCCATTGTGTTGGGGTTACAGGCGTGAGCCACTGTGCCGGGCCTGAAAGGCCTCTTTGGAAATAGGTTCAGAAAATGTTTCAGCATTTAGTTTCTGAACATTTAAAAATAAACCATTGAGAATTTCTTTTTCCCCATTACATTTAACAGTTTGCCTTTGCGTCCTGTTTTAGCAAGGTAAAATTATTGGCAGGTAATGAAAATTATTTTGGCAGGTATCTCAAACCTACCTTCCAGATTTTGATGGGAGTCCATATGAATTTACTTGTGGAATATATTCTATACTTCTATCAACTCTGGTGATTAGGTTGTCTAATTTTCTACATCAAGGCACGTCAAACTTCTTGAGTCATTCTGGCCATTCGTACCTCATCAAGATATCAAAACAGTTCTTAATTAGGTTTTGTGATATTAAGTATTGACCGATACCAAGGAAGAAACTGACTTTCAAGGCATCTGGTACCAACAATCTTGGCTAAGTTTTTAATGATAATAGTATCTGGTAGCCACATATATAAGTGTATGTACATACATATATAAATATATACATAATAGGAAACTAAAGAGGAAAATAAATAATCTTAGTCAAGTAGTAGACCGAGATCTTTCAATTAAAATTTGAGGACATAAAACACTCTTAATTTTTCACACTAGTGTCTTACTCATATGGCTTTCTCTTTTTTTGAGATGGAGTTTCCCTCTTGTTGCCCAGGTTTTAGTGCAATGGCGCGACCTTTGCTTACTACAACCTCTGCCTCCTGGGTTTGAGCGATTATCCTGCCTCAGCCTCCCTAGCAGCTGAAATTACAGGCATGCAACACCACGACTGGCTAATTTTTTGTATTTTTTAGTATAGACGGGGTTTTTCCATGTTAGTCAGGCTGGTGTCGAACTCCCAACCTCAGGCGATCTGCCTGCTTTGTCCTCCCAAAGGGCTGGGATTACAGGTGTGAGCCACCGTGCCTGGCCTTGGCTTTCCCATTCTAACAAGCATGATCTGGCTTGTATATTCATTTTTCACATATACTAAGAAAGGGGTTGCTGAAATAAAATGCTATATGTGCATTAATGTAGTTTCCTTATTTCAACAACTTAGATAATTTCTCTTTTTTCAGGAGTTCAGATGAGAAACTGAAAATCTATTAGTCATTGGGGCATTTAATGGAAGCAGTTACATACAAACATTTAACCTCTCTGAGCCGGAGTTTCCCTATAAAAAGATAATTTTTCCAGCTCTCAACATATCCTATGGATAGGATATGTAGGATCCTGTTTTTAATTTTTTTTTTTTTAATTCTGCCTAGAGGAACTTTTTGCCTTCATGCTTTTTATATGGAGGTTTATTTTCACAAAAGAATAAACGTTACATTAAAAGGTAGACTTAATTCACCCTGTAATAAATGTATGAACATTTTGGTACATTATTTTTGTGATAGCTCTTTGAGGGAAAGACAGGGTAAGGTGACTCTTAAAGTTGAAGCTAACACTGAAGCCCTTAAGTTCTGAGGAAGGAAACTATCAAGCCATCATTACTCCACAAAGCATTATTCCCAGTTATTCCCAAATTCCCTAAATTACCATGTTAATGCACGAGTTGGGAGTTAACCAGAATCACATAGATGTTAGCTAATAGATGGATCTACTTTTGCGGTGGTAACTACATTTTAAAAAGTTTTGGAGTAAGTGTTCATTTATTCTGTTTCTTAGTTTGAAATTCCAGTCAAAATTCTCAATGCTAGTCGATCAATGAATCTGATAAGGAAATACAAGACAGTCTAGCTGCTAAACCAATCTCCTAAATCTTATTTATGTTAATTTTGTTCTCTAACAATTAGAGGACCACCATATAGTCCAAAATAGCATTGGTATTGTACCAGTGACTCCCCAAGTGTCTTTAGACTGAAAGGCCAAATATTTAATTATCAATAAACTATTTTATTGCACCTTTTCTAAAAGTGAGCTTGGTGGTTTTGGAATGATACCTCTTTTAAGTGAGTTTTCCTCCCTGCTCCCGCTTTTTTTTTTTTTTTTTTTAACACAGAGTCTTGCTCTTTTGCCCCCAGGCTGGAGTGCCGTGGTGCAATATCTGCTCACTGCAACCTCCGCCTCCTGGGTTCAGGTGATTCTCCCACCTTAGTCTCCCAAGTAGTTGGGATTATAGGCACCACCACCATGCCTAGCTAATTTTTAAATAGAGTCTGGGTTTCGTTCGCCACATGGGCCAGGCTGGTCTTGAACTCCCACTTCAGGTGATCCACCCGCCTTGGCCTCCCAAAGTGTTGGCATTATAGGCGTGAGCCACTGCCCCTGGCTTCTCGCTTTCTTCGCAGGATACCAGTGTCCCCATATGAAAATTGTATATTTTAAAGATTTAACTCTATGGCATTTATTAAATTTACTTAACTTTCTTGAAAAATCTTGGCACTTTGCCAGGTTGTCTCATCTTCCATCCTTACCTGTTGTTTCCTTGATCACATCTGTGTGGACTCCTGTTTTAGTGTCAGGGCTTCCTTGATCTATGTTAAGTGCAGTTCTGCATTTCAGCTGCCTGCTGTACACATTCAAGTGCTCCCTCTCATTAATATATCACATCCAGTCACATTTTGATAACTTATTGAAGAGGCCTGAAATGTCCTCTCTATCCAAGTCCTATTAGTCCTTTAGGAAGTTCAGATCTGGCAGAACTCCTTATAAATAAGTTAAACTTTTAAATGGCACATTTAATTTTACTGGTTATCTAGCTCCAGAGTCTACAACAGTATTGTCAAATAGAAATGAAAGCCACATACGTAATTTACTTAAAGTTTTATGGTTTGGCCCCAGTTAATCCTTCTAGTGTTATCTTCCATTAATAATGTCTGTAAAGAAACTGCCTGCCTTGTGTTTCTTTGGCTCATCTCAGTTTCTGATGTCTTGAATTCTGGCCCATTTTCTTCAACCAAAATAGGTTAAAATTATCTTACTATAGGCTCTTTAAAACCACCAACATCAGACGGGTACAGTGGCTCATGCCTGTAATTCCAGCACTTTGGGAGGCTGAGGTGGGTGGATCACCTGAGGTCAGGAGTTCGAGACCAGGCTGACCAATATGGTGAAACCCCATCTTTACTAAAAATTCAAAAATTAGCCAGGTGTGGTGCATGTGCCTGTGGTCGCAGCTACTCGGGAGGCTGACAGGAGAATTGCTTGAACCTGGGAGGCAGAGGTTGCAGTAAGCTGAGATCGTGCTACTATTGCGATCCAGCCTGGGTGACAGAGCAACAAGACTCCATCTCAAAAAAAAAAAAAAAAAAAATCCAACATTGTATCCCTGAGGAACAAGTACAGATGGGAGAACATCAAGATAAAAGTCTTCACTTTGCCTTCTGGGTACAAATAAGGCTATTAGCTGATTTTTCTTCTTTTGTATTGTTTTTTTTGAAATGGAGTCTTACTTTGTCACTTTGGCTGGAGTGCAGTGGTGCGATCTCTGATGACTGCAACCTCTGCCACCCGGGTTCAAGGGTTTCACCAGCCTCAGCTTCCCATTACAGGCACGTGCCACCATACCTAGCTAATTTTTGTATTTTTAAGTAGAGACAGGGTTTTGCCGTGTTGGCCAGGCTGGTCTCAAAACTCCTTACCTCAGGTGATCTGCCAGCTTCCCAATGTGCTGGGATTACAGGCATGCGCCACTGCACCCAGCTTTCTTTTATTATTTGTGCTATAGGTTTGTGATACAAAAAATTTATCAACCTCTGTTTAAAGGTAACTTTAGGAGCAAAAGTTTAGTTTTATTGTTTGTTTGGAGACGGGTCTTGCTCTGTCGCCTAGGCTGGGTTGAAGTGGTGCCATCTTGGCTCACTGCAGCCTGGACTTCTGGAGCTCAAGGGATTCTCCCACCTCAGCCTGTGACCACAGGTGTGTTCCACCACGCTCGGCTAATTTTTATTTGTTTTTTTTTTTTTTGAGACGGAGTTTCACTCTTGTTACCCAGGCTGGAGTGCAATGGCGCGATCTCGGCTCACCGCAACCTCCGCCTCCTGGGTTCAGGCAATTCTCCTGCCTCAGTCTCCTGAGTAGCTGGGATTACAGGCACGTGCCACCATGCCCAGCTCATTTTTTGTAGTTTTAGTAGAGACGGGGTTTCACCATGTTGACCAGGATGGTCTCGATCTCTTGACCTCGTGATCCACCCGCCTCGGCCTCCCAAAGTGCTGGGATTACAGGCTTGAGCCACTGCGCCCGGCCCTGTTGTTGTTTTTTTTTTTTTTGAGACAGTCTTGCTCTGTCATCCCGGCTGGAATGCAATGGCATGATCTCAACTCACTGCAACCTCTGCCTCCTGACTTCAAGTGATTCCACCCTGCATCAGCCTCTTGAGTAGCTGGGACTATAGGCATGAGCCACCACGCTTGGCTGGTTTTTATATTTTTAGTAGAGACGGGGTTTTACCATGTTGCCTAGGCTGGTCTCAAACTCCTAACCTCAACTGATCTGCCTGTCTCAGCCTCCCAAAGTGCTGGATTACAGGCATGTGTCACTGCCTGGCCCCTAATTTTTGTTGCTTTTTTTCTTGTAGAGGTTTCACCATGTTGCCTAGGCTGAAAGCCACAGTTTTAAAACATCTGACACCATTCGAAAATCTGCTCTTTCTATGCTTTGCAATAGCAGGAACCTTCAGAATCATTTAAATTACTGCTCCCCTTACAATTTATTTTTTGGCAGTGTGTATGTGGTAATTACAGTATTCTTTCCTCCATGATGGTAAATGATAGTTTCATATGTTGTTTTACATAGTAGAAAATAGGATGGAATTTGGCAGAGGTTTAAACCAATTTAAAAATAATTGTGTTAACATTTGAAAACTCAGTACTTGCAAGGGACTGTTTACATAGGGATAATGGTCATACGTGTCTTAACTCTGACGCTACTTAAGTGCCCCACAAAAATTGCTCTAGTTCTGCTATCAGTGTTTCTGTGAGTATTCTTAAAGTTTTCTTTTTAGCCACAGGAAATAAAGATCTGAAAATTGATATTTAAAAAAATTTTTTTTTTTAAATTTAACCTAAAAATAGAAGTGACACAACTGTTCTCTGAACATCTGGGGACAGCAGAGTTCTTCACTGTTTTGAGTACTTAAGGATACATCTTGAATTGTTTTACAAAATTGAAGACTATAGGCCATAACGCTAAAGATTCAGACTGTTTTAGAATCTTGTGTTCATGTGAGTTAAACCAAAATTCAATTGGTACCTGTCTTTGAATATATAGGGAAAATTTACCAATAAAAATTTTTCAATAAAATTTTCAAAATTATGATTCAAGATTTATACTTAGATATATTGAGTTTATTTTCTGGAGTCAGCTTGCCAAAAGAGGAAAAGTTTATTTTTAGTGAAGGTAAAAATTGATTTTAATTATTTGGTAGTAGTAACCCTTACTAGAAGAATATGAGCTGAAGTACCTATGTTAGTGATTCTCACTGTTCCAAATTGCATGGTGGTTTTTAGGACAACTTCAAAGAGCTTTAATTTTTATGTTTTGGGAAATAGCTTGTGAGGTAGGAAGGATTGCAAAGTTTTTCCAAAATATTTTCTGAAGTTAGTGAAGCCAGTTGAAATTTACTTAAACATTTGAAGTGATACAGTTAACATATTTAATAAACATTTGAAGTGATACAGTTAACATTTTTTTAAATGAAGGTAAACCACTGTCTGTAGTTGAGAAATAAGATGGAGTGTTTTACTTATTTAAGGGGTAATTTTAAAAATAAACAAAAGCATTGGCCTACAAGAGAATGGTGGTGGTGGATTATAAGTGCCTTTTCCAATCTTTAATATTCACCAACAGGTGAGTATATTTTCAGTTTCCAAGCAGTTATTTATTTACATATTCTGAAATTCTAGCTAGCTTCCTACTTCCCCAAAAGTGAGGCTTAAAAGGATGGCTATTTCATCCTAATTTAGAAAAAAGATGACAAATATGAAGTGCTTAATTTTTTTTGGTACTAAGATAATGAAACCATCCAGAATTTTATAATCAAAACGTGGCATTTAGCCAGGGAGTATCTATAGTTGAGCCACTGGCTCTATAACATTGTTTGTTCTTTGTATTTTCCCCCAGTGGAGGTTTTTCTCTCATGGCCATAAAAAGAGGGTTAAATGTGAAAATAATAACTGCATTTTGAACATCTCAGTCCCTCCACTCATAATAATTATTTAATGTTCTTCTTCCTTGAATTACATATTTTCTATTGTAATAAGTTCCTATTTTGAAAACCAAGGAAGTGAACATTTTTTGAAGAAGGCAGTTCAATGGCCTCTTTAACAGGTGTTTTATCCAGAGGTTGATACATAGGGATCGGTTGTGGGGAGGAGGGGGTGTTATGAAATGTAAAATTAAGGTTGTGAAAATAACATTAGGGTTGCCACAAAAGGTGAAATAAACCTTGATGAAGGGAAAAACAGCTTTGAGACAGGAGGCATCTGTGAGGGAGGCAGTGGAATGGCTCCCAGAGGTAGTATATCCATCCTCTTCCCGATATACTTGTGCCATAGAAATAATGACCCTCAACCTGTTAAAATATGGTTTACATTCAGGGTCATCAGAGTTTAGGCCTAATTTCTGCAATTCCAGGTATTCAGCATTACTTTGCAAAATTATGGTATGAACATAAAAAACATTTTGCTGGTGTGGTCGGGAGAATCAGGTTAAATTAAGTGGAAGCATTTTGGATACTTTGCCTAGTATTGCCTGACTTCTGAAAATTACAAGTGAAAGCAGAGATAAATCCTATTCTTTGCTCACATTATTTCCCACAGGCCTTTCCAGATCCTCATAGTTAAAAATTTCCCTGTCATTAAAAACAAAAAAAACAATTACAGCCTTTATGTATAAATCTGCTGCCCTTTATAACATTTTATGTGACTTGTTTGTTTCACTAGATTGTAAGCCTTTGGAGGTCAGAAAAAAAAATGCATCTAAATTAATTGTATCTGCCACCACATCTAGGACAGTGCCTTACACTTATTTGCTATTCAATAAATATATTCATTAAAATAATGGACATACTACTGGATTGCAATTTAATGTCTGAGCCCTTTAAATGAATGCATTATCAAACTTTAAACTTTCTATAGTTTGTCCATGTACACCTAGCACATGTGTGACATTTGTAGCATTTATAAAAAATTTACACATTTCATTGTACTGAATCTCCAAGGCTAGCAGTCTAACAGCACTGACTAGCAGAAATATAATGCAAGCTACATATGTAATTTCAAAGTTTCTAGTTACATTAAATACTTGTAGGCAACTATTTCCAAAACAATGTGTAATCGCTTTAAAACTAATTTTAATTTACATTTAATACTGTTTCCATGCTAAGTCTGAAATAACGAGCCACTTTTCAAGTGCTCAGTGAGCTCAGTTGAACTACTGACTTGTACTGGACATTGCTGATGTAGAACTGTAGGGTAGGTAGTTTCCATGGATCTCAACCTTTCTGGATCTCAGTTTTCCTAGAAATCAGGTATCTTAATATGTCATTTTCATTTTAGGTTGTTGTATCTAAAAGCTAATTGGTTTAGCTCATTATTGGCATGTTCATAAAGCTGTAAAATTTGAAAAAACAATTTTGTATTAAGCATTATACAAAGATATTTAACAGGTACTTTCCAACTTTCCACCTATTTTAATTGTCCCTGGCCCCCAATTTTATAAGATAGCTCTGTTTTAGAGTTGAGGTAGGAGTGAGAGAGATCAAGTGAACCTTGCTAACATGTTGCTAGTAGGAGATAAAGCTAGTTTCAGAACCAGGATTGACTGTGGGTATTCCATATAACCCCTTGAAAGTTCAAAACTTAATAAGCTTGGGGAAAAAATTTCTAGCTCTGTGGATGTAAAGGTGGATTCTAGACCATAGGCTAAAGAGAGAACATTTAATGAAATAAAAGTTATTTTATTTCCCCAGATGGGGTCTGTGGCAACAGAAATTTAATTACATTTCTTGCTTTAGGTGTGGAAATTCTCTGCCATAAAGAATTTCCTTATGGAAGAAGTACTACATTTTTTTTTTTTCCTTTTTTAATCATGAGGAGCAATTTGGAAATTTAAATTGTCTATTGTCTAGTTAACTTATTCCAGTTGCCTCTAAGAAATCAGATGGGAAAGAAGTCTTTTAATTGGATGTTGTAATGATGTCTGATTTGAACAGAATTCAAGACATTATGTCTTTAAAATATACTGGCTCTTGGTGAAGAGTAATTTCAAAATAAGTCTTTAAGGAAGCAAAAGTTTTAAACAGAATAAAAGGTAATTTATCAGACAAGTTAATAAGGTAATTTACATCATTTGTCATGAAATTAGAGTTTTTAAAAAACTAATTTACAAAACCATAACACACTCAAGTCCATAGGCACTTGATACATGTAGATCCACTCAACATACATCTCGAATATTTTAGAATAAACAGATTCTACTAAAGTAGGTATTCTACTAAATTAGTATTAGGTACCAAAATCTGTTTTAGTTACCTAATATGTACCTAAAAAACAGTTTTAAAAAAGCTTTCCAGTAATGTTACACTGTGGTCTTTGAAATGGTTTAGTCACAAATGGAAAAGTATATTTGTGATGTTAAGACAATAATGTCTAATCGTGAGGAGCAATGCAATTGTTTACTTTTATACACCACTGTGGAACTGGTGTCACCATTCTACAGAGCAGTTTGACTATATCAAGAATGCTTATGTTCTTACTCTTTGACCCCGTTGTTGTATTAAAGTTCATCCTAAAGAAATAGAAATGTGCATAGATTTATGATCAAGGATGGTCATTATGTAAATGAACTTTAGTGATTAGCAATAATGGAACAAAGGGTGGTACATTCTGAGAAAGGAAAATAATGCATCATTAAAGATACATGTTTTTATAATATGGGAAAATATTCATGAAACCACATACACCATTAAAAAACATTTCTGACTGTTTCCCTACTTTGAAGGTTAAGATCCTAGGAAAGAGAGACGACAGGGGCAGTCTCTGGCCTTAGAACCTATTCATATCTCGGCTTTGTGAGTTGTATGATCCTAAGTTTCTCTGTCTCCGTACCTGTATAATGGTTGAAACTACAGTACTGTACCTACACCATGGGGTGAATGCATGGAGGTTAAATGAACGTGCTTACAGCACCACCTAAGTAAATTTAAGCGGTAATAGTCTTTCTGCATCTCTCACTGTAGCGGACAATACAGAAATAAAAATTTAGAAATGCGATGAATTAGCAAAGGGAAAACCCCATGAGACTCTCTGTAAGAGGGATTTCACCTCATCTGCCAACCTGCCTCGTCCAAGCACTTGGATTTTGGTTGGGCTCCCGGAACCGGCGTGAACTGGGCTTTACCTTGCCTGTGAGCACGCAAAAGATTCTGTTGGTGGGGTGGCGGCTTGGTGGGTTGTATGTATTCCAGGGCTGTTTTACTCGCCACATTCACAGTCCATAATACGCCCCTTTTAAAATACGGACTCAAAGGCGTCCTCCCTTTCACCTTTCCCTTAGGCGTCACGCAAAGCTCGGACCTGCCCCCACCGGGAGCTGAAAGTAAGGTGAGGCGCGGAGCGTTGTGGCGTCGGGGAAACGCGACCACTCGCTCCATCCCTCTGCGGGTTCGTGTCACGAATACTACAGTTCCCAGCAGGCTCCACGAGCTCCGGGTGCCCCTCAGACGGTGCCCGGCGGCTACGGCGGGGGGGCTGTAGTTTCTTCCGGTCTCGCCACAATCTTCTTCCCTCTCCTCCGCAAAACAGGCAGTTACTGGATGCTGGAGCTTACCCTCTTATTTCCAGAAAAGGCCGGTAGCCAGTGGAGTCAGAGTTTCCACGGAAGACTGCGCGCTACTCCGGCCTGGAGGGCGGAGCTGCGGGACGCTAGGAGCCTTGCGCTGGGTGACGACCTCGATCACGTTTTACGGCCGTTCCCCTGGTCGGCGGGGTACGGCGGCCGCGCAGGCGCGGCAGGGGGCGTGGGGCTGGGCCCTGCCTGACGCGTTCGCACCCTGCGGCGGCGAACTGCCGGTAGTCAGCTGTGTGTGTACGCCGCCGAGCTGACTGGGCGGGGACGCGGGGTATGGATGGGGGGTCGCCTTGACCTCGGCCTCAGCCAGTAGGACAGCCTCGGCCTCGCGGACGGAAATGGTGCCCTGGGTGCGGACGGTAGGGGAGAAACTGAAGCAGCGGCTGCGGCTGGACGTGGGGCGCGAGATCTGCCGCCAATACCCGCTGTTCTGCTTCCTGCTGCTCTGCCTCAGCGCCGCCTCCCTGCTTCTTAACAGGTAACGCCACAGCGCGGAGCCTGGGCTGCGGCTTTTCTCCAAAGCTGCCTACGCCGGGCCCGTGCTGCTTCACCGTGTGGCGGCCGCGTAGCTGCGGGACTGGGGGCCGCTGGGGAGAGCGAGCTTTGCAGAGGAGCGGCCTCGGAGAGCTCGGCTGAGCGTCGGGCCCAGAAGCACAGGCGGGTGGGGTGGGGTTGATTGCCTCCTTTCCCGAGGCTTCATCTGAGCTACCTTTTTCTTATGCATTTCTGAAAACGAGTCCTTCATCTTAAGTGCTTTTCAGAAGTGAAATCTGTGTGTCGTCTCCAATTGAGACCGTACGGAGGCAGTCAAGTCTGCTGACGGAGGGTTCAAAATCCAGTCCACAAGCGCAATTTAAGGCGGAATCCGCATACCTCCAGCGCGTTCCTTCATCCCCTCCCCCACCCCTTCAGCTTGCAGTTGAAGCTTTTCCCTCAGTATTGTTGAATAAAACAGCCTTAAAGATTTGTTGGATAGAAATCAGAAAGCAAAGTGGTACCCGTCTCAACATCCCCTAGAATATTCTTAAGGGGACTTGATGACAAAAAAAGGAAAAGAAAAAAAAACAAAAACAAAACTCTGAAATATTCCCAAAGGTTAAAGTTGGTAAATTCAATTGACATTTTAAAATCAGAAGATTCTGCCCACGAAAGAAACTTGTTATCCTTCATTTTGGAAATTGTTGCGATGCAATAGGTAGCAAAGGATACTTTTCCATTAAAATTAATACCAAATTTGCTTTTGATGGAAAGAAATATGAGACAGTTGTCATTGACAGCGTCTGCATGCTGTTTTCTCTGATGTTTTGAACCGGCAATCATTCTTAACTCTTTATCTTAAGGTAGTTGATACCCAAGGATAGCAACAGAGAAGAATGCACAAAGAATTTGGTTACTTCATTTTGCTCTAGCGTAACCATTATTTGTGACTATGTTGAAGTTCCCTAGTAGTGCCACTTCCCTAGTAGTGGCATTGCTTTCTTGTTGATTCTCGGTTTAAATATTATTGAGCTTAAATAGTAGTTGATATTTACTAAGAATTGTGCTTTGTGATGGTGAGATGTTTGAACTGTTAAGGAGAAATGGGATCCTTAACAGAGGGAAACCTAATTATTATTTGCTTTCTGTCATCTGTAAGGTATTCCAAGCTAGACAAACAGGTTTAGTATGAAAGAAATGTAAGCTTCATATGATTATTATTTTGTTTTATTTTATTTTATTTTTGAGGTGTAGTCTCACTCTGTTGCCCAGGCTGGAGTATGCGGTCTCAGCCCACTGCAACCTCCACCTCCCGGGTTCAAGCGATTATTGTGCTTCAGCCTCTAGAATACCTGGGACTACAGGTGGTTACCACCATGCCCGGCTGATTTTTTTTATACTTTTAGTAGAGATGGGGTTTCACCATGTTGGCCAGGCTGGTCTCGAACTCCTGACCTCAAGTGATCCACCCACCTTGGCCTCCCAAAGTGCTGGGATTACAGGTATGAGCCACTGAACACGACCGTATGATTAACTTTTGTCCATGGATTCTTGCCTGCCTCTTGGGAACTGGGTCAGTGTAGATTTCTAAGGTAGGACAGTCATCTACTAGAAGCAGGTTGAACTAGATTTCTGAGGTCATCTGCTTATGAAATCATAATATTTAGTGTTATGTGTTACTAAGAAGTTATAGTATACCATCTGATCTGTATACCATCTAACCTGTACCCTGTATTTCTTTTATGCAGAGAAGGTAGGAAATACACATAAATGTTATCTGAGTGGTTGGGTTTATGAGTGAAGCTGTTTTTACATATATTTTGGTGTTTTCCAGTTATTCTGTAATCAGCAAAAATGATCTTAGACACTGTAGAACTGTCTTGAATAAAATAATGATTATGTATCCCTTTTCTAGGAAAAGTCTTTTGGAAGGTGCCGGATGGTGTATATAGCATGCTTTTCAGTGTATATGTGTGATTTAAAAAAAAATTATGTGTGTGTTCACACACACACACACACAGATGCTTAGAGTATCTCTGAAATGTTATTATACAAGAAAACATGCGCCCTTCTAAGATGGGGTATACTAGGTACATCTATTCTGAAATAAACAATTGTAGATGAAATTGATTCTTGAACAATGCAGAGATTAGGACACTGACTCCTATGAAGTAAAAAATCTGAGTTGAACACTGTGGGATCCATACAAAGTACCACTAATGTTGTTGGGAGTGCTCCCAAGAAGCAGAGAAAAGTAATGACATTACAGAAAAAGCTGAAATACTTGATATGTACTATAGATTGAGATTTGCAGCTGTTATTACCTGCCATTTCAAGATAAATAAATTGAGTATAAGGACCACTGTGAAAAAAGAAAAGGACGTTCATGAAGCCATTGCTACAACTATGTCAGCAGGTGTGAAAACTGACCTTTTTGTAAAATACCTTTTTATCTTGTGCTGAAAATTTAGCTTTTATGTGGGGGCAGAATTGCTATGAGAAAGGCATACGTATAGACTAATACTATTCAAAAAAAGGTAAAGTCATTCTGTAACAGCTTAAAGCAAAAGGAAGGAGAAGAATCTAAAACTGGATAATTTAATGCCCGCAAAGGATAGCTTGATAATTTTAGGAAGAGGCCTGACTTGAAAAATGTCAAGCAAACGGAAGAAAGAGCCTCTGCTGACCAAGCAAGAGGCAGCAGATGAGTTATCACACACCATTAAGAAAATCATTGGGTCGTCCTGAAGCGGAGGCCAGAGAAGAGACAAGGGCATGAGCGTCGGAGAGTTACAGCCATGCCTTTCTTGGATGTGCGGAAAAGGTTCGGAATTAACCTAGATCGGTCGTGGACAATCCAAAGTGCCGAACAGCCCTACAAGTTTCCTGCTCGATGCCATGCTTTTGAAAAAGAATGGGTGGAATGTACACATGGAATCGATACTACCCAGGCAGAGAAGGAGTGCAAGATAGAATATGATGATTTTGTAGAGTGTTTACTTTGGAAAAAAACGATGAAACGTATGGATACCATCTGGAGGCAACGGGAAAAACTGATGAAGGAAAGGAAGTACACCCCTCCACCTCACCACATGGGCAAGGGGGAGCCTTGGCACTGAGCAGACACAGCTACTGATTATCTGGAGGCCGATTTTCATGTTCTCTGTTCTTCACTGGAAAGGTTGTTTATGGAAAACCTCCTTATCAAAGTGTGTAAAAATAAAGTATTGCTCCATCCTAAAAAAAAAAAA
>NW_022436946.1:63316464-63532081 GCF_009761245.1 Sapajus apella
TCAAAGTGTGTAAAAATAAAGTATTGCTCCATCCTAAAAAAAAAAAAAAAAAAAAATCATTGAGGAGAAAGTATTAAATATATCTTCCTGAACGGCTGTTTTTTATGAATGCAAGTTTATTAAGAAAGCAAAATAATAAAAGAATGGCTACACCGTAGACGGAACAGCCCTGAACAGGTTTTTACTGTAATGAAAGTGATTTGGTTTAAAAGAAATGCCACAAAGGACATTTATTAGTAAGGAAGAGAAATAAGCACCAGGATTTAAGGCAGGAAGGGATAGGCTAATTCTACTGTTTTATGCAAATGCAGTTGGGTTCCTTGTTTGTAAAGTGTCTAACCCCCAGCTTTGAAGGCAAAAGGTAAGTACCAGCTGCTAGCGTTTTGGTTGTACAAGAAGGCCTGGACAACAGGAATCTTTCTGAATTAATTTCATTGATGCATTGTCCCTGAAGTCAGGAAGTACCTTGCCAGCAAGGGATTGCTTTTAAAAGATTCTTTGGATATCAGACTATGTCCCTGGACACCCAGAACCCCCTGAGTTTGACACCAAAGGCATCGAAGTGGTCTACTTTTCCCCAGACACAATGTCTCTAATTCAGCCTCTAAATCCAGGGTGTCATAAAGACCTTTAAGGCTCATTATACGTGGTACTGTATGGAAAGCATTGTCAGTGCTGTGGAAGAGAACTCCAATAGAGAGAACATCATGACAGTTTGGAAGGATCACACCATTGAAGATGCAGTCATTAAAGCCATAAAAGCCATGAGGCTTGAACCAATAAATTACCGATGGAGAAAACTACACCCGGTTATTGTGCATAACCTCAGGATTTACAGCAGAGACAATCAAGGAGATCATGAAAGAGATTGTGGATATGACAAAAAAGTTTGAGTTTAGAGAGTTTCAGGATAAGGATCTTGGAGAAATTCAAGAGCCAGTAGACATCACACCAGAGGAATTAACAGAATACAACTTGATAAAGATGAGTGCTTTGCAACTAGTACTAGACAATGAGGAAGAAGACTTAGAAGAAACAGTGCAAGGGGCTGAATTCAGTGGCTCATGCCTGTAAACCCAGCATTTTGGGAGGCCAAGGTGGATGGATTGCTTGAGCCCAGGAGTTCAAGACAAGCCTGTGTAACACGGTGAAACCCTGTCTCTACAAAAAAAATACAAAAAATTAGGTGGATATGGATGTGTGTATCTGTAGTCCCAGCTACTTGGAGGGCTGAGGTGGGGAGGATCAATTGATCCTGGGATGCAGTGAGCCATGATAGTACCTACTACTGCACTCTGGCTGGGATAATGAGTGAGACTCTATCTCACAAACAAAAAAAAAGAAAAAAAAAAGGGCCGGGCGCGGTGGCTCAAGCCTGTAATCCCAGCACTTTGGGAGGCCGAGGCGGGTGGATCACGAGGTCAAGAGATCGAGACCATCCTGGTCAACATGGTGAAACCCCATCTCTACTAAAAATACAAAACATTAGCTGGGCATGGTGGTGCGTGCCTGTAATCCCAGCTACTCAGGAGGCTGAGGCAGGAGAATTGCCTGAACCCAGGAGGCGGAGGTTGCGGTGAGCCGAGATCGCGCCATTGCACTCCAGCCTGGGTAACAAGAGTGAAACTCTGTCTCAAAAAAAAAAAAAAATGCAGTGGTGCCAGAAAACAAATTGACAGTAGACAATCTGGCAGAAGGCTTTTGATTATCAAGACTGCTTTTGACTTCTTTTGTGACTTGGACCCTTCTTTGATTACTGGCACGGAATCTAAAGCAAATGGTAGAATAAAGATTAGTACTGTATAAACATGTTTTTGGAGAAATGAAAAAGCAAAAAAGTTGGTCAGAAATTATGATGTATTTCCATAAAGTTGCATCGAGTGTGCCTGCCTCTTCTGCATCCCCTTCTACCTCTTTCACCCTTGTAATTCCTGAGACAGCAATATCAACCCCTCCTCTTCAGCCTACCCAATGTGAAGACAATGAAGATGAAGACCTTTATGATGATCCAGTTCTACTTAATAGTAAATATATTTTCTCTTCCTTATGATATTCTTTTTTTTTTTTTTTTTGAGACGGAGTTTCACTCATGTTACCCAGGCTGGAGACGGGGTTTCACCATGTTGACCAGGATGGTCTCGATCTCTTAACCTTGTGATCCACCCGCCTCGGCCTCCCAAAGTGCTGGGATTACAGGCTTGAGCCACCGCGCCCGGCCCTTATGATATTCTTAATAGCATTTTGTTTTCTCTAGCTTACGTTATCGTAAGAATGTAGTATATAATATATACAATAAGTACTAATCAACTGTTATTGTACTGGTAAGGCTTTTGGTCAACAGTAGAGTATTAGGAGTTAAGTTTTGGGGGAGTAAAAATTTATATGTGGATTGTTGACTGCAGGGAGACCAATGTCCCTATATTGTCTTTATCTGATTTAGGAATTCACATTATTTTAGCCCTTTTATTTATTTATTTTTGATACAGAATCTCACTCCATCACCCAGGCTAGACAGTGGCATGATCTTGGCTTGCTGCAGCCTCCACCTCCTGTGCTCAAGCAATCCTCCCACTTCAACCTCCCAGTAGTGGGGACTATAGGCATGTGCCACCCTGCTGAGCTAAATTTTTAAGTTTTTTTTTTGTGTACAGATGAGGTCTCACTGTATTGCCCAGGCTGGTCTTGAACTGCTAGACTCAAGCAGTCCTCCTGCCTCTGCCTCGCAAAGTGCTGGGATTACAGGTGTGAACTGTCATGCCTGGCCTAACCCTTTTAAATGAGCAGTTTTCTTTCTCTCTCTCTCTCTTTTTGTCCCTGAAGCAGTCTGTATAAGGTAGGTATCTGTTTCATGAAACGTTGGTAGAACCATTTGGGCCAGGGGCCTTTTATTGGCAACCAGGATTCTAATTACTGTTTTAATTTTTTTAATGATAATTGATCTGTTCAAATGCTCTAGTTTTTCACTTATTAGTTGCTAGCATTTTTGTCTTTAAAAAATTTGTTTAAGGCCGTGTGTGGTGGCTCATACCTGTAATCCCAGCACTTTGGGAGACCAAGGCGAGGATCACTTGAGCCCGGGAGTTCAAGACCAGCCTGGGCAATATGGCGAAAGCCCATCTCTACAAACAAGTAGTTGGGCATGGTGGTGTGTGCCTGTAGTCCCAGCTACCCACAAGGCTGAGGTGGGGGGATCACTTACTTGAGCCCAAGAGGTTGAGGCTGCAGTAAGTAACTTCTGATCATGCTACTGCATTCCAGCCTGAGGTGACAGAGTGAGACTCTGCCTCAAAAATGTTTTAAAAAGTTATTTTATATAGGTTTTCCACTTATTAAAATATAGTTGTTCATAGTCTTATTTTTTATTTCAGTTATAGCTATGGTTACTTTTTTCATTCTGTATTTTACATATTTGTATCCTTGATCTGTCTTGTTAGAGATTTGTCTTTTTTTTTTGAGATTGAGTTTCACTCTTGTTGCCCAGGCTGAAGTGCAATGGCATGATCTTGGCTTACCACAACCTCCGCCTCCTGGGTTCAAGTGATTTCGCCGCAGCCCCTCGAATAGCTGGGATTATAGGCATGAGCCACCATACCTGGCTAATTTTGTATTTGTAGTAGAGATGGTCTACAATTTTGTATTTGTAGTAGAGATGGTTTCTCTATGTTGGTCAGGCTGGTCTCAAACTCCCAACCTCAGGTGGTCTGCCCACCTCGGCCTCCCAAAGTGCTGGGATTACAGGCGTGAGTCACCGTGCCTAGCCGAGGTTTGTCTTTTTATTAACTTTTGATTTTGAAAATTTCCAAGCATACATAAGAGAGTGTAAAAAACTTCCAAGCACCCATTACTCAAGTTTAACAACTATCCTTATTTTGCCACTCTTTTTTGACCTAATCTTCTTCTTCTTTTTTTTTATTTTTTATTTTGAGTCGGAGTTTCGCTCTTGTTACCCAGGCTGGAGTGCAATGGCGCAATCTCGGCTCACCGCAACCTCCGCCTCCTGGGTTCAGGCAATTCTCCTGCCTCAGCCTCCTGAGTAGCTGGGATTACAGGCACGCGTCACCATGCCCAGCTAATTTTTTGTATTTTTAGTAGAGAGGGTGTTTCACCATTTTGACCAGGATGGTCTCGATCTCTTGACCTTGTGATCCAACCGCCTCGGCCTCCCAAAGTGCGGGGATTACAGGTGTGAGCCACTGCGCCCGGCCCCTAATCTTCTTTTTTAAAAAATATCTTGAAGGGTGGGTGAGGTGGCTCATGCCTGTAATTCTAGCTCTCTGGGAGGTGGAGGTGGGAGGATCACTTGAGGCCAGGAATTGGAGGACAACCTGGGCAACATAGAAAAACGCTCTCTCTCTCTCTCTCTTTTTTTTTTTTTTTTTTTTTGAGACGGAGTCTCACTTTGTTGCTTAGGCTGGAGTGCAGTGGTATGATCTCGGCTCACTGCACTCTCCACCTCCCGGGTTCAAGAGATTCTTGTGCCTTAGCCTCCCAAGTAGCTGGGATTATAGGGATGCACCACCATGCCTGGGTAATTTTTGTGTTTTTAGTAAAGACCCCAACATGGCATTCTGCCCGCCTTGGCCTCCCAAAGTGCTGGAATTATGCACCTGGCCAGAAAGACCCTGTCTCTACAAAAAAAAAAAAAAAAAAAAAAAAAAAAAAGCCAGGCATGGTGGCACATGTCTGTGGTCCTAGCTACTTGGGAGACTGAGGTGGGAGGATTGCTGGAGCCGAGAGTTAGAGGCTGTAGTGAGACATGATTGTGCCCCAGCACTCCAGCCTGGGTGATAGAGCAGACCCTGTCTCTATAAAAAATAGAAATAAAAAAAAATCACTTCTATACAGAACTAGGCTATTACAAAATCAATAATTGGTTAATATCATCTAATAACTACTCCAAAATAAAATTTGCTCAATTGAGTAAAAGTGTATAGTGCAGTTTTTCTAATTGGTATCTAAACAAGTTCTACTCCTGTTTGGTTGCTATATCTCAAGCTTTTCTAAATGTTTTATAATCTAGAACAAGGGTTGATACATTTTTTTTCTGTAAAATGTTAGGTAGTAAATATTTTAGGGTTTGTATGCTTTGTTAGGTCTCTGTTGCATATTCTTTTTTAAAAAAAAAAACCCTTTAAAAATGTAAAACCCTTCTTACTATGAGGGGCATACAAAAACAGGTATACTTTGGCCCACAGGCCATCATTTTTCAACTGCTGATCTGCATGATCTCACCTCACCTTTTTTTCTCCTTGCTATTAACTTGTTGAGGAAACTGGATCATTTATTCACTTTCTGGGTTTTGTTGGTTTCCTTGTAGTGTCTTGTTTTTTAAACCTCACATTTATATTTTTGGTAGTCAGAGTGTTTGACCTATAGGCTCAGTTAGATTTAGTTTTTTGTTTTTTTTTTTAAATCCATGGGGGCAGTGCTGCAAAAAGACTTTAGTGATGCCGTGTATATTCCGTTGCGTCACATCAGTGGATATGTAAGATGGGGTTGCCTCACTTTTAATGGATTTAGTAAATGTCAGCTGATACTATGTCCAAGAAACTTACTCTGGTTTTACCATTTATCTATTTCCTAAATCAGTTACTTTATTATGGGGTACAACATGGTTATTCTCTTATTTCTTTCATTTTTTCTGTATTTTTAAATTTGAATTCTTTTTTGTAGAATTTCTTTACTCCATTCATTAGGTCTATTTAATTACTCTGATACACAGTTCAAATTGGAAAAGTAGGATAAATGCTTATTCTTTATCAATTTTTAGAGTAGTAATTGGTGCCGTACTAACCTCCGTTAGCAGCTGTGACGATGATCACGTCGGGGTCACCACCTGAGTTAATCACCACCTGCGGGCGTCTGTCCTGCAAACGCTGACTCCACGATGAATAAGTACACTCAATACAGAGTACAGTGAACAAGTGGGCTAGGGAGGGTGTTAGCTGCTTTCAGAGGCTTCTATTATCCCTAATCTTTACCCTATGACCTAATGCTCTAAGTTAGGAACTGGCTGCCTTCAGCCTGTTCCATTATTACAAGTTATGAAAACTTTTCGGCCTTCCAAAATGTAGGAGACTATATTTTATAACTTTCCCTAATATTTCCCTTAATATTTTGCCAACCACTCTGAGTGAATCCCAGTAAGTATCCAGTTAGAAGTTTGCTTGTTTTATTAATTTTTCCAAGAACTAGCTTATATTTTGTTAATTTGTTGCCATTGTCTATTTTGTTGATTACTGTTCTTGACTGTTTTCCTGCGTTTGAAGTTATGAATGCTCAACTTACTGGTTTTCAGTGTTTTTTTTTTTTTTTTTTTAAATGCTTTAAGTTCTGGGATACATGTGCAGAACGCGCAGGTTTATTACATAGGTATACATGTGCTATGTTGGTTTGCTGCACCCATCAACTTGTCATCTACATTAGATATTTCTCCTAATGCTATCCCTCCCCCAGCTCCCCCAGCACCCGACAGGCCCAGGTGTGTGATGTTCCCCTCCCTTGTGTCCATGTGTTCTCATTGTTCAACTCCCACTTATGAGTGAGAACATGTGGTGTTTGCTTTTCTGTTCCTGTGTTACTGGTTTCCAGCTTTATCCAGGTCCCTGCAAAGGACATGAACTCCTCATTTCTTATGGCTGCATAGTATTCCATGGTGTATATGTGCCACATTTTCTTTATCCAGTCTGTCATTGATGGGCATTTGGGTTGGTTCCAAGTCTTTGCTATTGTTAACAGTGCTGCAGTAAACATATGTGTGCCTATGTCTTCGTAGTAAAATGATTTATAATCCTTTGGGTATATACTCAGTAATGGAATTGCTGGGTGAAATGGTATTTCTGGTTGTAGATCCTTGAAGAATTGCCACACTGTCTTCCACAATGGTTGAACTAATTTACACTCTCACCAACAATGTAAAAGCATTCCTGTGTCTCCACATCCTCTCCAACATCTGTTGTTTCCTGACTTTTTAATGGTCGCCATTCTAACTGGCATGAGATGGTATCTCATTGTGGTTTTGATTTGCATTTCTCTAATAACCAGTGATGATGAACTTTTTTTCATATGTTTTTTGGCCACATAAATGTCTTCTTTTGAGAAGTATCTATTCATATCCTTTGCCCACTTTTTGATGGGGTTTTTTTTTTTTTCTTGTAAATTTATTTAAGTTCTTTGTAGAATCTGGATATAAGCCCTTTGTCAGATGGATAGATTGCAAAAATTTTCTCCCATTCTGTAGGTTGCCTGTTCACTCTGATGACACTTTCTTTTGCTGTGCAGAAGCTGTTTAGTTTAATTAGATCCCATTTGTCAGTTTTGGCTTTTGTTGCCATTGCTTTTGGTATTTTAGTTACGAAGTTTTTGTCCATGCCTATGTCCTGAATGATATTGCCTACGTTTTCTTCTAGGGTTTTTATGGTATTAGGTCTTATGTTTAAGTTTTTAATCCATCTTGAGTTAATTTTTGTATAAGGTTTAAGGAAGGGGTCCAGTTTCAGGTTTCTGCATATGGCTAACCAGTTTTCTCAACACCATTTATTAAATAGGGAATCTGTTCCCCATTGCTTGTTTTTGTCAGGTTTGTCAAATGGTTGTAGATGTGGGGTGTTATTTCTGAGGCCTTTGTTTTGTTCCAGTGGTCTGTATATCTGTTTTGGTACCAGTACAATGCTGTTTTAGTTACTGTAGCCTTGTAGTATAGTTTGAAGTAAGGTAGCATGATGCCTCCAGCTTTGTTTTTTTTTTTGTTTTGTTTTGTTTAGGATTGTCTTGGCTATACGTATCTACCTTTTTTGGTTTCATATGAAATTTAGAGCAGGTTTTTCTAACTCTGTGAAGAATGTCAGTGGTAGCTTGATGGGAATAGCATTGAATCCATAAATTACTTTGGGCAGTATGGCCATTTTCATGATATTGATTCTTCCTAACCATGAGCGTGGAATGTTTTTCCATTTGTTTGTGTTCTCTCTTATTTCCTTGAGCAGTGGTTTGTAGTTATCCTTGAAGAGGTCCTTCACATTTCTTGTAAGTTGTATTCCTAGGTATTTTATTCTCTTTATAGCAATTGTGAATGGGAGTTTTCTCATATTTTGGCTATTATTGATGTATAGGAATGCTTGTGATTTTTGCAGGTGGATTTTGTATCCTGAGAAGTTGCTTATCATCTTAAGGATATTTTGGGCTGAGACGATGGGGTTTTCTAAATATACAGTCATGTCATCTACAAACAGAGACAATTTGACTTCCTCTCTTCCTATTCAAATACCCTTATTTCTTTCTCTTGCCTGATTTCCCTGGCCAGAACTTCCAATACTATGTTGGATAGGAGTAGTGAGAGAGGGCATCCTTGTCTTGTGCTGGTTTTCAAAGGGAATGCTTCCAGCTTTTGTCCATTCAGTATGATATTAGCTATGGGTTTGTCGTAAAAAGCTCTTACTATTTTGAGATACCTTCTATCAATATCTAGTTTATTGAGAGTTTTTAGCATGAAGGGGTATTGAATTTTATAGAAGGCCTTTTCTGTATCTGTTGACATAATCATGTGATTTTTGTCATGGGTTCTGCTGATTTGCATATGTTGAACCAGCTTTGCATCCCAGGGATGAAGATGACTTGATTGTGATAGATAAGCTTTTTGATGTGCTGCTGGATTTGGTTTGCCAGTATTGTATTGAAGATTTTTGCATCTATATTCATTAGGGATATTGCCCTGAAATTTGAAATTTTCTTTTTTTCTTGGGTCTCTGCTGGGTTTTGGTGTCAGGATGATGCTGGCCTCATAAAATAAGTTCAGGAGGAGTCCTGTTTTTTCTGTTGTTTGGAATAGTTTTGGAAGGAATGGTACCAGTTCCTTTTTGTACCTCTGGTAGAATTAGAATGTGAATCCCTCTGGTCCTGGGCTTAATTTTGGTTGATAGGCTATTAATAACTGCCTCAATTTCAGAATTTGTTATTGGTCTATTCAGGGATTTGATTTCCTCCTGGTTTAGCCTTGCGAGCGTGTATTTGTTTAGGAATTTATCCATTTCTTCTAGGTTTTCTTGCAGTCTTGGCCGTTAGACGCTTGATGTTACTATTTATTTCTTATTGCATTGTCTGTGTCTTAAGAAGTTGTAATTGTTTTTGATAAGTTCATCTTTTTGTCTTTGTACTTAAGCTATCAATAGTTTACCCACCACACTTCGAGTGTCATAATATTCTGTGCTTTACTGTGTACTTACTATTACCAGTGAGTTTTGTACCTTGAGATTATTTCTTATTGCTCATTAACATCCTTTTATTTTTCAGACTGAAGAACTACCTTTAGCATTTCTTGAAGAGTAGGTCTGGTGTTCATGAAATCCCTGAGCTTTTGTTTGCTTGGGAAAGTCCTTATTTCTCCTTCATGTTTGAAGGATATTTTCGCTGGATATACTATTCTAAAGTGAAAGTTTTTTTCCTTCAGCACTTTAAATATGCTATGCACTTTAAATATGTCATATATCACTCCCAGCTTGTAAGGTTTCCTCTGAAAAATCTGCTGCCAGATGTATTGCAGCTCCATTGTGTGTCATATGTTTCTTTTCTCTTGGTGCTTTTAGGATCCTTTATTTATCTTTGACCTTTGGGAGTTTAATTATTAAATTTCTTCAGGTAGTCTTCTTTGGGTTATATCTGTTTGGTGTTCCTAATCTTCTTGTACTTGAATATTGATAACTTTCTCTAGGTTTGGTATGTTCTCTATTGTTATCCCTTTGAAGAAACTTTTTACCCTGATCTGTCTCTCTACCTCCTCTTTAAGGCCAAGTAACCCTTAGATTTGCCCTTTCTGAGCTATTTTCTAGATCTTTTAGATTTGTTTTTTTTTTTTTTGTTCTTGTTCTTTGTTCTTTTGTCTTTTCTGACTGTGCATTTTCAAATAGCCTCTCTTTAAGCTTAGTAGTTCTTTCTACCACCTGATCACTTCTACTATTAAGAGACTCTAATGCATTCTTCTGTATGTCAGTTGCATTTTTGAACTCTAGAATTTCTGCTTGATTCTTTTAATTATTTCAATTTCTTTGTTAAATTTATCTGATAGGATTCTGAGTTCCTTCTCTGCATTATCTTGAATTTCTTTGCGTTTCCTTAAAACAGCTATTTTGAATTCTCCTTCTGAAAGGTCACGTATCTTTGTTTATCCAGGATTGGTCCCTTGTGCTTTATTTTGTTCATTTAGTGAGGCCATGTTTCCCTGGATGGTCGTGATGCTTGGTGGTTATTTTTCAGTGTCTGGGTATTGAAGAGTTCGTTATTTATTGTAGTGTTTGCATTCTGGGCTTGTTTGTATCCTGTCCTTGGGAAGGCTTTCCTGGTAATCGAAAGGACTTGGGTGTCTTGTAAGTTTTTGGTCACTGCAGCTGTATTTGCATTAAGGGGCACCACAAGCCCAGTAATGCTGTGGTACTTACAGACTTATAGAGGTACCTCCTTGGTAGTGTTGGATAAGATCTGGAAGAATTCTCTGGATTACCAGGTAGAGACTCCTGTTCTCTTCTCTCACCTTCCACCAATCAGGTGGAGCCTCTCTCTCTGTGCTGAACTGACTGAAGCTGGGGGAGGGGTGACACAAGTGGCCATCACCACTAGGAGTGTGCTCTGTCAGACTGGAAGCCAGCACGGTGCTGGGTCTCATCCAAGGCCCACTGTAATCACTCTTTGGCTACTGATTATGTTAGCTGTGAGCCCTAGGGATCTATAATCAGCAGGTGGTGAAGCCAGCCAGGCTTGTATCCTTCCCTTCAGGGTAGCAAGTTCCCCTTGATATGGGGTGGGTCCAGAGATGCCATCCAGGAGCCAGGACCAGGAGTTGGAAACCTTAGAAATCTACCTGGTACTTTATTCTGCTGTGGCTGAGCTGGTACCCATGCCAGAAGACAAAATCCTTAGCACTTTTTCCTTCCTTTTCCCTAGGCAGAGGAGTTTCTCCCCATATCAACTACCACCATAAGCCCATGGGAGTGCTGCTAGGCTCTATCTATCTACTACTGTCAGTGCTTACTTAATGCCCAAGGCCTCTTTAGTCCACTTATGGTGAATGGTGCCAGGCCTGGGACTCACCCTTTAGAGCAGTTGGCTCCCCTTTGGCCCAGGGTAGGTCTAGAAATGGTATCTAAGAGCCAAGGCCTGGAATTGGGCAGCCCAAGAGCCCTCTTGGTCCTCTACCCTACTTGGCCGAGCTCGTACATTTCCTTTACTCTTTCTACTGCTTTTCTGAAGCAGAAGTTGTTTCTCCTTGTAGTTGTCAGAGTTGTGAATATGCTAGGCACACCTGAGGCCAGCACATCTCAGAGTCTCACTCAAGACCTACTGCGTGACCCGGTTACCACTGCTGTCTTATTCAAAGTCCGAGGCCGTCAGCAGATGATGAATCCTACCAGGATGGGTCCTTCCCTTAAAGGCAGTGGATTTCCTTCTGGCCAAGGGTGTGTCTAGAAATGTTGTTTGGGAGGTAGGGCCTGGAAGGAGGGCCTCATTACTCTGCCCAGTTTCCTATCTTACTACAGCTGAGATGGTATCCAAGTTACAAGACGAAGTCATTTTTACTTTCCCCTCTCCTCTCCTCAAGCAGAGGGAAAAGGCCTCTTTTGGACCTGCAAGCTGTACAGCCTGGCACTTGGGGAGGGGTTTTACAAGCCTTCCCTTACCTGCCCTGGCTGATATCTCACTAGTTCACATGCCCTCCAAGTCCACTGACTTTGAGCCCCAGCACAGTAGTAGGACTTGCCTAGGTGTTACAGTCCTTGTGGCCTAGACTGCCTTTCAAGTTTATTTAAGACCTCAGAGCACTTTAACCTGTGATGTCAAGGCTTCCCGAAACTCAGATTTGGACTACTGGGATGAGCAGTTGCCCTCTGGCCAGGACATGTAATGCCCCTTCTGTGGGTGTCCGCTAAGTTTTGCCTGGTGTTGGCAGCACTGAGTTTCAATGCAAATTCCCACAGTCACTGTGTTGTCCCTCCCTCAAGCCATGTGCTTTTATTTGCTATTTGGCTACTTCTGGGGGCTGGAGAACGGGTGTTGGCATTTCAAGATTGCCTTTCCTACGCTCCTCTATGCCTCTTTCAGCTTATGAAGTTAAAATCATGTACTGTGATCAGTCACCTGGGATTTGGTCCTTAGGAAGGTACTTTTTTTGTTTAGATGGTTGTTAAATTTGGTGTTCCTGTGGGGAGGCTGATCAGAGGCTTTTATTTGGCTATCTTGCTCTGCCTCTCTCTTTTCTTATGGTTCTTTTGTTTACTTATTTTTGCTTTTTGCTTGGCCGTCATTTCAGTTATCTCTGTAGTGAATAGATATTTTTCTTGCCCATGGCCAACACCTGGCTCTTGTCCTCTTTGGGGTTGGTCACTTGGGTGATGATGGTCAGGCCATCGATGAGTATGTGGCATGCCAGCTACTTACCTCTGAATTTTTTTTTTTTTTTTTACACGGAGACCCACTCTGTTGCCCAGGCTGGAGTGCAATGGCATGATCTTGGCTCACTGCAACCTCCACCTTCTGGGTTTGAGTGATTCTCCTGCCTCAGCCTCCTGGGTAGCTGGGATTACAGGCACACACCACCATGCCTAGCTAATTTTCTTTTACTTTTAGTAGAAACGGGGTTTCTCTATGTTGGCCAGGCTGGTTTAGAACTCCTGACTTGAGGTGATTCACCTGCCGGGGCCTCCCAAAGTGCTAGGATTACAGGTGTGAGCCACTGTACCTGACTGCCTCTGAAACCTTAAGAATCAAATATGTTACTTACTGGCCAGTGTCAGCTTCATTCATTTAGTCACACTGTTCCTGCTTCTTCACATTTCAATTTCCTGACTCTACTTTCTTTCTATATGTTGTTCCCTTCTGTTACTACTTTATGATGCAGTTTAGAGTCAGTCCAGCTAAGATACCTTGTTCCATCAGTCACTTCATGCAATCTATTTCCGGTATCCTTAACTCTATCCTTTCCATTATACTCGCCTATCAAAACCAAAATCTGAGATCGGTGATGCTGTTTGCTTTTTTTAAGATTCATATTCTGAAAACTGAATGCTGCTGGAAAAGATCTCACAACTGAAAGTTTGTTGTCTTCAGCCTCAGTAATGTCCAGAATACCCCCAGAATACCCCCCTCTTCCCTTCTCTGTGGCAACTGTGTCAGAACTTCCCCTGTCTTCTAGAACTTCTGTCATGCCACCTTTGTCATTTACTCTAAGCATCTTCTGTTTTATATAAAGGCCATTATGTGGCATTTAATTCTTGTTACAAAATCCTCAAATGTGCATATTCATCCTTCTATGCTTCCTGTGTAGTACTGAGGAAGAGACATCGCTCTCATTTATAACTGTTTCTTCCATTTAGGTTCTGAATACTAACTACACCTATCTTCTGTAAGATATTATTCACTCAATTATTTCTTTTTTTCTACTTCTTTTCCTCTTACCTCCTTTTCTTCTATATCACCATTCAAATGTGATCAGGTTTTTACCAAAAACCTTAACTTATTGTCCCCCTCCAGTTACTGTGTTAGCTCCTTTTATTTAGAAAGACAATTATCTGCATTCACCGATTCTACTTCCTCACCTCCATCTCACTCCTCAATCCATTGTAATCATTTGCCATTCTAAAATTGCTTTTGCCTAGTTAATTAGTGCCTCTTTTATTGTAAAAACTAATGAACACCTCTCAATCTTTTTCTTTATTTTACAAATATTTGGTCACGTTGATCACTTTATTTTACAAATATTTGGTCATGTTGACCACATATATTTTTTTTACCTTGCCAGTTTTTATGACTTGACCCTTGGTTTTTTTTCCAACTCTTCTAATTACTTGATTCCTTTATAGATTTCCTCTGCCTAGTTCTTAAATATCTTATGCTCATTTCTTTAACTCTAGATTCTCCCTGGGTCATGTCATTTACTCCTACGGTTTCAGTGATATTTATGTTGATAATTCCTAAACCTTTATCCTTAGCCCATATTCTCTCCAGAGATTTATATTACCCAATATTTAGGTGCTTGTGGAACATTTCTGTGTAGCATGTTTTAAAGTATCTGAAGCTTAACATGTCCAAAGAGAACTGATTTTTCATCTTTCCTTTCTCTTTACATCATTCATTCATTCATTTGTTTAGAAGGAGTCTCACTCTGTCACGCAGGCTGGAGTACAGTGGTGTGATCGCTGCTTATTGCAGCCTCTACCTCCCACGTTCAAGTGATTGTCTGCCTCAGTCTTCTGAGTAGCTGGGATTACACGTATATGCCACTATGCCCAGCTAATTTTTGTTTTCTTTGTATTTTTGGTAGAGATGGGGTTTTACCATGTTGGCCGGGCTGGTCTTGAACTCCTGACTTCAAGTGATCTGCCTGCTTTGGCCTTCCAGTGTGTTAGGATTATAGGCATGAGCTCCTTCCACCCAGCTCCTTCTGCTCACATCTAATCAGCTACTTAATCCTCTCAATTTTTACTCCCATTTTCTCTCAAAATAATTCACTTTTTAAAATCTCTAAGTCTCTACCCTAGTTTAGGCCATCACTGACTCTCACAGATTACTGCAACAGTTTTCTAACTAGGCTGTGTGTTTCCAGTCTAGACCATTTTCCATATTTCAGCCAGAGTGAACTTCCAGTTGTTTAATGATATCCTTCTTAAAACTCTCAAAAATTCTTAAAAATCTTCTTAAATCTCTTGTCTCCTAGATACTGCTAAGGACTCTTGATGGTAGATAACAGAAACTCAACTCACACTAGGTTTAACAAAGAGGACAAGATTGGAAGGTTTTGTAAGTGCAGAAATAACGAGTGTAGCTGGGCCCCATAAGACACATGGAAGCAGGATTTGGAATACTGCCAATACTTTCTTCTCCTTGCTTTTTCTCCTCTCTGAATTCTGGCTTCATTCTCTTCTCACTCTTTCTTTTAAGTGGCAAAGCATATGGCTATCAGTTTTATTACAGCTTCATGTTTCTGCTGTCATGAGATGAACGAGACTGGTTGGAACCTAGTTCATGCAATATTCACTCTGTTTAAAATGCCAGTTACCTCCTAGGTTGTCTCAGATGGTGTCCATCTCTGAACCAGTCAGCTGTAGATAGGGAAGAAGATGCTATGATTGGCCTATTTTGTTGTTGTTGTTGTTACTGTTTTGTTCATTCTTAATCCAGTCTTGAATGAGGGAGATAGAATCTTAAGGAGATAAAAGCTCTTGTTTCCATTTGAACTTCATGAATAGAGTGTAAAGAAAGAACACTTTACAGAAGGGATGGTAGTCTCTACTGAGTCTACAAAGTATTAGATCCCTACAGTGCATTTGCTTGTAGGATAATACAGGCAGTCCCTGCTTTGTCTGGTAGTGAGAGTCTGTAAAAACGATTGTGCAAGCAGAAACTGCAAAGTGGTTTTAATCAATGGGAAGATTATGATGGACTTTTAAAAAAATTTGTCAAACAATTGAAAACTCTTGTCAGTTATAATAGTATAGGGAAATGAAAAAAATAGTAAAGTGAGTAGTACATTAATTTTAAACCTTAGAAACATTGAGAATTAAAGTGGTTTATTTCTTTGTAAAAATATATATTAAGAGTAACTTAAACAGTGCTTGTCCTCTTCTCATCCTGTGACATAGGATACAGAGCGAATATCTTTTTCATGCGTAGGTGAAGTTTGGATCAGCTTCAGTGTTTTATCCAATGTTGTGAAATCTCCAAGAGTTCCTTTGCTGGTGCCACTTCTTCTGGGACATTTTCATCCTTATGCTGTAACCACTTTTCTCATTAATGCCAATAAGTTCCCTTCTTTCTCTGGCTGCATAGAATCTGTTGAAAAGCAGCATTGTCATCATTCCCACAGTGAGCTGTTTCTTCTGTAACTTAATTTATGTTTGATTTGAATTTTACTTCTTGCATGATCACTGTTTCTTTGTTTCTCTTTAATATTTGTGGGATAATGGCCATTTTTGTAAAATGTAATGCATATTTATTATTGGAAGACAAGGAGGTAACATAGCTCCATAGTTTGCTGTTTGTGCATGCACTGAACAACAACAATATATAGTGAGTGACCAGTCACTGACAGAACTGATGTGATTGGTCAATGATCATGATACACATCTGTTATTTATATAGTGATTTATAGACTGATGAGTTGGCAGCAAAGTTTGTACTTCATGCAGTTATTCACAGTTAACAAATATACTGGGGTTGTTGGCATTTGAACTGGGGCATTGGTGTTATTTAACACAATCATGATAACTGAAATTTTTGCATATCAGAACTGTGCCATGTGAGACTGCCTGTATTAAGACACACATTGCCTATTATATGACACTATATTATTTGGCCTCTGCTTTTGTTTTTAGATTCACCTAAGGCCTTCTTCCTTAGAACTATGTTCACACAGACCTAAGCCCATGCATTTCTCTCGTTTGAATTCCCCTGCCTCTTCCCCAGTCTTCCATACCTCTATACCATCCTCTTCTGTTTGTTTGCATCTACTTACCCTTTAAATTTTTCTGTAGACATTGCTTTCTCTGAAAAAACTTTTCTGTTCTTTCACATTTGAATTAACTAATCAGCCTGTGGTCTTCCCGTATTACACAGACTTTCTGTTGTAATATCACATATGGATCACATTGTATTGTTCTTCTTTTTACTCACCTGTCACCACTACTACACAGTGTTTTCCATGCAGGTAGAGACTATGCAGTGCAGTTCCTTGCTATATTCCCAAGGCCTAGCACTGTGTAGAACAAAATAGGTACTTAGTAAAATTCCTTTGATGTAGTGAAAATAATCAGAATTTTGGTGGGGCATGTATACTACAATATCATAAGAAGGTATTCTGGAGGAATGTAGTATAGACTATTTAAACATAGGTATGAATTATGAAATATTGATAATTTATGCTTCCTTATACTTTAAATGAAATATATATTTGATAGCATACATTTTATGACTCTTGTATTTAATAACTATATTACAGAAAATCAATCATAATTGGAAAAATTGCTTCATATGATATTGTAGGTGCTTGTTAAATCAATGAAGCTGCTTGTTAAATCCATGAAGCAGTAAGTTAGAGTTATGCCTTTTCTTTGGTTCTAATGACTATTTTCATTTATTTTTAAGGTATCTTCATGTTTTAATGATCTTCTGGTCATTTGTTGCTGGAGTTGTCACATTCTACTGCTCACTAGGACCTGATTCTCTCTTACCAAATATATTCTTCACAATAAAATACAAACCCAAGGTAAAATTATGTGTTCTTACTGCGTTCAATATGTATCAGCCTCAGCTATCTATTATTTGAAAGCCTGCTAAAGCAGTGTATTTTTTTGTTAACCTATAAAAATTATTTTTTAAAAATTTCTTCTCTTTTTTTCAGGTACTATGCTAAAAGTGATTTAAAAAATCTGTCTAATATTAATGATGGAAGTCTATTAGAAAATTTTCAAAATATAATGTGTATATGTGTATGCTTTTAAGGCATACAATTCTCCTAGGAAGAGCTATAAAAAGAAAATGTGGCACAAAATTTTCAGAAAGTGGGGATCCACAATTTTAGGGTGTCCTCTATTAACCACGAGGACAATAAATTAAATCAGAGGTTCCCAAAGCTGGTTGTACAGTAAATCTCCTGGGGAATTAAAAAATACAGATTGCTGGGCTGTATCACCATGTTTTGATTGACTAGCTCTGGGTTAGAGCCATGTAATCAGTGCTTGTTAGAAGCTTTCCAGGTGATTCTGAGGCACAGACTCAGGAAATTTGAGGTTAAATGATCTAATCGTACTAAATTTTTAAATGTTTATATGATATAATTAGGCAGTTTGCATAACCAAAGTAATTTATTTCTGAAATGTAAAGAAGGGTGGTAATGTGTTGGATCTATCTCTGTAAAGCAAGGTTCTGGTCTGTAGATCAAGGTTTAGTGTTCTATCTTTTTTTTGAGATAGAATCCTGCTCTTTTGCCCAGGCTGGAGTGCAGCGGCACCATCTTGGCTCATTGCAATGGTACAATCTTGGCTCACTGCATCCTCTGCCTCCCAAGTTCAAATGATTTCTGCTGCCTCAGTCTTCCATGTAACTGGGATTACAGGCACACGCCACCAAGCCCAGCTAATTTTTGAATTTTAATAGAGATGGCGTTTTGCCAGTTTGGCTGGTCTCGAACTCCTGATCTCAGCTGATCCACTTGCCTTGGCCTCCCAAAGTGTTAGGATTATGTAATCCTTCAAAATACCAACAAACCTGAGACAAGACACTACCTCAACTTAAGGAACTATTAAGACTTAAAGATATACCACTTGCCTTGGCCTCCCAAAGTGTTAGGCCGAAGTGTTGGCCTCCCAAGGAGGCCACGGCAAGTGGGATATCTTTAAGTCTTAATAATTCCTTAAGTTGATGTAGTATCTTATCTCAGGTTTGTTGGTATTTCTACTCAGAGGAAACACAACTGAAAGTGGTGCCCCATATTTTATCAGAAACTATAGTAGTTACCTCATAACTTTTTCATTAAATTCAAGATTTTAGAGAAAGAAAAAATAGTTTTTTTCTTATTATACCTCTGAGGTAGAGTGTCAGTTTCTTTTCCCTTGCTTCCTTTTTTTGAGACAGGCTAGATTTGCACAGACTAGAGTGCAGTGGCAGGATCACTGCTTACTGCAGCCCCAAACTCTCGAGCTCAGGTGATCCTGCTACCTCAGCCTCCTGGGTAGCTGAGACTAGGCATGTGACACCATACCCATCTAATTTTTGTATTTTTTTGTAGAGACAGGATTTTGCCATGTTTCCCAGGCTGGTCTCAAACTCCTGGGCTCAAGTCATCCACCCACCTCGGTCTCCCAGATTGCTAAGATTATAGGTATGAGCCACTTGTCTGTGCCTGGCCAAGTTATCATTTCCAAATATAGATTGAATTTTTTTTAAGTGAACATAGCAATTGATTTTAACTTTAAGCTTGGAAATATGTTAAAGACAGCTCTCCCCACCACCTCTCGTTTTCTTTTTTTAGCAGTTTGGACTTCAGGAATTATTTCCTCAAGGTCATAGCTGTGCCGTTTGTGGTAAAGTGAAATGTAAACGACATAGGTAAGTTAAATATTTTTTTTTTTGTTGATCCTTCTAATTACATTTGGATTTCAAGTGATTTAGTTGTATAATTTTTCTTTAGGCCTTCTTTGCTACTTGAAAACTACCAGCCATGGCTAGACCTGAAAATTTCTTCCAAAGTTGATGCATCTCTCTCAGAGGTAACTGATTTAAAATTAACAGAAATGGTTAAATGCTTGTGGAAAAATTTTTTAGAATTTTTTACCAAATAATTATGGAACATCTTAATACACTTCACCTAAATCAGTTCTGGGTTAGGTAGTTGATTATTGCAAACTAAGCCACTTGAACAGTAAGCTAGAAATGTTTTTGAATCTCATGTTTAATTTATACATTTTAGCTAAGGAAAGTACTGCTTTACCTGAAACAGTCATGGAAGCACTGCTTTACCTGAAACAGTCATAAAGATGAAGACAGTAATCTTTATGATAAAGGCAGTAGAAATATCATTTTGTAATTCCAAAAGGAACCCTGGAGTGCAAGGAGCAAATAGATATATATCTTACTGAATTATGACCCCAGTTTTGACACTAATTGAAGTATAGAGTAGGGAATGGGATATTTTTTACTACTTCTGCATAATACTGGAATGGAAAGCATGTTCTCGTATCTTTATTATAGTTAAATTTTATATGTATCTTTTTGGTAACATGTTTTATTTTTTATTTTATTTTTTGAGACAGAGTTTCGCTTTTGTTGCCCAGGCTGGAGGGCAATGGCGTGATCTTGGCTCACTGCAACCTTTGCCTCCCAAGTTCAAGCGATTCTTCTGCCTCAGCCTCCCTAGTAGCTGGGATTACAGGCATGTGCCACCATGCCCAGCTGTGTTTTAGATACTTGTCTTCTCAGTGGTTTTGACAAAACACTCAAGTCAGTGAAGAGAAGGAATGAGGTCTCCTTTGTTCCTAGTACCAAGTATTGGATCATGAATATTTTTGGTAGCTGATCAAAGTGTATTGAATTAAACTGGATGCTAATTAGTTGAAGAAGAGCAGTAGGCATCTGATTCCCATTTAGTTGTTCTTTATCCTATTTTGTATCCTGCATAAAAGCCCATTAAAACTTGGCATTTTTTCCTTTGCTTCTCTAAGGCCTTTTTCATCTTCAAGATACCTTGATTTAAGACTCTGTCTAATATGGTAGTTACTGGCCACATGTGGCTATTAATAAACACTGCAAGTGTGCTAGTCCAAGTTGACATGTGCTCTGTGTGTGAAATATATAGTGGATTTTGAAGATTTAGTAAGATAAGACTTAGAAAAATGGAATGTAAAGTATCTCATTTTTTATATTGATTACATGTTGAAATGATACCATTTTGGATATGTTGGGTTAAATGAAATATAAAATTAATTTCACCTATTTCTTTTTACTTTGTAAAACATGTAGCTACTAGAAAATTTAAAATTAATGTGTGACTTACATTTCTGTTGGAGACTGCCAAGTTGAGGTCTGTTGAAGAAAACTTCTAACAGCTATTATTTGTGTCTTTAACATGTCAGATATTCATTCATAAAAATGAAAGGACTTTTATAAAACTCTTGGTCCAGTACCTGGCACATATTGGTGTTCAATAAATATTAGCTCTTACATTTAAAAACATATTTTGAGATTTCACAGGTAGGAACTGGGCTAGGCTGTAGTGATTAAAAGTGAAATAAGACATGGTCCCTTTCTACTTTAGAAGTGAAGGCAGGCATATAAACAGGTATTCACAATATAACTTAACGCAGGCAATAATGGCAAAAAAATTAAGATATATAGAATTGATATAGAGGAGAAGTAAATAACTATTGAGAGGGACAATCAAATCGGATAACTAGAGATTTGCCAGACTAATAGTGCGGGAAAGAGTATTTCAGGATTTAGGTAGAGCTTTCAAAAGGATAGAGAGGCTTGAAATAAGGTAGAGGGTTCAGCAAACTGGAGAGTAAAATGTGAGGGAGGATGTGGGCAATGAGGAAACAATATTCTAGTCGTTAATATTTAGTGATATACTTACTATATATTAGGCACTGTGCTAAGGTCATGCATTATTTTATGTAATCTACATATAACCTATGAAGTGGGTACTATTATTGATAATTTTACCAAAGGTAAATGAAATTTAGAGTTTTTTTTTTTTTTTTTGAGACGGAGTTTCACTCATGTTACCCGGGCTGGAGTGCAATGGCGCGATCTCGGCTCACCGCAACCTCCGCCTCCTGGGTTCAGGCAATTCTCCTGCCTCAGCCTCCTGAGTAGCTGGGATTACAGGCACGTGCCACCATGCCCAGCTGATTTTTTGTATTTTTAGTAGAGACGGGGTTTCACCATGTTGATCAGGATGGTCTCGATCTCTTGACCTCGTGATCCACCCACCTCGGCCTCCCAAAGTGCTGGGATTACAGGCTTGAGCCACCGCGCCCGGCGAAATTTAGAGTTTTAATAATGTTCTCAAGTTTCATATTTGGCTGATTGCAGAACTCAATCAAAAACTCAGATCTGGTTAAGTTCTTAATTGGTATTTTATATGGCCCTTTAGAAATCACACTATCAAATGACTTTAAGGGCTATGCTGATGGAGTTAAGATTAATTGATACTGCAAGTCAGTGATTTTCTTGAGTTTTCAGATGAGACTCATAGGGTGCACTGGGAGTGAAAAGGAAGTAATGCAGCTGCCGCATGCCAGCAGCTGCCCTTCGAAATCAGTGCAATTTCACCTTTCTTATTTTCATATATTCAGGTTTGATACATTGAGGATTTCTTGAAAGAGGATGATGTGGTCAGATAGATGTTTTAGGTTACTTTGGCAGCTCTATTTAGGATGGAGGGAAGTGAGCTTGGAAGCAGGGAGGTGAGAGGCCATTGCTGCAGTATGAGGGGTAAGAAAATGAGGACCCAAGCAATGGTGCTGTAGAAGAGCACCACTTAGGATATAAAATCAGTAGGATTTGGTGATTGATTGGATGTGGGAAATAAAGGAAGAACAGATGTTTAATGATAACTCTTTCTAGTCTCTTCTCTCTATCCTATTCATTGTTATCCCTGTTTATATGTATCTTCATTTCCCAACTCATATAAACAATGCTTAGTTTTTGTACTAAAAAAATCTAAATTATTGTTCTCTTGATATTTAAAGTAGAGAATTCACAGCCTTTGTTACTGCTGCCAGAGAAGTATGTGATCTGTTTTTGGAAGGATTAGATTAGATATGCTGTTTTGTGGCCTCCCTACTGCTTTTTTAAGTTACTGCCCAATGTTCGAACTCCTTGTAAAAATTATGACATCCTGCTACACCCAAATACAAGAAATGGAAAATTTAACACCCAGGGTTTGTTTTGTTTTATTTCATTTTGTTACTTTTTCACTCCTGTAGCTTACGTACTGATTTTGAGTGTATAGGTAAAATTTTCACAAGGTGAGCATATCTGTGTTACTGGCATTCAGATCAGGAAAAAAACTTTATCAGCATCCCATAATACCCCTTCATGTTCCCCTCTAGCCACTATACTTCCTTCAGAGGTACCTACTGACACCTAATTTTGACCCCTTACATAAATCTTGCTGCTTGTTTCTTCGTTGTATTCTGAAAATACTGACTTACAAAGTTGGGAATGCAAAGGACTAACTTGCTCTTTTTCTTCTTTCCATAGCACACTTTTGGTTCAGTTAAGCTTCAGGCTCAGGAACAATTTATTTAACTTTTTGTTTGATTATGAGAATATTTAGAAATACTTGCATGTTATTCTAATAATAAGTTTTCCTATTTGTAGAATTTTTATGGTTTTCCAAGTGTTTTCTCATATGTTCTCTTTGATCCTCAAAATCATAGAAGGTTGAAATATACATTTTGTCATGTGAAAGCCTTATATTGCTGTCATTGTTTTTGTTTTTTTGCGACAGGGCTCACTTGTTGCCCATGCTGGAGTGCAGTGGCAGCATCTCGACTCATTGCAACCTCTGCCTCTCAGGCTCAAGTGATCCTCCTGCCTCAGCCTCTCAAAATAGCCGGGACTGCAGGTGCATGCCGCTACACCCGGCTTATTCTTGTATTTTTTGTAGATACAGGGTTTCATCATGTTACCTATGCTGGTCTCAAACTCATGAGCTTAAGTGAACACCTGCCTTGACCTCCCAAAGTACTGGGATTACAGGTGTGAACCACCACTCCTGGCCTACTGTCATTATTTGTGATAATAAAATTGGTTCTTGGTAATGTTATACATTACCAAATAGTACCATTTATTTTCCAAAAACTAATTAATGTTATGTTTCTTTAAAAAATAATTTTTATGCAGGTTCTTGAATTAGTGTTGGAAAACTTTGTTTATCCTTGGTACAGGTATGTTCTTTTTATAAGATCTTTTTCTTTGATACAGTGAATACTATTAAGTTGAGCATGCTAATGATGTGTTTTTGGTGTAGGCCACGATTTCTTAACTTCGTCACTATTTACATTTTAGGCAAAATAATTATTTGTTGTGGAGGCTGTACTGTGCATTATGTGATAATTAGCAGCACCCCTGGCTTCTCCCATTAGGTGGTAGCAGACCTCTCTGCCACCAGTTTTGACCAATAAAAATGTCTTCAGAGGTAGCCAGATATGACCTGGAAGGCATAACTGGCCCTATTTAAGAACCACTGATACAGGTATCAGTTAATTAATAATTTAGTGATAATAAAGAAGAAGAAAACTTAGGCTGCATTTTGAGACGAAAGTAACTTGTAGAATTCCTTATCCCTCCTAGATGTAGTGATTTAATAATTTTGTATTCAGTTTTCACGTTTGAAATTATTGTACCTTTTGGAAGGGAATCTATATTCATATATTTCATTAAATTGAAAGATAACTTCAGCAGTTTTCCTGGAGAATAAATGTTTTTTTTTTTTGCCCCAGAGTACCTTTGTTTTTGGTGTATGCCACATATGTACAAGGGCCTTGTACTTTTGAAGATACAGAAAATACTTTAGATTTGAAAGAAATTTATTTTTAGAATCAGAGAGATCCAACTTATATCATTTAATAAATACATGTTTTCTTAAGCATCACATGTTTAATATATGTGTATATGTATTTGAACACTTGCATCTCTATGGCTTATACATGTGATATTTAATGACATCTACCCCAATTTTATATTGATTAAGTATATTTTGAATTTTTTTTTTTTTTTTTTTTTTTTTTTTTTTTTTTTTTTTTTTTTTTTGAGATGGAGTCTTGCTCTGTTGCCTGGGCTGGAGTGCAGTGGCACGATCTCAGCTCACTGCATCCATCACCTCTCAGGTCAAGTGATTCTCCCACCTCATCCTCCCAAGAAGCTGGGATTACAAGTGTGCACCACCATGCCTGGCTAATTTTTGTATTTTTAGTAGAGATGGAATTTTGCCATGTTGCCCAGGCTGGACTCAAACTCTTGACCTCAAGTGATCCACCTGCCTTGGCTTCCCAAAGTGTTGGAATTATAGGCGTGAGCCACCATGCCTGGCTGAATTTTCTAATTAAAAAAAAAAAAAATGCTACTAGTTGAATTCTTCCGGAATGTGTTACCACAAATGCAATATCCAGTTTCTATGCTGTATTTTCTTGAAAAGCTATGTAAATTAATTTTTTACATTTGTCTTAATGTAAAAAGACATGTAAAAGCTATGTAAAAATGTAAATGTAAAAGCTATGTAACTTAATCTTTTACATTTGTCTTAAATGTCTGGCATTTGCCATTTAATTAAAGTTGATGGTTTGATGGTGAGGCCTTTTGTAAAATGAATCCTTTTGTGAAGACTTCCTTACCTTCTCCCATCTCTGCGTTATGACACTTTAGACGAAATTTGGTTGTATTTCTAAGTGTGAAAGTATATTTTCTTCTCAGTGGTAGCTATTGATTCTGTAATATCCCCTTCTTTAGGGTTAATAGTGGGAGGCATGGTTGATGCAATTATCTTTCCTATTCTGCCAAGAAAGTTAACAATTAGCACCATTTTCAAGTTTAAGATATTGTCATTCTTTCTTTTCTTGCCTTTGATTAGGGAAGTGTTCTAATTCTAGGGACCTCAAAACATCAGGAAAATGAAAGTAACTCCTCAGCTGAAGGTTGTCAGAATTTCTGTTTTACAAAATGTTTGAGTTTCATTTAATTTCTTTTTCAAATAGAGCATAACTTTATTTTAACTTTTAGAATTTACATATAAGTATTTTAAACTGTTTAAAAATTTTGTATTAATTCTATTGCTTCTCCTAAATTGTTCATTGTTTTACTTCTTTAAACTTTCTTTGATGTTGCTTAGAACATGATCTCAGCATTGTAAAAATAAATTGTACTCATGTATGTCTGCAAGGAAATAAATGTTACAATTTAGTTAATGGGGATTATGTCTTGATGCTAGAATTATGGTAGATGTTTGTTTTCTTTTTTGTACAGTTCTTTTATTCTACAATGAAATGTATTGTTTGTAAATGAAAAAGGAAAGTAGGTTAAGTAAACAGACAAAAGGGAATTTTTCGCTTGTTTTCTTGAAGGTGAAACTGTATTTCTCTGAACTTCTGAATATTTGTTTTTCTCCTTATTGAAGGGATGTGACAGATGATGAATCCTTCGTTGATGAACTGAGAATAACATTGCGGTTTTTTGCATCTGTCTTAATAAGAAGGATTCACAAGGTATATATTTTAGTGAGAAATTTGGGGATTTGGGGCTTTATTATTAATGAAAGAGATTTAAAACAATTTTTCGTGGGTACATGGTGAGTGTATATATTTATGGGGTACATGAGATACTTTGATACAGGCGTGTAGTAAGTAATAATCACATCATGGAAATGGGGTGTTCATCCCTCAAGCATTTATCTTTATATTACAAACAATGCAATTATAATCTTTTAGTTGTTTTTAAATGTACAATTAAGTTATTGACTATAGTCGTCCTGTATTATCAAATATTGGATCTTACTCTTTCTAAGTGTATCTTGTAGGAGATTATTTTAAATCTTATTTTTACTTTCTCCTATACCATGCATGTTTGTTTTATCTTCATTTTTTTCAAGTTAAAAAATTAGTGAATAAGTTTTGATCCATTGATCAGTTTTGCTTGCTTGCTTTCTTTTCTCTTTTCTTTTCTTTTCCTTTTCCTTTCTTTTCTGATGGAGTCTTGCTCTGTCCCCAGGCTGGAGTGCAGTGGCATGATCTCAGCTCACTGCAACCTCTGCCTCTCTGGTTCAAGGGATTCTCCTGACTCAGCCTCTCGAGTAGCTGGGATTACAGACGCACGTCACCACACCAGCTAATTTTTGTATTTTTAGTAGAGATGGGATTTCACCATGCTGGCCAAGATGGTCTTGATCTCTTGACCTCGTGATCCACCTGCCTCAGCCTCCCAAAGTGTTGGGATTACAGGCATGAGCCACTGCACCCGGCTCAGTTTTGCTTTCTTTCATTTTAATGCTTATCTTGGTTTGTAGAAATTAGAAATGAAAAGACAGCCATAGAAAAAAAGTCATGTTCCAGTTAGATGTTTTTTGTTTTTGAGATGGTGTCTCCCTCTGTCACCCAGGCTAGAGTGCAGTGGCACGATCTTGGCTCATTGCAGCCTCTACCTCCTGGGTTCAAGTGGTTCTCCTGCCTCAGCCTCCCTGAGTAGATGGGATTACAGATATCTGCCACCATGCCCAGCTAATTTTTTTTTGTATTTTTAGTAAACACAAGGTTTCACCATGTTGCCCAGGCTGGTCCTGAACTCTGGACCTCAGGTGATCCACCCTCCTTTGCCTCCCAAAGTGCTGGGATTACAGGCATGAGCCACCATGCCTGGCCTCAGTTAGATGAATTTATTGAGTAAATGGCAATGATTATGATCTACTTTAAATATTTTTCTTGGCTGGGCGAGGTGGCTCATGCCTATAATCCTAGCACTTTGGGAGGCTGAGGTGGGTGGATCACTCAGGTCAGGAGTTTGAGACCAGCCTGGCCAACATGGTGAAAGCCCATCTCTATACTAAAAATACACACAATTAGCTGGGCATAGTGGTGGGCTTCTGTAATCCCAGCTACTGGGGAGGCTGAGGCAGGAGAATCACTTGAACCTGGGAGGTGGAAGTTGCAGTGAGCCAAGATTGTGCCATTGCACTATAGCCTGGGCAACAAGAGCAAAACTCTGTCTCAAAAAAACAGAACAAAACAAATATTTTTCTCAAGCTATATTTTGTGCATATTTGGATCTTTGCCTGTATATATTTGTAGAACATTGTCTTAGACACACTTGTCTACTGCTTTGTCAGGTCAATAGGATTGACTGTACTGACAATGTATTAATATCTTGCCAGATGCAATGGCTCATGCCTGTAATCCCAGCACTTTGGGAGGCCGAGGCAGGCAGATCACCTGAGGTCAGGAGTTGAAGATCAGCCTGGCCAACATGGTGAAACCCCGTCTCTAGTACAAATAACAAACAAAATTAGCCAAGCATGGTGGTGTGTGCCTGTAGTCCCAGTTTCTTGGGAGGCTGAGGCAGGAGAATATATATATCTGCCACTAGTAATAAAGATTAATCTTGTTAAATGATTCTATACCTGTTTGAGAAGTGAACAGTATAGTCAACTGCTGTAGAAAAGATGTGCAAAAAACATAAATAGTAGTTCACAAAAGAAGATACAAAATGGCCAATGAATACTTGAAAGTAGGTTGTCTCACAGCAAATAAATGTAATTTTTTTAATGAGATATTGTTCTTTTTCTTATCAGACTGGGAAAGGTAAAAAAGAGTGTTAATATCTAGTATTGGTGAAGTATGGAAAGCAAGTTCAAATTCAAATTGGTATAATTCTCACATTTGAAGGCAGTTTGGTAGTCTTTATTAAGACTTAAAAACATCTATACTCCAGGCCATGCATGGTGGCTCACGCCTATAATTGGGGTGGGTGAGGTGGGCAGATCACTCTAGGTCGGGAGTTTGAGATCAGCCTGGCCAACATGGTGAAACCTCGTCTCTACTAAAAATACAAAAAAATTGACTGGGTGCAGTGGTTCACGCCTGTGAACCCAGCACTTTGGTAAGCCCAGGTGGGTGGATCACCTGAGGTCAGGAGTTTGAGACCAGCCTGGCCAACGTGTCGAAACCCTGTCTCTACCAAAAAATACAAAAATTAGCTGTGTGTGCGTCTGTAATTCCAGCTACTTGGGAAGCTGAGGCAGGAGAATTGCTTGAGCCTGGGAGGTGGAGGTTGCAGTGAGCTTAGATCATGCCACTGTACTCTAGCCTGGGCGACAGAGTGAGACTCCATTTCAAAAAAAAATTATAATAATCAAAGATATGTATAAAAAGGTATGTTCAAAGATTTATTGCAGTATAATTTATAAGTAAAACTGAAAAGAAAAATTAATGTCTACTAAGATTGTTAGTTGAGTAAATATAATACACCCTAATTATAGAATTCTATACAGCCGTGAACAATCATCTTGTAGAATAATACTTATTTTCATGGGAAAATATTTATCTTAAATTGTTAAGCAAAGGGAATGCATATATGCTGCTAGTGGGAAAGTAAATGAGTTCAGCCATTCTGGAAAGCAGTTAGGAGATTTCTAAAATAACTTAGAACAGAATCCAAATGAATATAAATTGTAGACATGAAATCAACGTAGATACCCGTCAGTGGTGGACTGGATAAAGCAAATGTTGTACGTATACACCATAGAATACCATACAGCCATAAAAAAGAATGAAACCTTCTCCTTTGCAGCAACATGGATGCAGCTGGAGGCCATTATCCTAAATGAATTAAAACAGGAACAGAAAATCAAATATTAGAGGTTCTCATTTATAAGTATGAGCTAAACATTGGGTACACATGGACATAAAGAAGGGAACAATAGACATAATGACTTACTGAGGGTGGAGAGCGGGAGGAAGATGAGGATCAAAAATACTGGGTACTGTGCTCATTACTTGCGTGATGAAATAATCTGTAGACCAAACTCCCATGACATGCAATTTGCTCCTGTAATGAGCCTGCACATGTACTGTCCGAACCTAACATAAAAGTTGGACAGAAAAAGGGGGGAAAAATCAAATATACAAAGGAGAAAAGAAACAATCAAGTGGAATAGATTGGAAACTAATATGTGGTTTTTTTTTACTTTGAAAACAAAGTTCATATATTAAAGCTTGTTAATGCATATATTAAGGACATATACCTCCTTATCACCGTTAACTTTTATTGTGATGGTAAGCTGATGCTGATTTTGTTTTTTTCCATGCACTTCTTTGTATTTGTCTTTTTCTATTGCATTTAACATTTATCACTTTTGAAAATAGTTGACAAACAGTAATCACTTTGTTTTAAAAAGTCTTGGATAATTGTCTCATAATATTTAAGTGGAATGAAAGATTTAGTAAGAAATATCAATTAGTTGATGACAAACTATTTTTTTTTTAATTGCATTTTAGGTTTTGGGGTACATGTGAAGAACATGCAAGATTGTTGCTTAGGTACACACGTGGCAGTGTGATTTGCTGCCTTCCTCCCCATCACCTATATCTGGCATTTCTCCCCATGCTATCTCTCCCCAACTCCCCACCCACTGCTGTCCCTCCCCTATTTCCCCCCAAGAGACCCCAGTGTGTGATGCTCCCCTCCCTGTGTCCATGTGTTCTCATTGTTCACCCGCCTGTGAGTGAGAACATGCAGTGTTTGATTTTCTGTTCTTATGTCAGTTTGCTGAGAATGATGGTTTCCAGGTTCATCCATGTCCCTACAAAGGACCCAAACTCATCGTTTTTGATGGCTGCATAATATTCCATGGCGTATATGTGCCACATTTTCCCTGTCCAGTCTATCATCGATGGGCATTTGGGTTGGTTCCAGGTTTTTGCTATTGTAAACTGTGCTGCAATGAACATTCGTGTACATGTGTCCTTATCATAGAACGATTTATAATCCTTTGGATATATACCCAGTAATGGGATTGCTGGGTCAAATGGAATTTCTGTTTCTAGGGTCTTCCACAATGGTTCAACTAATTTACACTCCCACCAACAGTGTAAAAGTGTTCCTATTTCTCCACATCCTCTCCAGCATCTGTTGTCTTCAGATTTTTTAATAATCGCCATTCTAACGGGCGTGAGGTGGTGTCTCAGTGTAGTTTTGATTTGCATTTCTCTAATGACCAGTGATGATGAGCATGTTTTCATATGCTTGTTGGCCTTTTGTATGTCTTCTTTTGTAAGGTGTCTGTTCATATCCTTCACCCACTTTTGAATGGGCTTGTTTTTTTTTTCTTGTAAATCTGTTTTAGTTCTTTGTAGATTCTGGATATCAGCCCTTTGTCAGATGGATAGATTGCAAAAATATTTTCCCATTCTGTTGGTTGCCAATTCACTCTAACAACTGTTTCTCTTGCTGTGCAGAAGCTGTGGAGTTTGATTAGGTCCCATTTGTCTATTTTGGCTTTTGTTGTCAATGCTTTTGGTGTTTTGGTCATAAAGTCCTTGCCTACGCCTATGTTCTGAATGGTCTTGCCTAGGTTTTCTTCTAGGGTTTTTATGGTGTTAGGTCTTATGTTTAAGTGTTTAATCCATCTGGAGTTAATTTTAGTGTAAGGTGTCGGGAAGGGGTCCAGTTTCTGCTTTCTGCACATGGCTAGCCAGTTTTCCCAAAACCATTTATTAAACAGGGACTCCTTTCCCCATTGCTTGTTTTTGTCAGGTTTGATGACAAACCATTTAAGTTATACTTTGGAATAAGTAAAAATTGATTTATCAAATTAATTTTGATTGCCGTATTACAATTAGCTAATAAACATTAGTTAATAGAACAATTCTGCTATGTTAGGCTTTTTTTTTTTTTTTTTTTTTTTTTTAATACCGGGTCTTACTCTGTCCCCCAGGCTAGAGTGCAGTGAAATCTTGGCTCACTGCAACCTCTGCCTTTCGGGTTCAAGCAATTCTCCTGCCTCAGCTTTACAAGTAGCTGGGATTACTGGCACATGCCAGTACCACCTGGCTAAGATTTTTTGTATTTTTAGTAGAGACTGAATTTCACCATATTTGCCAGGCTGGTCTGGAACTCCTGACTTTAGATGATCTACCTGCCTTAGCCTCCCATAGTGCTGGGATTACAGGCATGGGCCACCATGCCCAGCCTCTGTTTGTTTGTTTGTTTGTTTTTTAAGATAGAGTCTCACTTTGTCACCCAGGCTGGAGTGCAGTGGTGCCATCTTGGCTCACTGCAATCTCTGTCTCCCGGGTTCAAGTGATTTTCTTGCCTCAGCTTCCGGAGTAGCTAGGATTACAGGCGTCTGCCACTGCGCCCAGCTAATTTTTGTATTTTTAGTAGAGGCAGAGTTTCACCATGTTGGCCAGGCTGGTTTCGAACTCCTAACTTCAAGTGATTCACCCGCTTTGGTCTCCCAAAGTACTGGGATTGCAGGTGTGAGCCACTGTGCCAGACGTATGTTAGGCTTTGGGATAGCTTAGTGGATTCAAATTAATAGCACCTCATACTTGGAGTGTTTTATATGTATGTACGTGTATTTTAAGAACGGTTTTATTGAGATGTAATTTATATGTCATGTAATTCACCCATTTAAAGTGTATGATTTGATGATTTTTAGCATATTCACAGTTGTACAACCATCCCCATAGTCAATTTTAGAACATTTTCATCACCCAGAAAGAGACCTGTACCCTCTGGCCATAGACACCAACCATTCTATCCCTTCATCCATAGCCAACCACAAATCTACTTTGTATATCTATGGATTTGTATATCTATTCTGGACATTTTATACACATGGAGTCATACAATATGTGGCCTTTTGTGACGGGTTTCTTTTACTCAGCATAATGTTCTCAAGGTTTATCCATGATATGTTGTAGCATGTAACAATATTTCATTCTTTTTATGGCTAATATTCCATTGTATGAATGTACTACATTTTGTTTATCCATTCATCAGTTGATGTACATTTGTATTGTTTCTACCTTTTGTATATTACATACCTATTAGCATTTGTGTACAGGTTTTTTTTTGTTGGGTATATATATTTTCACTCATCTTGGGTATATACATAGGAGTACAATTGCTGGATCAAATGCTAACTCTATGTCTAAACACTTTGATGACCTGCCAGACTATTTTCCAAAGTGGCTTCACCATTTACATTCCCATCTGCAGTATATGAGAATCTCTATTTCTCCACATACTTACCAGAACTAGTTATTACCTCACTCTTTTATTCTGACCATCCTAGTAGATGTGACATGGTATTCCACTGTGGCTTTGATTTGCATTTCCCTGATGCCAGTAATATTGAACAACTTTTATGCTTATTTGCCATCTGTCTGTCGTCTTTGAAGAAATGTCCATTCAGATTCTTTACCTGCATTTTAACTGGGTTTTTAAAAATTATTATTATTACTGAGTTGTAAAAGTTCTTTATATTGATATACGTCCTTTATCAGGTAAATTATTTGCAAAATATTTTCTGTGATTTTCCGAATTATACTATAAATTCTTCCTATTTTATCTGCATCACTATCCTGGAAGGTATATGGGTCATTATTATATTCATTTTCTAGAAAGGTATTAACTTTGTCAAAGTGTTAGCAGTTGTTAATGGGCAAAAGATTAGGCCTGGGTCGTCTTATACCTTCTACAGTGTTCTGTTTGTGATTTTGTTGACTGTGTAATGTAAATTGGAAGTTTGGGGATAATGAAAACAAAGAATCATTTAGGGTCTAGAATTTTTTTAAAAATCAAAGTTTAGTGACAAACCCATTATTTTACCATTTTAATTCTGACCTGAATTCCCTAAAGTGGAACTTATCAAATCTTACTGAGTATTCTCAGAAGACAAGACTTTACAAAATGTTTGAAAACTAAAACATCTTGTTTATTTGATAAATATGAGAGTAATTTATAAGCAAGTACCAAGTGGCCAAGGGCAAATGGAGAGTGATGTTACTTTCAGTGAGGTGTAATACTAGCAAGAATATCCCCTCTTACTGAATGTGTTTGATCTGGGTTTTATCAGCAAGTCATTAAATTTGGGGTTTTATGATCCATCATACTTACTAGATTTATCACCCTGGGATTTTGTTCCTTTCCTTAATGTGGAATTTAAAAAGAATTCAAAAATTGACACTATTGTGATGGAATTTTCTCATTCCTTTGATAAAGGAAATATATAATGTATTAAATTTTATATTGGAAGTTAAGCCTGTTGAAGTCCAATAAATATGCTTTCTGGTGATTTATTTATAATTTATTTTTAGTAACTTTTTTCATGTTTTCTGTGTGTGCATATAAGCCCTCAGCCTTCCCTCACTAACCTCCCATGATCACCGAAGCTTCTAGTCTTTAGGTTGAAAAATCTTGGAGGGGAATAATGAAACTTAATTTTATTCTAAAACAGAGTGTTTCCATATATGGTTTTTTTTTTTTTTTTTTTTTTTTTTTTTGTGACAGAATCTTGCTCCATCGCCAGGTGCCAGGCTGGAGTGCAGTGGCACAATCTCAGCTCACTGCAACCTCCACCTCCCAGGTTCAAGCAATTCTCCTGCCTCAGCCTCCCGAGTAGCTGGGACTACAGGCGCATGCCACCACGCCCAGCTAATTTTTATATTTTTAGTAGAGACGGGGTTTCACAATGTTGGCCATGATGGTCTCGATCTCTTGACCTCGTGATCCGCCCGCCTCGGCCTCCCAAAGTGTTGGGATTACAGGCATGAGTCACTGTGCCCGGCTCCATATATCTTAAAACCAGGATTCATGCTGGGCACGGTGGCTAATGCCTTTAATCCCAGCACCTTGGGAGGCTGTTGGGAGACTGAGGTAGAGTACTTGAGTCCAGGTATCAGAGACCACCCTGGGCAACATGGTGAATCCCTGTCTCTACTAAAAAGTACAAAAAATTATCTGGGTGTGGGGGCATTCTCCTGTGTTCCCAGCTATTTGGGAGGCTGAGTTGGGAGAATCCTCCTTTTCTCAATTTAATTGAGCCTGGCAGACTGAGACTGCAGTGAGCTGAGATGGTGCCGCTGCACCCCAGCCTGGGTAGCCGGAGTGAGACCCTGTCCCAAAAAAACAACAGAAACTCAAAAAAACAAAGCAGGATTGATCTTGTAAGCTTAATGAAGAAGTTTATTTTCAAGTAATTTCTTACTAATCACAAATTTCAGCATCAAAGGGTTAATAAATTACTGGAGTTTTCCTTGAGTGCATTTAATACAAAGAACACATAAAGAAACAAGCTAGGAATAAAGATAATTATTTTGTGGGACAGATTTAGTATTTAGGGTATGCATATTAAGATTAATTTACTGTTCTGATGTTAAAAAAAAGTAATGTTGCAGTTTTAGTATGATGCAATATAAAGTGTTATTTTTGAAAGATTCTGAATAATACTTAATTTTTAAGATATATTGCAATATCATAATTGTAGTGTACCTGCCATTGTAACTTGGTGATAATTATTTTACAAGTTTTAATGTTGAATTTTTCTAGGTAGATATTCCATCCATTATAACCAAGAAACTATTAAAAGCAGCAATGAAGCATATAGAAGTGATAGTTAAAGCCAGACAGAAAGGTAATACAGTTTTCTACTACAGTTCGAGTGATTTTGTTTTTATACACCATTTTTTACCTGAAATATCTAATTATGAGTACCAATTCATTAACTTATATATTCACAGTTGCTGTTAGAGTATTCTTTTAAACTGAAATCTCTTTCAGTAGTTTGCCAATAATGTGTGAAAACTCGAGAATCTTTAAAAATTAAAATAAAAGTTAACTTTACTGCTTACACTCTCATTGTTTTTTGAATGATAATCTGTTTCTCTCTGGTATCTTTCATTTCTCTTCTCCCTTCATCCTTAATTTCAATGGTTTTGACCTCTTCTAGCCCATCCTATATATTGCTCTAGTTTACTTTCGTGATATGACAAGTCTCATGTTGTCTTTCTACTAAAAAAACATTTAATAACTATCGTAACATCTAAATTGTGTATTTAACTCCTTTTCTATCTAGTCAGATATTAGATCTAGTCTTCTTTCACTATGTATTATGCTTTTAGCCAGGACGACCTATTTGCTGGTTCTTATGTGTGTTCTGTCCTTTTTATGGTCATGATTTGCACACAGCAAATGTTCATTAAATGTTTTTCCTTCCTTTCTTCCTCCCTTTCCTCCTTTACTTTTTATCACATCCTGCAGGATCTTTTTTGATTGAGTGAGTGGAATCCTCATTTGAAACTTTTCATGCTCTAAGATCAAGCTCTAAAATGTTTCTTTCTAACATAACTACTTCTATGCACTAAGTTCTTCGTGAAACTGAGATTTTCCTTGTATTTGCATTTGGTATTCTTTTTTGTCAATGGTTTCTGAAGTACGTCCTGCAGAATACCACTCTACATACAAGACCATATGACCAGAAGAGGTTTTATGGTCCTATCTTTTGTTAATTACTATTGTATTCCCCTTGTAAAAATTCCCATAGGTAGGAGCACACGAAAAGCTCTGGGTAGTTTTGCAGCAGTTAAATAGCGTTAATTTCAATCTAGCATGTTCCAAATTCATTTGAGCATGGAACCATTTATCCCTCCCACATAGTATCAATTATTTTAATCAGAAAACATTTTGGGAAATTATGCTATAGGTAGATTTGAAGTTAAATGTAATTATCAGTTTATTTGCCTCCCCCCTTTTTTTTCTTTTCCCTGGAAAATTAAAGCAATTAAATCAAGAAGAGCTGCATTGTGAAACCAAGCAGTCACATGTTCAGTTCTGGCACAGTGCATGAATATACAAGGTGCTCAACAAATGCTGTTTTGTTGTTGTTGGTTTTGAGACAGAGTCTTGCTCTTGTTGCCCAGGTTGGAGTGCTGTGGCGCAATCTCAGCTCACTGCAACCTCCGCCTCCCGGTTTCAAGCGATTCTCCTACCTCAGCCTCCCAAGTAGCTGTGATTACAGGCATACGCCACCGCGCCAGGCTAATTTTGTATTTCAGTAGAGACAGGGTTTCTCCATGTTGGTCAGGCTGGTCTTGAACTCTCAACCTCAGGCGATCCACCCCACCTCAGCCTCCCAAAGTGCTGGGATTACAGGTGTGAGCCACACAGTCACTCTCCTAATAGCTGGTTGTAGGGCTAGCTAGGTGCCTGCAATTTCCCTTGAAGGGACTCAAAAGTTTTCCTTTATTTTCCTGCTGGGGGTCCTGGCAGGTTCGTAAGAGGAGGTACTGCTCCATCTCAGTACTCACACTGTTGGAATGCATATAATGCCTTTTTGTGTCTATGAATATGCTTGCATTCTATTTCAATAAAAATAGAAGGAAATAGTTCTAAAATAAATGCCATTGATTTAGGGTTAAGATTGATTCCCAACACAAACTCCATGATGTAAAAAAACTCTGCGCAGAGTGCAGAAAGGGAAAAGCATCCCTTGCCTTTCTACTTAGTCTTTTCAGGTCTGTAAAAAGGAGACAATACTATTAATTTTAAATTTGAAAATATTAGTTAACGCCAGGCCTAAAAAAGAAATTTGTTAGCATAACTTTTATTATCAGTTAATGTTTATTAAGAAATCTATCCCTAGCCGGGCGCGGTGGCTCAAGCCTGTAATCCCAGCACTTTGGGAGGCCGAGGCGGCTGGATCACGAGGTCAAGAGATCGAGGCCATCCTGGTCAACACGGTGAAACCCCATCTCTACTAAAACTACAAAAAATTAGCTGGGCATGGTGGCGCGTGCCTGTAATCCCAGCTACTCAGGAGGCTGAGGCAGGAGAATTGCCTGAACCCAGGAGGCAGAGGTTGCGGTGTGCCGAGATCGCGCCATTGCACTCCAGCCTGGGTAACAAGAGCGAAACTCCGTCTCAAAAAAAAAAAAAAAAAAAAAAGAAATCTATCCTTTCTTGGGCTTCTACTTTAAACAGTTTTATATTTCCGATGTCCTGTGCTCTGGGCTGAAGATCCACAACTTAACCAGTGAAGCCAGATTCTATTGTGAACACAAGTTCTCTGAAAAGGAATTTGAGAGTAAAGACACTTTGTTTCAGGGACACTTTGCAAACCAGGGAAACATAGTCTTCAGTGTGAAACAAAGGTGCATTTCAGAGAACAAAGAGAGAGTTCCTGGTTTTATAGCAAAAGTTCCTCCCCAGGTTCCCAGTCGGGCTTGTTTATGCAGATGAAGGATTGAAGTCTGATTGGTTAGTGCAACTGAATTCTGATTGGTTGATACAGCTGAATCCTGATTGGCTGGGACAGGTGAGCTTAGATTGGCTGGTTCATGTGAGCCTCTGATTGTTTGGTTTCCAGGCCCAAAACCAGAAATCTGCCAGATGTTTCTTTGAAATAGCTTCTAGGGGCTGGGGTTTATCTTGGCGTCTAACAGCAGGAACTGGTTTTGCTTGATTGTTGAAAGGGAGGTCCTATGGAAAAAGTTTCACGGCTTCTTTCTGAGAACACAGAGTATGTTAAGTGCTTCCTTACCAGCTACAGCCTGGTTGTATTTTAAATTTGAGTTTCTCAGCTAGAGGAAGTCTGTTTTGTCTGATGGCCGAGGGCATATTTTGATACTGTAAGTGCTTTAAAAGGTTACATAGATGTGAAGCAGATGCAGTTAAAGAATTTTGAGGCTGGGCGCAGTGCCTCATGCCTGGAATCCGAGCACTTTGGGAGGCCAAGGCAGGTGGATCACCTGAGGTCAGGAGTTCCAGACTAGCCTGGCCAACGTGGTGAAACCCCTCTCTACAAAAAATATAAAAATTAGCTGGAGGTAGTGGCAGATGCCTGTAATCCTAGCTACTCGGGAGGCTGAGGCAGGAGAATTGTTTGGACCTGGAAGGTGGAGGTTGCAGTGAACTGAGATCATGCCATTGCACTCCAGCCTGGGGGACAAGAGCAAAACTCCGTCTATTAAAAAAAAAAAAAAAAAAAAAAAGAATTTTGAGGCCTATAGTCCCGGCACTTTGAGAGGCTAAGGTGAACAGATTGCTTCAGTTCAGAAGTTTGAGACCAGCCTGGCAACATGACAAAACCCCATCTCTACATAAAAATACAAAAATTAGCTGGGCCCACCTACTCTGAAGGTTCAGGTGGGAAGATCACTTGAGCCAAGGAGGTGGAGGCTGCAGTGAGCTGAGATTGCACCACAGCACTCCAGCCTGGGTGATGGAGCGAGACCTTGTCTCGAAAAGTAATAATTTTGTGTAGGATAGGTTTTGCTTTTGGAGAGGATAAAGAAGATACAGCATTTGATAACAAAAGCCTTATGTGTGCTAGAAGTTGTAAAAGTTGTTTTCTCCAATTTTTTCCACTTAATCATTTGGTATTATTTTATAACTTGTAGAGATATGAGTTTAAATTCCTGTTTACAAATGGTCCATTTATCAATTTATTTCAAAGTAAGCAGGCTTCTCAAAAGAATGCACATTGAAAAGAGGCTAGGAAAGGAATGACTCAGTTACATGCTTTTAAAAAAAAAAAAAAAATCCATTCACTGCAACCTCTGCCTCCCAGGTTCAAGCAAATCTTCTGCCTCAGCCTCCTGAGTAGCTGAGACTACAATCATGTGCCCCCACACCTGGCTAATTTTTGTATTTTTTGTAGAGATGGGATTTCGCCATGTTGGCCAGACTGGTCTGGAACTCTTGGCCTCATGTGATTTGCCTACCTTGGCCTCCCAAAGTGCTGGGATTACAGGCGTGAGCCAAGGTGTCCAGCCCATGCTCTTCTATTTGTTAGTGGAAATGACCAAAAGTATTTAATGTCACTTAACTTGTTTCAATATTTATCCTTAATCTCTATTTATAGTAAAAAATACAGAGTTTTTACAACAAGCTGCTTTAGAAGAATATGGTCCAGAGCTTCATGTGGCTTTGAGAAGTCGAAGAGATGAATTACACTATTTAAGGAAACTTACGGAACTGCTTTTTCCTTATATTTTGCCTCCTAAAGCAACAGATTGCAGGTATAAAAAGACTGGACAATATAACAGTATTTGCATATCATGCCATGTGTATATTGCTATTTTTTATTATAGAAGTATACTAAAACTTGAGGTTAGCCTATGAATAGCTTTTCATTTGGAAAAAATTTATTACATTATTAATGTATAATTTGTAATTTATTATGGTCTTAAAATGCCAATTTAAGTGCCATTTGTGGTGTATTGTGTTACTTAGAATTTTTCTTTAAAACTGATCTTGGGGCCGGGCGCGGTGGCTCATGCCTGTAATCCCAGCACTTTGGGAGGCCGAGGCGGGTGGATCACGAGGTCAAGAGATCGAGACCATCCTGGTCAAAATCGTGAAACCCCGTCTCTACTAAAAATACAAAAAAATTAGCTGGGCATGGTGGTGTGTGCCTGTAATCCCAGCTACTCAGGAGGCTGAGGCAGGAGAATTGCCTGAACCCAGGAGGCGGAGGTTGCGGTGAGCCGAGATTGCGCCATTGCACTCCAGCCTGGGTAACAAGAGTGAAACTCCGACTCAAAAAAAAAAACAAGAAAAAACTGATCTTGGACATATGGCCCAGCTTAGTGGCTCATGCCTATAATTCCAGCACTTTGGGAGGCCAAGGCAGGTGTATCACCTGCAGTTGGGAGTTCGAGACCAGCTTTACTAACATGGAGAAACCCTGTCTCTGCTAAAAATACAAAATTAGCCGGGCATGGTGGCGCTTGCCTGTAATTCCAGCTACTTGGGAGGCTGTGGCAGGAGAATCACTTGAACCTGGGAGGCGGAGGTTAAAGTGAGCCAGGATCATACCATTGCACTGGGCAACAAGAGTGAAACTCTGTCTCAAGAAAACAAACAAACAAACAAACAAACTGATCTTGGACATAAAAGATGAATATGAGGAAAATATTTTTGTTTTATATTTTAAAATATACATTATATTTCATGTGTTCACCTTTAAAGATATGCACGTGATAATAGGCAGACACACTTGAACAAACTATATAGATAAGTTTATATTTCAAGGTATCCAGCTGGGAAGAAGAATTGGAAGTCATCTAGTCTTTTCTCCCTTTTTCTGGCTGGACCATGTTTAGATTATTCCATAAGTTACCTTGTTACTCTTACCCCAATAGCCCTTAGAGGAAACAGAGTCTCACTCTGTTGCCCAGGCTGGACTGCAGTGGCACTATCTCAGCTCACTGCAACCTCCACCTCCTGGGTTCGAGTTCAAGTGATTCTTCTGCCTCAGCCTCCTGAGTAGCTGGGACTATAGGCAAGCACTACCATGCCCAGTTAATTTTTGTATTTTTAGTAGAAATGGGGCTTCTCCATGTTATCCAGGCTGGTCTTGAACTCCTGACCTCGTGATCTGCCCACCTTGGCCTTCCAAAGTGCTGGGATTACAAGCCTGAGTCACTGCACCTGGCAACCATGGCTTATTTTTAGTGATATGTAAAGTGATGTACTTTACATATCACTAAAATATTTATTTATCACTAAAATATTATATCAATATATTTTAATTATTTTATCACTAAAATATTTAAAGTGATGTGCTTTTTTTTTTTTTTTTTTTTTTGAGACAGAGTTTCGCTCTCGTTACCTAGGCTGGAGTGTAATGGAGCTATCTCGGCTCACCGCAACCTCCGCCTCCTGGGTTCAGGCAATTCTCCTGCCTCAGCCTCCCGAGTAGCTGGGATTACAGGCATGTGCCACCATGCCCAGCTAATGTTTTGTATTTTTAGTAGAGACGGGGTTTCACCATGTTGACCAGGATGGTCTCGATCTCTTGACCTCGTGATCCACCCGCCTCGGCCTCCCAAAGTGCTGGGATTACAGGCGTGAGCCACCGCGCCTGGCATGATGTGCTTTAAATATTACTTTTTGTTTTCACATTTTCATTTTCTTAAAAATATTTTAATATATTAAAGTACATGATTTTTATGCTACACTAGTTTATAATAATAACAAATAGGATTATAAGGTAATTACTATAATTATCTTAAGCATTAATTTAAATATATATTAAACATTTAAGTATTCTTAGAAAGTATTTTCTTGATTTTTAAAAATTTTTTAAAGTTTTTTGAGATAGAATCTTGCTCTGTGGCCCAGGCTGGAGTGCAGTGATGTGATCTTGGCTCACTGCAACCTCTGCCTCCCAGGTTCAACCAATTCTCCTGCCTCAGACTCCCCAGTAGCTGGGATTACAGGCGTGTGCCACCACACCCAGCTAATTTTTGTGTTTTTAGTAGAGATGGGGTTTTACCATGTTGGCCAGGCTGGTCTAGAACTCCTGACCTCGTGATCCGCCCACCTCAGCCTCCCAAATTGTTGGGATTACAGGTGTGAGCCACTGTGCCTGGCCGACAGAAAGTATTTTCTAATGTCCCCCAAGTTCCTCCTGTTAAGGGAGTACTTTTTTCCTCTTAAATAATATTCTCTTTTAGCCAAGTAAGAAATCTAACTCTCTGCTATTCAACATGTGGTCTGCAGACCAGTGGCATGAATGTTGGTTGACAGTTTGTTAGAAATGCAGAATCTTAGGTAATTCATATGCAGTTGAAAGTTAAGAACTTTATAAATTACTAAATGTAAACAATTATTATTATTTATTTTTTCAGATCTCTGACCTTACTTATAAGAGAGATCCTGTCTGGCTCTGTGTTCCTTCCTTCTTTGGATTTCCTAGCTGATCCAGTAAGACTTAAACATTTTTTTAATTGTTACAAAATATACTTAATATAAAATTTACCATCTTAAAGATTTTTAAGCGTGTAGTCAATGATACTGAAACATTCATATTGTTGTGCAACCATCCCCACTCTCCGTCTCCAGAACTCTTTTTCTTATGAAACTGAAACTCTACACCTGTTAGCAATAACTCCTCATTCCTTCCTCCCTCCTGCCCTCCTGGTAACCACCATTCTGCTTTCTGTCTCCATGAATTTGCCTACTCTGGGTACCACATATAAATGGAATCATACAATGTTAGTCTTTTAATGACTGGCTTATTTCACTTAGCATAATGTCTTCAAGATTCATCCATGTTGTAGCATGTGTCAGAATTTCCTTCCTTTTCAAGGCTGAGTAGTATTCTGTTGTATGTGTATAACATGTTTTATTTTCATCCATTGATAGACACTTTGGATGTTCATCCATTGATGGATACTTCAGATGCTTTTACCTTTGATCCAATAAGATTCTGAAGAAACAAGAATGATTTAGAAATATTTTAAATGCCAAAATCAGAATAGCTTTTATTTGCTGATTTTCACAAACGTTAAGAACCTCTTTTGTAGATGTAAAAAAAAAAAAATCCTGCTGTAATACATATGTGCAGATTTTTTGCCACTGCTCCATTTGTTTCTTCATTTTTCCAGAAACTTTCATAATATGATACAAGTTAGGAGAATTTTGGGAAGAATGCAGTAATGGAATTATTTTGATTTACATTTATTATTTTCCACTAGGATACTGTGAATCATTTGCTTATCATCTTCATAGATGACAGTCCAGTGAGTATTGAATATGTTAGAAAACACTTCAGATTGCATTGAATTTTGATTGTGTATGTCAAATCAGGTGGGAATTTTACTGAGTTAATAATTTTCTTTCTTTCAAAGCCTGAAAAAGCAACTGAACCGGCTTCTCCTTTGGTTCCATTCTTGCAGAAATTTGCAGAACCTAGAAATAAAAAGCCGTCTGTAAGCATTTTCAGCAGTAACATTTTTTTGATATAAACAATTTTAGAACTCATTTATATAGCTTAAACTTATTCTTTCCCTTATGTTAAGGTGTTGAAGTTAGAATTGAAGCAAATCAGAGAGCAACAAGATCTTTTATTTCGTTTTATGAACTTTCTGAAACAAGAAGGAGCGGTGCACGTGTTGCAGTTTTGTTTGACTGTGGGTGAGGCTTACCTGTGTATTTTACGAAAGTCATTTTTAAACCTTTTAATGTACTTGAATATTTTAAATCCTATCTGATGTTGTGGTACCCATCTATCAATGTACTAAATTTCATATACCAGATTTTCTAAGAGCGTCTGTGAGTTTCTCTCAAGTGCTCACTCCTTTCCATATTGGGAAATAATCTGTCATTAACTTCATTCAAATCCTAGTAGCAGAAAAAGAAAAAACTACTGAAAATACAATATAAGGCCAGGTGCAGTGACTCACGCCTGTAATCCCAGCTCTTTGGGAGGCCAAAGGGGGTGGATCACCTGAGGTCGGAAGTTCGAGACCAGCCTGGCCAATGTGGTGAAACCTTGTCTCTACTGAAAATACAAGAATTAGCTGGGTGTGGTGGCGGGTGCCTGCAATCCTAGCTACTTGGCAGACTGAGGCAGGAGAATCACTTGAACCTGGGAGGCAGAGTTTGCAGAGAGCCAAGATTGAGCCATTGCACTCCAGCCTGGGCGACAAGAGCGAAACTCCATATAAAATATATACATATGTGTATATATATATACACACACACACATATACATGTATTTATTGAACATATATGAAAGACCCAAACTGTAGCCCTTATCAATGTCACTTGTTCACAGTTTTTCTTTTGATTAAAATATCAAGTATAAAAATGTCTGCTTTTGATTATAAGCCCTCTAGCATTATAGATTATTGGATTTACAAAAAACTTTATAAACTATGAAAAGTTTATTTAATTTCTTTTTAAAATATAACTTTAAAAAAAACTGAGTTATAATTTATATAGTGAAACTCGTAGAATTTAAATGTATAGCTTGATCAGTTTTACACATGTGTACATCCATGTAACCTGCATCTTTATCAAGATGCAGAACATTTATTTCTGTCAGCCCAGAAAGTTACCTTAGGCTCCTTCCCAAGAGATCCACCCTTTCCACCTACTCCTGCCAAAGCAATCACTGGTCTCATTTCTCTCACCACAGATTAGTTTTGCCTGTATAATTTTTTTTTTAATATAAAGGGAATCACATAACATATACTCCTTTGTCCCTGGCTTCCTTCATTCAGGATAATGCTTTTTAAGGTTCATGTATGTTTTTGTCTAAATAAGTAATTTGGGCCAGGCATGATGGCTCATTCCTGTGATCCCAGCACTTCAGGAGGCTGAGGTAGGTGGATCACTTGAGGTCAGGAGTTCCAGACCAGCGTGGGCAAAATGGTGATCACCTGTCTCGACAGAAATACAAAAATTAGTGGGGCGTGTTGGCTCATGCCTATAATTCCAGGTACTTGGGAGGCTGAGGCAAGAGACTCGCTTGAGCTTGGGAGGTGGAGGTTGCAGTGAGCTGAGACCATGCTACTGCATCCATCCAGGGGTGACAGAGTGAGACTCTCTCTCAAAAATAGATGAATAAATATGTAGTTTATTCTTTGCTGAGTGATATTCCATTGTATGAATACATACATCTTTTAAACTTTATTACTAGGTGCACACACATTTAAGATTGTTGTTTCTTCGTAATAACTTTATCCTTTTATCATTGTAAAATGCTTCTCTCCTGTATCTGTTAATTTTCAGTCTTGAAGTCTACTTTGTCTGATGTTAATATGGCTACATCATCTTTCTTTATACTTAGGTGTGCATTTGTATATCTTTTTCTATCTGATTGAAATGTTTAATGTATTTCTAGTAAGCAGCATGTAGCTGCTCTTGCTTTAAAAAAAAAAAAAAACTAACTCATCTTTGCTTTTTAATTGGTATCTATAGTACATTTACACTTGATATATTTATTATATGTTTATTGTTAGGGTTTCCATCTTGGTGTTTGTTTTATATTTGTCCTGTATATTCTTTGCTTTTTTTTTTCCTCCTTTGTTGACTTTCTTGAAATTTTTTTAGTATTTTGTTTTATCTCTCCTATTGACTTTTCAAGCCTGTTCTGGCTTTTTTTAAAATCATTGATTAGAGATTATAATATGTTTCTTTCATTTATCATAGAATCAATTTAAAAATATTTTACTGCTTCAGGAGCAATGTAAGAACCTCAGTGTACCTCAGATCATCCCGTCCTGCCTATTGTGCTCCTTTTGTTATTTATTTTAATTCTGCATGGGCTGTAAACCCACAGTACATTGTTTCTTCATTAAATAGTCATCAGAAATCTACACACGTGTGGAATGCACACACACATTCATTTTTAAAGGTCCTTATAATTATTGGCGTATTTACTGTCCCAGTATTCTTAATTTATATTTGTAGAACCAGGTTTCTAATACTGTTTCTTTCTGCTGAAAGAAATCTTTTTCATAGTTATTATAGTACAAATACGCTGGAGATAAATTTTCTTAGCTTTTGTCTGTTTGAAAAGATGGCATGATCATGGCTCATAAAATACAACCTCAACTTCCTGAGCTCAAATAATCCTCTTGCCTCAGCCTTGAAAGTAGTTGGGACTACAGGTGAACACCATCATGCCTGGCTAATTTCTTTGTAGAGACATGGTCTCTGTGTTGCCCAGGCTGGTCTTGAACATCTGGGCTCAGGCGATCCTCTGGCCTCAGCCTCCCAAAGTGCTGGAATTATAGGCATAAGACACCACACCTGATCTTTAATCAATTTTGAAAATTCCTGGCTCTCTTTTCAAATATTCTGCCCCATTTTCTCTTCTTTTACAACTCCAGTTATATGCATATTAAGTCATACAGGAATGACAGTTGTATTCTATTGCCTCACAAATGTTATATGCTTATATGCTGTGTTTCAGTTTTTTTTTAATCCCTTTTTTCCACTTTATGTTTCAGTTTGAATGATTAAGAAGTAAAAAGTAAACTCCTTATTATAACAGCTTGGAATAAAAAGCAAAAACAATTGGTATTTTGGCTATCCTAATACTACCATCTTTTATTTTTGAATAAACATTCATTTGTTCAAGCTGTCACTTCTGCCACTAGTTTGCAGCGTTCATGGTGGAGAAAAATATTGTTTACAAACATTGATTGGAACTAAAGTCATCATTTTTATTTTTATTTAGTATAACAGATTTTGAAATAATAAAAGACTTTTGGTATCATAAATTATTGTTCTTTAAGGAAACTATTAGAAGTGTGTTTAGTGTTCTGAATTTTTGCAGATTTGTATTGCTTTTTATGTATTTACATATTTTCTATTAATCTATAAAAATTGGTTGATTGCATTTCTCTTATTGAGTAGTTATTTTACTCTCAAAAATTTTTTAAAAACTTAGATGAATTAGATTGCTTCTAATTGCTGCTTTTAGTATTGGCTGCAATTAGAATGGGACTGTGAGGTTTTCATGAACAGTTTTATATTAAAATTATTTTTTCTTATTCTTTTCCTCATTTGTTAGAGGAATTTAATGATAGAATTTTACGACCAGAATTATCAAATGATGAAATGCTGTCTCTTCATGAAGAATTGCAGAAGATTTATAAAACATACTGTTTGGATGAAAGTATTGACAAAATTAGATTTGATCCCTTCATTGTAGAAGAGATTCAAAGAAGTAAGTCAAAGATGATGAGAATGAATTACTTAGCACTTCAACAGTTTTCAGAGTTTTCCCATTTATTCTGTTTATTATTGCAGTGGTTATGTGCAGTACATGGGCAGCTATTATTCTCTTTTATTAATGAGATGAAAGCGTTGAAGAAAAAAACGTATTCATACTTCACATGTTTGTCAGAACTAGACCTTGTTTGATGTAATTTCTCATTCTAGTATATTTCTTACAGTGGAGTTTCAGTAAAACACAGTTTTAGAACTGTATGCTCTTCACTATAGTGACTTTTAAATTAACATACATTTATGCTATTTATAAATAATTTCTAAAATAGAATTTTTTTAATAGTTGCTGAAGGGCCATACATAGATGTTGTGAAACTTCAAACTATGAGATGTCTTTTTGAAGCATATGAACATGTTCTTTCCCTCTTGGAGAATGTATTTACCCCTATGTTCTGCCATAGTGATGAGGTAAGTCAAACTATTCACCTTGTTTGAGAATGTTTTTTTGGGGGGTGGGGGTGTGGGGATGGAGTCTCACTCTGTGGCCCAGGCTGGAGTGCAATGGCATGATCTCAGCTCACTGCAACCTCTGCCTCCTGAGTTCAAGTGATTCTCCTGCCACAGCCTCTTGAGTAGTTGGGACTACAGGTATATGCAACCATGCACAGCTAATTTTTGTATTTTTAGTAGAGATGAGGTTTCACCATATTGGCCAGGCTGGTCTCAAACTCCTGACCTTGTGATCTGCCAGCCTCTACCTCCCAAAGTGCTGGAATTACAGGCTCACTGAGCCAGCACGCCTGGCCTTATTTGAGGATTTTTATATAGAATTTATTAGTAGCTCTGATATCATTAGATGAGTGATTCAAATAACAAAATAAAATAGAAAAATAAAACAAGATTTCTGAGCGTGGTGGATCATGCCTATAATCCCAGCACTTTGGTCTCAATCTCTTGACCTCGTGATCTGCCTACCTCGGCCTCCCAAAGTGCTGGGATTACAGGTATGAGCCACTGCGCCCGGCCTAATCCCAGCACTTTGGAAGGCTGAAACAGGTGAATCACTTGAGTTCAGGCATTCAAGACCAACCTGGCCAACATGGTGAAACCCTGTCTCTACTAAAAATACAAAAAATTAGCTGGGTATGGTGGCACGTGCCTGCAATCTCAGTTACTCAAGAGGTTGAGGCAGAAGAATAGCCTGAATCCAAAAGGGTGAAGTTGCAGTGAGCTGAGAGCATACCACTGCATTTGAGCCTGGGCAAGAGAGCAAGACTCAGTCTCAGTAAAAAACAAAACAAAACAAAAAAACCAAGATTAAGAAAGTGGATATTCTTTTCTACTATGTAATTAAGTGAAGATTAAAAAATAATTGTAGAAACAATTATCAATACCAAAATCTGTTTGTATTTATGTGAATAGATAGATTAGGATCAAATAGGTCTGCCTGATTTGCTATATGCCTGAGTGGCTTTGTAGTATTGCAGTGATGCAGAAATCTCATTGTATACACATTATTTACAAAACTGTGGCTGTCATCTGCATTTGCAGTATTTTCATCCTTACCCTATTTAACCATGTCTGTATTCCCTTGATTGAGATAGCTTTTTTTCCAAAACTGGAAAGTAGTAAGCTAAGGTAGCATGTTTTAATGTTAATTATAATAAATGATAATTATTATTTATTATTTTAAAGTATTTTAGACAACTTTTAAGAGGTGCAGAATCACCAACACGCAATTCAAAATTCAACAGGTAGGTTGTATGCTTTGTTTTAGAACTTGCTGATGCTAATCATTCTATGATAGCATCATTGTCTTTATTAGCTATTTTTCTGAATGAGTATGTGGTTCCATTGTTATATGAGTAGAAAAGGGATTTTACTAGTGAATTGTGGAACTGTGTTATATATAGTGATCTGAAAATGCCTAAAATTCTTTTAGAAAAATTTAACAAGATATATAATGTGGCCTTGTTAATCTCATGATTAATATATATTAGTTTTTGTATACCTGCCTTATTGGAGACTAGAGCATGCATAAGTGGCATCCACAGATAACTCAGAATTTAGACAGTTTTTGTTTTAGAGGAAACTTCTTGTTAGAGTGCTTACAGGGTACAAAAGTGGAGGGATGTTTCTTTCATACCTTTTTTTGGCTCTCTGGAAATCTTAAGTGTATAGTTAAATGATCTAAAGAAAGGTAATAGAAGAAAAAAGCTTTATCCATTTATAAACTGGATAATGTTCTGAATGGTCTTTGCAAGGTTACATGTACAAAATTGACACACCTTCCAATGATGAAGTGTACACATAAAATATATGAATAAATACATATTTTAAGTCACTTAATAGCAAATCAACAAAGCTTTTCTAAATTTCCAATGAAAAAATGTTAATGGCCAGGCACAGTGTCTCATACCTGTAATACCAGCACTTTGTGAGGCTGAGGTGGGTGGATCACTTGAGGTCAGGAGTTTGAGACCAGCCTGGCCGAAGCAGAAAAATTGTTTGAGCCTGGGAGGCGGAGGTTGCAGTGAACTGAGATTGCACCACTGCCCTCCAGTCTGGGTGACTCTGTCTCAAAAAAAAAACAAAAGAATGTTAAGAAACTCATTTAATTTACTATATATAAGGTAAATGAATCATTTCATTTCACTTACCTTATGTGTACAAAATTGACAGACATCTCAACACCTTCCAATTTGAGCAAGTATCTAATAAACATACAAATAAACTGGATATATTATACTACAAAGAGAATAGTAGATAAGTCAAGAAATGGGACAGTGTTTTAGATAGTTACTACAAAGAAAAATGTGAAAACTTTACCATGAGGAGAATATATTGTATTTCTTGACATAAGCGTTACAAGAATAAATGTTTTTTTTTTTTTTTGACCATTGAATATTAATTCTGATTTAATGCCTCAGTAGAGGCATTAAATGTGTAGTATACATGTAATAACTTTTCTGAAAGGTAGAAAATACCTTTAGGGTTATCTGTAAAAATACCTCTTTTTTGCTTTTTCCTAAAAATTTATGTGTTATAACCATAAAATATAGACTATATTTAACAAAAATCATATTTATGCTATTTAAAATAGCATTGTTTGCTCAGGCCACATGCCTCTTCTTGCATTTGAATACTTTCCCAAGGAGTTTCATCAAATTTGCTGACATAGTTCAGAAGCAGGTAGAATTTATCCTTCGATGTTTGGAGACTCATACCAGGATACAGAGCTAATGAAATGCCTTTTTCTAGGACCATTTAAGGGGAATTGGTTCTGTGATCTTAAAAGCCTGCTTGGTAGCTGGCCGGGCATGGTGGCTCATGCCTGTAATCCCAGCACTTTGGGAGGCTTCGGCAGGTGGATCACTTGAGTTCAGGAGTTCAAGACCAGCCTGGCCAACATGGCGAAACCCCGCCTCTACTAAAAATACAAAAATTAGTTGAGTGTGGTAGAAGACATGTGTAATCCCAGCTACATGGGAGGCTGAGGCAGGTGACTCACATGAACCCAAGGAGGCAGAGATTACAGTGAGCCGAGACTGCACCACTGTACTCCAGCGTGGGCATTAAGACACTGCCTCAATTAAAAAAAAAAAAAAAAAACAAAGAAAACAAACAAACAAAAAAACTAGCTTGATAGCTAAATCTAAATCAGGGTCATAACTTGGGAGATGAAAATCTTTCTTTGCTGCTTTGAGAACAGTTGATTATTTTCAGCATGTTAAGGCACTAATTTTGTTGCATTTAAAATATATTAAAAAGACAGGTTATATGGGTTTTTTCCATTCTGGATACTGATTATGACTTTTTAAGGTGTGTTTTTCTTTATGGTAATCTGACTCTAATAGTAACTATCAGTCTTGCTTTTGTGATACTTAATGATTTGTTTACCTATGTCTAATACGTTAAAAGAGTTTCTTAACATTATTTCATTGGAAATTTAGAATAATTTTGTTAATTTGCTATTAAATGTCTTAAAATATATTAAGTATTTATTCATATACTTTATATCTACATTTTATATTTTCAAAGTAAAATTCTAATGCATGTTTATTACATTCTCTGTTTCATTGTACACTCAAAGTACAACTTTTATATTTTAATATTTAGAGATCGTTTGTTAACTGTGGTTCTTAGCTTAAAACATATTTATTTATTTATTTGTTTGTTTTTCTTGAAGTTCTTGGGTATATGTGCAGATCTTGCAGGACTGTTACATAGATATACACATGCCATGGTGGTTTGCTGCCTCCATCCCCCTGTCTTCTACATTAGGCATTTCTCCTAATGATATCTCTCCTGAATCTCTCCACTCCCTGCTATCCCTTCCCTAGCCCCGCATCCCCTAACAGACCCCACTGTGTGATGTTCCGTTCCCTGTGTCCATGTGTTCTCATTGTTCAACACTCACTTATGGGTGAGAACATGTGGTGAAACATATTTTTTTACTCAAGCTAAAATGTGAAGAAGCATAAGTGATTATATCTAATATGGACACAAATTTCATGCTGGAAAATATGAATTTTTTTGTGTGTGTGTCAGGTATTTGGTGACTCAGTCTCTTTATACTTTCCACTGTGTGAAAGAAATGGTATGCCTAAGGACAAAGAAAACGTAGAATTATTTCTGGATATTTAATTTCTAAGAACATTTTTTAATAATCCAGAAAAAAGTTTTTTCCTGACATGTCTAATTTTTTTCCATGTCACCCAAGATTATAACATATTTAATTTTTAAGAACGGTTTTTAGTATATAAATTTCCAAACACAAAAGACAACTATGCGCATTTATTTCTCTTACCTTTATCACCGTATTCATGAGGATTTCTTCCCTTTGCAAAGATGAATGTTATACACCTGTGTAACTTCTGAAGCTTTTAAATTTTGTTTTGTGTTCTAAATTGAAGTTTATATAATATCTGGGCTTTCTTTCTCTCCTCTTTTTATATAATTTCACATATCTGTTATTGCAGAGGTAGCCTAAGTTTGGATGATTTTCGGTAAGTCTTGAGCATGTGATTCTTTTCATTATTAAATGTTTTTAGAAAGTACATTGTGAACAACCTAATACAAATAAAAAAGAAAAAAATGAAACACTGTGGTATTAACTGCCATTATATCCTAGTTATTCAGGGTAATCTTTTAAAATGAATACCTACTTTGATTCTAGATATTTCCTTTTTGATATAGCATGATATGTCATTATAAAATAAAAATGTCCTGATACTTTAAAGATATTTTCATTATTTAATTTGCCAGTATCTTGTTTTTTAAGGCTGACTCAATTTTGTTTTTCTTGTTGATTTTACTAAATTAGTTTTAGAATTATTTATGTTTAAATGACTTTTTTTTTAGTAAGAAGTATAATGATGTTTTTGTATTTCTGGGCATAATCACAAGTGAGAGTTTTAAAATTTCATATTTCAACAACTCCCATTGTTTTATAATTTCCATGTTGTAGAGACTAGAATAAATTATCTAGATTCTAGAGATTTTAAAAATATTTTGTTAACATTTTTGTGTTTTGGGAAGCATTTTTTAAAATCAAGGACAATTGTGTCTACAATTCTGGATTTAAAAAAACCTAATTGTATGTTTTAAAAAATAGAATAATCTAGTTTAAGTACCCCTTTTACTGCTTACTGCTTATTATTAGTGTTTTTTCAGAAGTTTGATTTACTTCTTGGGCATGTGTAAACTACACATTACTGCATATTGGTATGTTTAAAACATCATTAATTTGCTTTCTTTAATTGTATTATTTCAGTAGATAATTTAAAATTTCCTCATAGGAGTAATAGCTATACACTTGAGGATTTAAAACTGGAGTGCAGTGGTGCATTCTCAGCTACTATAACCTCTGCCTCCCAGGTCCCAGTGATTCTCCTGTATCAGCCTTCCTGGTAGCTGGGATGACAGGTGCCCACCACCACGCCCGGCTAATTTTTGTGTTTTTAGTAGAGACAGGGTTTCGCCATGTTGGCCAGGCTGGTCTCGAACTCCTGACCTCAGGAAGTCTGCCTGCCTTGGACTCCCAAAGTGCTGGGGTTACAGGTGTGAGCCACTGTACCCAGCCTTGAGCATGACTTTTAAATTGGATAAAAATTATGGTTTTAATTGCTGAAACATTGGGCAGTAGGCTAACAGACATTTTTGCTGCTTTTAGCTTATTTATTTTGTTGCTTTCCAACTATTTCTGCTTTCAGAAATTCAGCTTAAAAAAATTGCAAAACTAACATTTAATATTTATGGCAGAGCAGACTGCTTCCTAGGGCTACATTTGCTTTTATCCCTATTCTCATTGCTAACCTTTCTCTTTGGCACTATTCTTTTTCTTACTTTGAAGTTAAATAATTTAAGATCCATTTTGTACCTCATGCCTTCTTTGAGTATTTGTATGATTATATAAAGTTGAATTTTGCTTTAACGTTTGTCATAGACAGTTTTTTTTAAAAGTTCCTTTGAAAATGAAGCACTGAGAAAGTAATATCTTAATGTTTTTTTTTTCCTGTTGCATTATTTTAGTACAGTTACTCTAAAGGGATGTTTTTGGTTTTGAACAGATCTTAGGCATTTTTCTATTTCAAAATATCGCAATAAGAACAATATTCCACTAGGGGGCTCTCATCTTTTAAAAATTTTAATCCCGTTAATATTTTGAAGTTAATATAGGTAAATTTTGAGTGTTTATAAATTATTGTCACATTTATTCATCTAACAAATTTAAACTTTAAATACTGTGTCATTTTTGGCTTCTGAGATGTTGATACTTAATCCATGGATGAAAACTCCAGAACTTATGTTAGCTATACCTTTAGTTTACATTTTTAAAACTATTTTTCTTTTTTTTAAATAATGGTTTACAATAAACTAGACTGTTGTGATGATTTGCTATGTACTTGATACATTTTTTTTAATATTCAGGAACACACAGAAAAGGGGAGAATCATTTGGAATCAGCAGAATAGGCAGCAAAATTAAAGGAGTATTCAAAAGTACCACAATGGAGGGAGCTATGTTGCCTAATTATGGTTTAGCTGAAGGTGAAGATGATTTTGTAAGTAAAAATGTATCAATTTGATTTGTGTATAACTTTAGAGTTACTATAACATAAAAAAATTAGATACACTCATTGTTTTCCTTTTGTTTTTGGAGAATCTGTGTTCTGTTTAATACTTTCCCTCTATCGTCTTACTTCAGACTTCCTTTGTATTTCTCATTCCTTCATTAGTTATGATAGTTTCATGATGTGAATCTAATTTTTAAAATTCCTGAGAACTATGTTATTGCTTATTAAGGCAGAATGGGTTCTGTTAAGCTGAGGTATTTCTAGTAGTCAAACAGTTTACCATCTTTTGGTTAATCTTCAAATTCTGATGTTACCTTTTTCCCACCGTATGTTCCAGGTATACAGAGCTGTTAATAGATGCTCTAACTCCTTGCTACTTAAACTGTGATCTGTGGACAAGCAGCATTGGCACCACCTGGGAGCTTGTGTAAATACAGAATCTCAGGCCCTATCCTAGACTTACTGAATCAGTTTGCATTTTAATAAGATTTCTAGTTGACTTATATGTACATTTTATTTACCATGCTATTTTATTTCTCTGTATCTTTGTCCTACTTAATATGCCCTTCCTTCATTTATTGACCTGGAAAATTCGTATGCATCCTTCAGAATGCCGCTGTTCCCCATAAACCTTTACGTGAATCCCTGAGTTGAACTGAGCATTTTCTCCTTTTATGTCTCCATTATATCATATGTTAAAGCTTGTACCATAATGCATTGAAGTTATATGTTTATGATTGTCTTTCCTATCACATAGTCCCATAAAGGCAAGTATTGTCTCATTTGTACTTTTCATTTTTATTGAATAGAGATCTTGGATTCTCATTTGCCTTTTAATAAAGACCCTGGGTACTGGGGATGAAAAAATGATTACATGTAGACCTTGGCCTTAAGAAATTCACTAACTCAGGTGTAAAAGGGATGTTTAGTACTGATTGGATTGATTATGACCAAGGAGGAGGAAAGGTGGGGAGACAGGAGTAAACCCTTTTCTTTACCCCATCCTTTTGACCTTTGTCCCATTGCCTTGCTGAATTACTAAGGGTAACTGATTCTTCATAATAATTTAAATGGAAGAAAATCTTATTTAAGACCTTTTTTATTAATCCAAATACAGCAATTTTTTTATGCCTTTATTTTTTCCTATAAGTGTGGGTAGTATTTTTTTGCAGGGTTTGGTGGCTCACATCTGTAATCTGAGCACTTTGGGAAGCTGAGGCAGGAGGATTGCTTGAGCCAAGGAGTTCAAGACCAGCTTAGGCAACATGGTGAGACCCTGTCTTTACAAAAAACTAAAAAATAAGCTGAGCATGATGGTGCACAGCTGTAGTCCTAATTACTTGGGAGGATCACCCCACCTCAGGAGGTCAAGGCTGCAGTGAACCGTATTTGTGTCACTGCACTTCAGCCTGGTTAACAGAGTGAAAGCCTGTCTCAAAAAAAAAAAAAAAGAAAAGAAAAAAAGTGTGGGTAGAAGAAAGTAGAGAAAGTCTTTTTCAAAATAATGTTTATGCTTTCTAATTTTAAGCACATTATATTATCAGTTTTCTTTTTTTCTTTCTTTTTTTTGAGACAGAGTCTTGCTCTGTTGCCAGGTGCCAGGCTGGAGTACAGTGGCGCGATCTTGGCTCACTGTAACCTCCGCTTCCTGGGTTCAAGCAATTCTCCTGCCTCAGCCTCACGAGTAACTGGAACTACAGACACGTGCCACCACGCCTAGTTAATTTTTATATTTTAGTAGAGATGGGGTTTCACCATGTTGGCCGGGATGGTCTCGATCTCTTGACCTTGTGATCCGCCTGCCTCAGCCTCCCAAAGTGTTGGGATTACAGGTGTGAGCCACTGTGCCCAGCCAGTTTTCTAATAATATAGAACAGTGGGAAAAAATTTAAATGCCACTTGCACCCATAATCTTACCACCCAGTAACCACTTCTATTAATAGTTTGGTGATTTTCTTAAAAAAAAAAAAAAAAAAAATCTCCCAAACATAAAAGCCTTTTCCTTTTCACTAGACTAGACTACATTATAAATATAGTTTGCCAGCCTTTCTCCCCATTCAATATTGTAACAAAAGCATTTACTCATGTTATCCTGAACTTTTAAAACATATTTTTTATGGAGGAAGGTGTATTTTGCCTTCCCAATTACTGGATACACAGGCTGTATTTCAGCTTCAATAATAGGAGGATATCTTTAAAAAGCTGAGAGAATTTGCTCTTTTGTAGTGACCCAAGGAAGAAGGAAATTCTTGATTGAGAGTAAAGACAGTAGTAACAGAAAGTTGGAGAAGCAGGCAAACAAATGTTTAATATTATCAAAGGAAAATACAGGGACGGTAAGGTGCTGACCCAGACTAAGATGTCTTCTAAGATTTAGAAGACACTGCTAGTTCCAAGCTGGGGGTGCTGGGGGAATCCGCTTTGTCTTGTTTAGGAAGTTGAGGGAAAAGAGAAGTTGCCGGTTTCACTGCCAGGAATAAAGTGGTTTGTGATCCTAAATTGGAGACATTTAGGATGTCTTATTAGAGACACAGAAGACGTTATCTTTCAGAACCCTTGTTGTGTCATTTGGCAGCAGTGCCTACTTGCTCAGTGATCTTGGGTATGTTGGTTAATTTTATTGTGATTTTGTTTTGTCACCTTGAAATGGAGATTACTATTTATCTTACATAGAGATGTTGTAAGAAGTATTAACCAAATAATATATGTGAAGCACTGAGAACAGTGCTTTGCACATAGAGTGAGTCCTGTAAGCACATCAATTCTCATAGCTGTATGATTGCAAGTTGTGAATTAAATTAGCATCCATCCATATGCTGCCCTGTGAGCCAAAGCCTGGTATATAAGATTGGGTTGGGGCTGGGTTTGGTGGCTCACACCAGTAATCCCAGCACTTTGAGAGGCTGAGGCTGGAAGATCACTTGAGCTCAGGAGTTTGAGACCAGCCTGGCCAACATGGTGAAATCCTGTCTGTATATACACAGAAAAATTAGCTGGGTGTGGTAGTGTGTGAGCTACTCAGGAGACTGATAAAGGAGGATCACTTGAGCCCAGGAGGAGGTTGCAGTGAGCCTGGCAACCTAGTGAGACCCTGTCTCAACAACAAAAAAAATTGGGTTGATGTATCAGAAAATGCATTTCTGTCTTAAGTTCAGAAATATGGCTTACAAATATAGTTACAAAATATAATATGCCTGTACAGATTATACAGAGATATATATACAGAGATAACTTGGGAGTTATCTCTGTATAGGAAAAGAATAATCAGAAATACTAACATTTCTTAAGGAAATAGAAGGACATTTAATCTTTTATCTCCACCTTCCATAATCACCATCCTCTTGGTAGAAAGAACAGCTGTTTGGAAATCAAAAGTATTTAAAGTACTTGGTTTTCCCTTATTAACATTTTGATTACAATATTTACTTATTTTCAAACAGTGTTAAAGGATGCCCTGAAAGTTCTTAGAGAAATATTTCCCTAGAGATTTTTCTTTAGACTTTGTTGATAAAAATACCATTTAAGTAGTAACAGTAATAAATTACTAAACTTTGTCCTTTTTCATTGCTAAGAATTTTGTTCTCCCATTTTGTTTCTTACATTGATTCTGAGGAGCTTCTTTTAATTTAAGAATGTCTTTTTTTTTCTTCTGGCTTTTAGTCAGCATTTTCAACAAATTCTCTATCATTTTATGATTCACTTTCTCTTCTCCTCAGAAGCCAGATCCATTAACAAAAATATACTTGTAGTAACCATGGAAGATGATACCTTAAACCTCAAGTATTAAGCGTTGGGTGTTTCTCTCATACATCTCTCTGTGTTTCTTCCAAGATTATAAGGAGATAATCTTGCCTCTTAAAAGGCAAAACCCAACATCTGTCATCTATTTTTATAGTTTTGTTTCCAAAGGTCTTCAAGTTGTTTTCAACAGAGCATTAAGAAGTCTTCCTAAGATCAGTGAAAATCTTATTAGAGGTTATGGAAAGCCAATTTAGGATGAGAACAGAAAAAAGGAAAGGAAGTTTGTGGGGGAGGAAAGGAATTTCCTTAGAAGAGAGGTGGGTACCAGGGTTAAGAGGAAAGAACTGAGAGTGAAGGTAGGGTTAGAATTCTGGAAATAAATTCCTCTGTACTACTGGTTTGCTCTGACTAGGCTACTCAGAATTCTCTTAAGTGCTGCAAACTTTGACTCATTGCTTTTAAAAAGGCGTGTTCAAGATGAATGCGTTTTATTTATAATATTTTGTCCTTTTAAACATGAATAAGAGATGTCTAGGTGAGTCGATATTTATAATATGCCAGATTCAAAGGAACTCTTCCAATTTAAAAAACAGAGACAGTTGTTTCCTTCTTCCTGTGTATCTATTTCTAGAACATGTAGTTTTATTTTTTAAAATAATTGTTACTTTATTTTTTTGGCATTTGAAAATATTTAGCATTTAAACATTTACATTAAAGTTTTAGAGTGATGAAACAGAAAAACTCTTAATTCTGTGGAGGTGGGTTTTATTCCGACCTTTTTTCCAATTTTATGTTACTTACTGCTACAGTTTTTACTTGGGTCGTTTTTATAGTTAAGAAAGTTTTTGGAGTAAATATTTTTGTTACAATAAATTTTCAAAAATGGAATTACTTGTTTGAAATCATTTTTTGATTCTTTATAGATAAATATTGCCAAAACACTTTCCAGAAGGGTTGTGCTGGTATACCTTGTAACCAGCAGTGTGTCACAGATCTAGTTTATCTGTACAGTCTCCATCAGTGACTGTTGTCATTTATAAAATTTTACTTTTCAAAATGAAAAATACCAGTACATTAATATTTCTTATCACAAAGGTTGAACGTTTTCTGTATTTGTGTTTTACGTATTTTTTCCATAATTTCTAAGATATTTATTCTTTATCTTCTATTATATTTTCTTTCTTTCTTTCTTTTTTTTTTTTTTTTTTTTTTTTTTGAGACAGGGTCTTCCTCTGTCACCCAGGATGTAGTACAGTGGCACAAACTTGGCTCACTGCAATCTCAGCCTCCTGGACTCAAGCGATGCTCCCACCTCAGTCTCCTGAGTAGCTGGGACTACAGAGGCGCACCACCATGCCCAACTAAATTTTCACAAGTATTTGTAGCAACAAGGTCTTGCTGTGTTTCCCAGGCTAGTCTCAAACTTCTGGGCCAAGCATTCCTCCCACCTCAGCCTCTGCAAGTGTTGGGATTATAGGCGCTGTCCCTGGCCTATTATATTTTCATGCACAGTAGATGGAACAAAACTTAGAGTTGACGCTAGTAACTTAGTTTTTAACTTTTTGTCGTTATTTTTTCAGTAGAAAATTTAATATTACCTAGCTTTCAGAGTCTTAAAAAATTATCAATTGATATGGGCATATTACTTTTTACTTGTATCTCATATGCTATAATTCTAAAGGTATTGGGAATATTAAATTCATCCCGTTAATTTTTTTCCAGATTGAAGAAGGTATTGTTGTAATGGAAGATGATTCTCCAGTGGAGGCTGTGAGCACACCTAATACTCCCCGAAACCTTGCTGCATGGAAAATTAGCATTCCATATGTAGACTTCTTTGAGGATCCCTCCTCTGAAAGGAAGGAGAAAAAAGAGAGAATTCCTGTGTTTTGTATTGATGTTGAAAGAAATGATAGAAGAGCAGGTAGGAAGCTTTCTGAATACCTTTCTTAAAAGATGCCCATGAATGAGTATTGTTTTCAGGTACAATAAACATTTTGCTACTTAGGCCTAACAAATATAGCTGCATATCCAAAAGAGAGTGTCCAAAACAGAAAATTGAAAGAAGGCTTAGGATGTCCCAGGTTATCTTTGTTAGCAGTTAACTAACTCATTCAATCAACAGTTATTGAGTGAAGCCTACTAGACACCTGACAGTCCATCAGGCATTTAATGTACTGTTCTTTTAATGGTTTTGTTGCCATCATTAGCCATTATACTTACTTAATTATCATGAATCCATACAGCACTGTATCAGGTATTATATTAGTTTAATTAAGGCAGTATTTTCTCGCACCCATTTTGTGGGCTAATTAGAATTGATGAAAATATGGCCAGGCATGGTGGCTCACTCCTGTAATCCCAGCGCTTTGAGAGGCCAAGGCGGGTGGATTACCTCAGGTCAGGAGTTTGAGACCAGCCTGACCAACATGGTGAAACCCCTTATCTACTAAAAATACAAAAATTAGCCATGCATGGTGGTGTGTGCTGTAGTTCCAGCTTCTCAGGAGGTTGAGGCATGAAGATCACTTGAACCCAGGAGGCGGAGGTTGCAGTGAGCCAAGATCTCGTGACTGCTCGCCAGCCTTGGAGACAGAGTGAAATCCTGTCTCCAAAAAAAGAGCTGATGAAAGTATGGTTAAAACTTTACAAATTTTCTTCATGTTTAGCCATATTTTTTCTTTTGATTATTTCAGGTATAGACTGTAGAAGAGATAAGGGTTAATGTTGTCTGTAGCAGGATAAAGTCACCACTTTCAAGTCCCTACTTGTAACTTCATAAAAAGAAATCGAATTAAAAAATAAAACAGTCACCACTTTGCACTTTGTCCAAGAATTGGGTCAGTCAGTGTAGGGAAAAGCACAAAGTCATGTATATTTTGAGAATGATGAGCAGAAAATAAAGTTGAGCTCAGAAAGAGGGAGTTATGAGGAAAGAAGGAAAAAAGTGACAGTGTTAGAAAATGGTTTTGAGAGGGTAACTAAGTGGTAGTGTGAAGATCAGTGCTAATTATTCTTATTTATTTTTCAAAAAGTATTAGGTTTTCTGATTTTCTTCAAAAGCTGATCCTGTTTCAAGAACATGGGACACAGGAAATTGGGAAGGAAGAATGCCCAGAGTAGCTAGTTATAATTTTTCCTATCATAACTAAATACCAGGCAGAGTCTTATTCTGTCCAGGTCTTAGGCCATACTGCCTGATTTTGTTGGAGTTGCTGTTTACTCTTAGTAGTTGGTGTTCTCTCAGCATTCTGACAGGTGGACAACCAAACCATTGTCAATAATAGAGTCTGATTTCTGTTTCAAACTTAGTTTTGTTTGGAATATACTTTTGGTTTTGCTTTATGACAACTGCCTTTAATTTTTATGCTTTATTTTAAAAGGTTAATAATTTAACATAATTTATAATAATTTATGGCTCAGTAACTTAAAAATAAAACCCCCAAAATCTTAAAACTTGTATTTTATTTTTTAATTTAATTTTTTTTCTTTTTGAGGGAGGGTCTTGCTTTGTTGCCTATGCTGGTGTGCAGTGGCATGACTGTGGCTCACTACAGCCTCAACTTCTATTGGTTAGTACTGCTCTGTACTATGTTAAATTAGGACAACATGGTAAATATTTGAGAGACCCAAAATCAATAAAAAAATTTTTTGTGAAATACATTATTTTGGTGACATTAAAAAAAAATCATAATTGCATGATATTTTAAAGTTTCTGTCAACTCTGATTCCGTATAGAAAAAGTGTATTTTCTTGAGATAACTTCATAATAGATAAAATTTATTAGTCACTTCTAGGTACCTAAAATACGGGATAAAATTTGTTGATAATGTTATGCCAAAAATAACAAATTATGACTGTGGAATAATTTCCAGTTTTGTATTCTTTTTTTTTTTTTTGAGACAGAGTCTCACTCTGTTGCCCAGGCTGGAGTGCAATGATGCAATCTTGGCTCACTGCAACCTCTGCCTCCCAGGTTCAAGCGATTCTCCTGCCTGAGGCTCCTGAGTAGCTGGGACTACAAATGCCCGCCACCATTCCAGGCTAATTTGTATATTTTTAGTAAAGGCAGGGTTTCACCATGTTGGCCAGGCTGGTCTCGAATTCCTGACCTCAAATGATCTACCCACCTCAGTCTCCCAAAGTTCTGGAATTATAGGCGCGAGTCACCGTGCCCAGCCAGCTTTGTATTCTTAATGTTTTAAATATGGCTTTCTTTTAGGGTGTTAAAATTATTTGTTACTCAGTGTGTGTTTACTCAATTTACAGTTGGACACGAGCCTGAACACTGGTCTGTCTATAGAAGATATCTTGAATTCTATGTGCTTGAATCAAAATTAACAGAATTTCATGGTATGTTATTCTTTTTGGATAAAACATTACATTTCAGCATTACTATTCTTTAAAGCTATGTTACCAGATTAATTTATTTTAAATAATTATAGCAAAGAAATACAACAGTGGCACTGTGTACACTTTTATTGATAACAGAAGTAGACTGTTTATCTTTTTATTTTTACTTATCTCTGTATTTAAAGTTCTTGCAAGGTACATTTATGCTTTTTTAATAATAAAATAAAAATTTAAAAATAGCTAATTTAAAACTGTATTTTAGAAAGGGTTTTCTATTTATTCTTTTTTGTTCTTCCTGTCTCTTCAATTTATTTATTTTGGTTAATATCAGGGATATAGTTATAAACAATTTCCAGCTTTTTTGTTTGTTTGTAGCTTGGTGAGTTTTACCTGTGTGTTCTAAATCTTTTTATTTTAGAAAAGCTCTGTAGAGTGTCTCCTGATGCAAATTCAGGTTGATTTTGAATTGAGAAGAGTAAGGAACATTCCTTTCCCTGCTATAAGAACAAAGCCTGTGATAAGGATGATTATTATAGGAAAATAAAGGTCCCACTCCATATTTGTGCCTAGATTTTGAGTTTGTATGTGTATTGAAATGTTTTTTTTTTTTTTTCTCTCTACCAATCTGGTACAGTACCATCCTGGTTCTTTCTCTGAAAACTTTTTTTGTTTAAGGCTGAGTGTTTTCTTTGAAAACTTTTTTTGTTTATACTTTTCTTTTTTGATACTAAAATTTCTAAAGCCAGTCCTATCTGAGAAAGTACATTCATAGTTTTTACATTTTTTTTTCTTTCTTTTTTTTTTTTTTGTTTGAGATGGAGTTTTGCTCCGTCACCCAGGCTGGAGTGCAGTGGCGTGATCTCGGCTCACAGCAATCTCCGCCTCCAAGGTTCTAGTGATTCTCCTACCTTAGCCTCCTGAGTAGCTGGGATTACAAACATATGCCACCATGCTTGGCTAATTTTTTTGTATTTTTAGTGGAGATGGGGTTTCATCACGTTGATCTCAAACTCCTAACCTCAAGTGATCTGCTCACCCTGGCCTCCCAGAGTGCTGAGATTATAGGTGTGAGCCACTGCACCCGGCTTACATTTTGATTTTAAGCTATTTATGTAGCATTTACAAAGTGCTATCTTTTTTCCCTATGAGAAATTAGTTACTTCTTTAGTAAGGTTTTATCTAATATATCTCACCGATTTCAAAACAATCTCATAATTTTTGAAGCTGTTTTACTAGTATAGAAAGCTAAAAAAATCTATGTCAAACCGTGGTTGTTATGAGTGATATTTTGTTTATCAGTAGACTCAAATTCTTTCGTCTGGACTTTTGACTTGAAGTTCTCTGATTTTGTGAAGATTATTCAAAGAATAATGTCACATCTCTACAAGGCAGTGTTGTTAATCTGAAAGTGCCATAGTAAATGTTAAGACCTATTTTAAGGTTTTAAAAATAATAGCAGAACACAGCAATAACTTTAATATGTACTAATTTCAGGTACATTTCCTGATGCCCAGCTTCCTTCTAAGAGGATTATTGGCCCCAAAAATTATGAATTCTTAAAGTCAAAGAGGGAAGAGTTCCAGGAATATCTACAGGTAGAACATCAACTGTATTGATTTCAAAAGTTGCTAATTATAGCATTCTCTAATTTGTCTCTTTTTCTCTTTTACATTTGTGCTTTGCTGTATAAATACCTGTCCGTGTGGATTTTAATTAAAAAAAATTTCCATGTTTATTTTAGAATGAATTTTGGTCAAGAGTATATTACTTCCACCTACCTTCTCTCCCCTGCCCCCCCCAAAATGGAATAAAATACAAGATATTTTCTTAGGGGAAGAAAAATCTTTTTTTTTTTTTAAACTGAGTCTTACTCTGTCACCCAAGCTAGACTGCTGTGGCATGATCTAGGCTCACTGCAACCTCCACCTCCTGGGTTCAAGTGATTTTTCTGCCTCAGCCTCCCTAGTAGCTGAGATTACAGGCATACACGCCATGCCTGGCTAATTTTTGTATTTTTAGTAGAGACGGAGTTTCATCATGTTGGCCAGGCTGGTCTCAAACTCCTGACCTCATGGTCTACCTTCCTTGGCCTCCCAAAGTGCTGGGATTACAGGCGTGAGGCACTACACCCAGTCCAGAAAAATCTTTACTTAGTTTTAGGCTGATTAAAACTTTGTATAGGACATTAAAAAAGAAACATTTGGTGTAAAAGATTAGATGCATTTGAAGAATACTGGGTAGTATTCTTAGAATATTTGTTATTGTTTGTTCTGTTTTCTGTTTGATTTTGTGTTTAGCATATTCTGAACTTTGGAGTACCTTTTGTTTTGGGTTCATAGATGTTTTTCCAATTTCCTGGGATCAACTCTACCATTTGCTACATGGAATTGAATCCCATTTTTTTAATAGTGTTATATGTGCACATAACATTACGTTAAAATATAATTGGTATGTTATTTCAATACCTGGTACAGTCGGTGTAAAAGTTACTTGAGACGTCAGGCTCTCCAAGATTAATAACCGTCTTTCTTTATCAAGTGCTTATAAGAGAGGATACTTAATATTTGTTTAAAAAATATTTTACTTGGGCATGGAATTTTATATGTTTAAAAAATTGTTGATTCGGTCAAATTTGGATCCTACCCAAAAAGAAATACTTTTAAATTAAAAATACTCAGCAGTGTAAAGGAGTATTTACACTTTATTTCCTCTCTCTGAACTGTTGAATGCTTTCAACGCCAAGTTGAAAAATAGATCGATATTTTCTATATACATTTTTTGGTGATGTGAAAATTGAAATATGAAATAATAATTAACTACTGCAGGGATGTTTGGATAAAACATAAAACTATGTCTTTGTTGATAATGTTAACCCTATTTGGACCAGCTAATTATTTCTACAAACTAGAGTACTTCACTGTATAAGAACTATTTTCTGTTAATATGGATTTAAATTAGAGGTTGCCGTACTGGTTTTTAAATGTAGATTTCTATTTATGTTTTGTTAGTGTTTCATAGTTAAGAAAACTATTAGGTTAAGACTGGGTGAATTTTGGCTTTTAAGTCATTTTTTTTTTTTTTTTTTGAGATGGAATTTCGCTCTTGTCATCTAGGCTGGAGTGCAGCATGATCTTGACTCACTGCAACTTCCACCTCCCGAGTTCAAGCGATTCTCATTCCTCAGCCTCCCAGATAGCTGGGATTACAGGCCATCACCACTGGCTAATTTTTGTATTTTTAGTAGAGATGGGATTTTGCCTTGTTGGTCAGGTTGGTCTCGAACTCCCAACCTGCCCACCCACCTTGGCCTGTAAAGTGATAGGATTACAGGCATGAGCCACTGTGCCTGGCCTATTTTATCTTATTAGAAAATAGTGTTGCAGGAAGAACAGACAACAGAGTTTTAAAGTTATTTCACATTTCCACATCTAGTTTTCTGCAAAACCCTTTATGCTGACTTTTAAAAATTATTAAGAAAGTTGTGTCATGCTATTGTACTCATTTTATAGTTGAGAAACTGGGAAATAATAGTAGCTTATGTTTTGTTTTACTTCCTGTGTGTCCATTACTGTGCTGAATGCTTTATATAACAATACTGTAAAGTCGGTAGTGTCATTATTCTTATTTTATAGGTGAGGAAGTTTCCTTGGACAATTTAGGAACTTTTCTAGTGTCAGCTAGCATGTGGAAGAGCCAGAATTCAAACTCATTCATGTCTGACTGTAAAGGCCAAGGTCTTACCTACTATCCTATACTCTTCTTTCTAAAAATGCAATTGCTTTGTTATTATTTTAAATATAAAGTAGCTTTTGGGGATAAAAATAACATTAAAAAAACATTTAAATACAGTTTTGATTACTCTTCTAGATTTCTAAACTGTTTTTCCCCCCCTTTTTTTTTGTTCATTCAAGAAACTTCTGCAGCATCCAGAACTGAGTAATAGTCAACTTCTGGCAGACTTTCTTTCCCCTAATGGTGGGGAAACACAGTTTCATGATAAGATACTACCAGATGTAAACCTTGGTAAGTCAATTTGAAGAATCATTATAAGAGAATAAGCTGAAAAGAATCAGCATTTTCAAATTAATTTAGAAAAATAGTTTATATAGTATAGCCTATGGTGAACTCCAAGGCTCTTATTTCTGCATTTAGAGGTAGATTGACCTTACTCTGTCCATTCTGAGTTCTGATTATTTAAGCAGTCACTTCTAGCCATATGTCCTCATCACAGAAAATAATATTAGTCAATATATTTATAAATTTATTTTCTTAAATTTAAATATGAGAAAAGTAGAGATGGTGTTTTTAGCATATGTGAATCAGTGTTTTCAGCATACAGTATATGAATAGCTATGGTGTTTGAAACGTCTCATGAAGTATATCAAAAAGACTAACTCTGTTGGCATTTGACTTAGTGTAAAGCCAGTTGATTTTTTCTTCACCTTTCTGTTCTATTGTGTCCTTTCTTATTTTGTATTTTAAAGCATATAAATATGTTTAAAACCTAATTTTTGGATAACTTATAGTAGTAATTTAGGTAAGTAAACTTTGTATAATTGACTTTTAGTTAACTTGAATTAATCTTAATGTCATTCTGAGCAAATTTCATTTCATGGTACTTCTGTACATGGATTTTATTTAAAGTTGAATTGTTGTCTGTAAAACTGGCATGGAATGTACACATGAGATTGTAGAAACATTTCTGCTTTAAATATCATTGTTTTTCACTTGTTTTGAATTTTTAATTAGTAATTTAGAAAAATAATTTAGGTTCTTTTTCCTTAATTTCAACTTAACTTTGTAATTAGTAAAACCATTTTGCAGTTAATAGATTGCCTCATTTCTATTAGTACTGTTGTAAAGGAAATTAAGATGTGTCAGAAAGCTTATATTTGCTCTGTTTTTCAAATATTAATATTTATTGTGACATAAAAAATCTGTGGCCAAAGCACAGTCTGCTGAGATACTGAAGACATTATCATATTTTTACTATTAGAGATTGAAGTTAGTATTTCCTGAAGATGATGTTTCAGAAAGCATTTTTTTGTTGTAATACTTGAGCACCTAATTTCAGCTGTCACTTTTGGATGAGGTATTTATATTATAGTTTGTCTAAATAGCAACAAGGTCAACAGAAATCCAGATAGATCATCTTCTCTAACCACTAATATAGTATATACATTATAAGTGCATGTATAGTCCGGGCACGGTGTCTCACACCTGAAATCTCAGCACTTTGGGAGGCCAAGGTGGGCGGATCATGAGGTCAGGAGTTCGAGACCAGCCTGGCCAGCATGGTGGAACCCCGTTTCTACTAAAAATACAAAGATTAGCCAGGGAAGGTGGCACATGCCTGTAATCTCAGCTACTTGAGGAGGCTAAGGTAGGAGAATCACTTGACCCTGTGAGGCGGAGGTTTCAGTGAGCCGAGATTACTCCATTGCACTCCAGCCTAGGCAACAGATTGAGACTCCATCTCAAAAAAAAAAAAAAAAGTATATGTATTAAAAAATAAAAATATAAAAAATGATTCGATTAAATAATGGTAGTCTGAAGTTTTCCAAAGAATCATCTTACAACCTCCCTCACATCCTCCATTCTATTTTATAAATTGTTCCTTAATTACTATTTTACCTGCTGGTTATCAGTAATTAGATTTCTTTTTTTCCTGTGATGGAGTTTTGCTCTGTTACCTGGGCTGGAGTGCTGTGGTGTGATTTTTGGCTCACTGCAGCCTCAACCTCTCGGGTTCAAGCGATTCTCCTGTCTCAGCCTTCCAAGTAGCTGGGATTACAGGTGCCCGCAACCACACCCAGCTAATTTTTTTGTGATTTTAGTAGAGATGGGGTTTTACCACTTTCCCCTTGGCTGGTCTTGAACCCCTGAGCTCAGGTGATCCATCCTCCTCAGCCTCCCAACGTGCTGGGATTACAGGCATGAGTGAGCCACCGTGTCCAGCCAGTGATCTCATTGTTAATGGAGACATTTTCTCACTCCTCAGTCTTCTTGACCTCCTCTGCAGCATTCTTTCCTTTAGAAATTCTTTGCCTTTGGGGTTCATTAATGCATACTATTCTCTTAACTGTTCCAGTCCTATCATTGCATTTCCATCCTACACAATCATCCCTTATCTCTATAAACCTAAATATAGGCGTTTTCGAAGCTCTGTCCTTAATTTTCTTCTTGCCCGTCTCCACAGAATCTATTATTTTAATTTTTACCTGTATGTAAATATTTCTAAATGTAGTCTGACCTTTAGTTGTACTTTTCTAATATCCAGTCAGACATCACCACCTGATCTCCTGTCATCTTTTCAGAACCAACATGTAATTCTGTTAATGGTATTATAGTCATTTCAGTCATTTGCAATTTTACCATTAACTCTTGGATTTTCTCTCCCATGCTCTCACTACACATCTTTTTGTTGTTGTTGTTTTTGTTTTTTGGGAGATGGAGTCTCTCTCTGTCACCCAGGCTGGAGTGTAGTGGCGTGATCTTAGCTCACTGCAACTTCTGCTTCTTGGGCTCAGGCAATCCTCCCACCTCAGCCTCCTGAGGACTACAGGTCTGCACCACCATGCCTGGCTAATTTTTGTGTTTTTAGTAGAGATGCGGTTTTGCCATGTTGCTCAGGCTGGTCTTGAACTCCTGAGTTCAAGCAATCCACCTGCTTCAGACTCCCAAAGTGCTGTGATTACAGGTGTGAGCCAACATGCCCTGCCTTACACATCTTTTTAGTTCCCAGATTCTGTAAGTTTTTCCTATTTGGTGTCTAATTTATGGCTTCCTCTTCATCTCCTTTACTCTTTCCTTAATTCAGTTTTCATTGTGTCTTATTTGGACTGTACTAAGTTTCCTATCTAATCTCCAGGATTTCAGTCCTCTTCCTGCCCTCTATCAGTTTGTCTTATATAACACAGTAAGATTAATCTTCCTAAAGTACATGTTTGACCATATCTAAAATCCTTTCGTTGCTCTCTCTTTATTAACTTAGGAAATCTGTGTATGGAACCCTCTGAAAATCACTATGTGCTTTGATACCAGTATATCTTACCAGTATTATTTCTTACTACTTCCTTTCATACTTTAGCAAAATTGAATCCCTTATATTCTTTTGCTCCAATGCCTTTGTTTATACTCTTTTCTTCTACTTTAAATGCTCTTCTACTCTAGCTCTATGTTTACATATTACCTATCTTTGACAATCCAGCTGAAAGAAAGGTTCTTCTTAGGGAAACCGGGAAGACTTAGAAAGGCATCATTTGTCTAATCTTGAAAGATTAATAGAAATCGACAGGAGGCAGATAAGGAAATCATTCTAGTTGGAGGGACTGGCATGTACAAGAGGCATGAAAGAGGGAATCAGCTGGTAATGTTTGGAGTATCTTGAAGGTAGAATACATGTAATAGAGTGAGACTAGAAAAATAAGTTATGGTCAAATGTGTCATGGTAAGGGGTGTAGAATTCAGACTTGATCATCTAAGTAGGAAGAAAGAGATATTAATATGTTTTAAACAATGAAACCAAGTAAGATTTTAGTTTCAGAAATCCAACTCTGGCAGCAGTTTAAAGGCTGATACCAAAGGTACTTAGAAGCAGTATCTGGGAATAAACCTAGTAGAGTATGTGTGTGCATGACCATTACAGAGAACATTGTAAACTTTTATTGAGAGATATTAAAGAAGACCCAAGTAAATAGAAATCGTTATCGTTGTTTAGAAACCACAATATTGTAAAGATGTAAATGTATCCCCAAGTTGATTTCAAGCTATGGTACAGTCCCAATCAAGATCAAACAGGTTGTGTCTGTGTATACCTTGAAGCTGAATCTGTAATTTATATAAACATGCATAGGATCAAGTAGATAACACACTTTAGAAGAAGAACAAGGTTGGAGAACTCTATCATATGTCTTGACTTTTAATCAATTTTTTTAATTTAAAAAAATTAATTTAATTAATTTTTTAAAATTAATCGGTAGATCTGTGGAACAGAACAAAGAGCCCCAGACAGATCTGTACATCTGTGGACACTTGATTTGTGAGCATCGTTCTGCAGAATAGGGAGGGAGTCAACTTTTCAAGAAATGCTACTGGGACATTGGGTATACATTTGAACTCTTAAAAAGTAGCCACGCTTAAGTAGACTAGAGTCCTATATAGAAACCTGTAAAGATTTTAGAAGATTGCAGAGGTAAATCCATGTATTTATAGTCAACTAAATTTGACAGAGGTACCAAGAACATACATGGGGGAATGGATACCCTCTTTAATAAATAGTGCTGGGAAAACTGGATATCTCTATGCAGAAGAATGAAACTAGACTACTATCAATCACATAATAAAAAAACCTCATAGTGGATTAAAGACTTAAATGTAAGACCTCAAACTATAAAACTACTAGATGAAAATGAGGGGAGGACTTTAGTCAAAAATCTTATGGCTGGCCGGGCGCGGTGGCTCACACGTGTAATCCAAGCACTTTGGAGGCTAAGTCGGTCGGATCACCTGAGGTTGGGAGTTCAAGACCAGCCTGACCAACATAGTGAAACCCCATCTTAAAAAAAAAAAAAAAAAATATCTTATAGCTAAGACTTAAAAGCATAGGCAACAAAACAAAAAAGTCAAATGGGTCTATATTAAACTATTAGGTTGGTGCAAAAGTAATTGCAGTTTTTGCTTTTTTTTTTTTTTTTTTTTTTTCTTTTAAACAGCAAAACCTTACTTTTGCACCAACTTAATAAAAAGCTTCTACACAGGAAAGGTAACAGTCAGCAGAGTGAAGAGACAACCTGTAGAATGGGAGGAAATATTTGGGGGTATTTCACCTGTATGTTTTGTAACTATTTAACCTGTACAGTGGGAGAAAATATTTGCAAATACTGCAAATTCAATTAGAAGACAATCCAGTAGAAAAATGGACAGAAGAAAATAATATCATCAGGCTGGGCAACATAAGTGAGACCCTATCCCTATAAAAAACAATAAAAAATTAGCTGGGAATTGTGGTGTGCATGTGTTGCTCTGGCTGTTCAAGAAGCTGAGGCAGGAGGATCACTTGAGCCCAGGATGTTTGAGGCTACAGTAAGCTATATGATCACACCACTGCACTGTAGCCTGGGTGAGAGAGTGAGACCCTTTCTCTGAAACCAAAGAGGAAATCAGATGGCCAATAAATATATGGAAAGGTGCCCAATTTCATTAATAGGGAAATTCAAATTAGAATCATATTTGGGAAATACCACATTCACCAAAGTTTTCAAAAGTTGGTAATACTAAATGCTAAGTATTGGTGCAGATGTAGAGCAACAGGAACTCTTATACACTGTTGATAGGAATATAAGTTGAAAAACTACTTGAAAAATTGTTTGGTATGAAAATGAGGGACCCAGCAGTTCCTCTCTCAGATATATACTTTGGAGACTCTGTTTGTGTTTAAGAAGGTTCAGAGTAGCATTGTTTGTATAGCCCAAACTGGAAACAGCACAAATGTTCATCAGCAGTTGAATGGACAGATAAACTGTGGTAAAGTCATAACATCGAATACCTGTATCATGAGGCTACTAGCAACAATGTGGATAAACTTTTAAAAATGTTGAATGAAAGAAGCAAGACGTGAAAGAATATATACAGCCTGATTCTTTTTATGTAAACATCAAAATATACCAAACTAATATAAGTTGAAAAAGTTTGAATAAATTTTTAAAAAATGGGTGGGTGTGGTGGCTCATGCCTTTAGTCCCAGCACTTTGGGAGGCTAAGACGAATGAACCACCTGAGATCAGGAGTTTGACCAAAATGGTGAAACCCCATCTCTACTAAAATTACAAAAATTAGCCGGTCATGGTGGTGGGCACCTGTAGTCCCAGCTTCTTGGGAGGCTTAGGCAGGAGAATTGCTTGAATCTGGGAGGCAGACTGCAGTGAGCTGCTATTGCACCACTGCACTCCAGCCTGGGTAACAAGAGCGAAACTCTGTCTCAAAAAAAAAAAAAAAAAACGTAGCATTGGCTAGGTGCAGTGGCTCACACCTATAACATCAGTAGGCTGAGCTGGGTGAATCACTTGAGATCAGGAGTTCAAGACCAGCCTGGCCAACATGATGAAGCCTTATTTCTACTAAAAATATGAAAATTAGCTGGGCATCATGGCATGCACCTGCAGTCCCAGCTATTGAGTGGCCTAGGCGGGATGGAGAATCACTTAAACCTGGAAAGTGGAGGGAGTTGAGATCATGCCACTGCACTCCAGCCTGGGTGACAGAGTGAGACTCCATCTCTAATAATAATAATAATAATAATAATGGATAAAAGCAATATTTCTAAATATATTTTATTTTTTATTCATTATGGTTTTTAAAGACAGAGTCTCATGCTATTGCCCAGGATGGAGTGCAGTGGCACAATTATAGTTCACTGCAGCCTCAAATCCTGGCTCAGGTGATCCTTCCTGCCTCAGCCTCCCAAAGTAGCTAAGGCTACTGGTACACACCAGCTAATTTTTAAATATTTGTAGAGATGGGATCTTGCTATGTTGCCAAGCTGGTCTTGAACTCCTCTCCTCAACTGATCCTCCCACCTTGGTTTCCCAAATTGCTGGGTTTACAAGCATGAAGCCACCCCACCTAGCCTCTAAATATGTTTTATATGATGTAATCCAAAATAATGTATGTGGAACTAAATCATTGGATTAAATAATGCAAGTGGACATTTGGCTTCAGTCTATACCCCCACCCCCCAAATTAATACCTTTTTTTGAGCCAAAATATTTAGTGTGTGTGTATCTTTTTATTAGGGGAAAACGTGAGGAAAAAATATTTGATTATATATGGTGTTTAGGAGATTGGGTATTCCTGGTTACTGACTAGGTTTGGTTGAAGAAGAAATGATCAAGGATGATCCAAGTTTCTGTTGAAATAACTGGATGAATGCTGTTACTTATTGGGATATATGATACATTAAAAGCAGTTTTGAACTTACTTGTAGAATCCAGTTGAACAAATTTTATAAGGCAGGATAGGCCAGGAGACAGGCAGGGATTAGAGATTTGAATTTTATTTGAAATCAGATTGAGCAAATAATTTGGCTCAGTAAGAACACATAGAAGACAAAAAAGCATAGGATAAAGCCATATAATTTAAGAAACTTGGGAACATTCTAAGGAGGCGGTGTTATGGGAACCAAAAATACCAGAAATAGGGAAGTAGGAAGGCTGGGTGGTTTGCCTGTCAAAAACAGTATTTTTATTTTTTATTATTAATATCACCCTCTATTGCCATAAATGTACTTTTTTTTCTGAGTTGTTTGGAAAGCGGTTTAAGTTATATTTATTAATTTTGATTAATTTTTAGTGGTCATTTCTAAATGCTGGAGAAAATCTCAAGATGTTTGATGTTGTACAGTAAGGGAACGTGGAGCTCAAGAATTAATTTTAGCAAACATAGGATTTAGGCTAGAAGTTCTTAATCTAAAATTTCGAATATAAACTACTGAAATAGTTTTAAATATTGAGGCAATTCTTTTTTTATTTTTTTAAATTTTATTGCATTTTAGGTTTTGGGGTACATGTGAAGAACATGCAAGATTGTTGCATAGGTACACAAACATGGCAGTGTGATTTGCTGCCTTCCTCCCCATCACCTATATCTGGCATTTCTCCCCATGCTATATCTCCCCAACTTCCCACCCCCTGCTGTTCCTCCTCTATTTCCCCCCAACAGACCCCAGTGTGTGATGCTCCCCTTCCCGTGTCCATGTGATCTTCTTATTGTTCAACACCCATCTATGAGTGAGAACATTCGGTGTTTGATTTTCTGTTCTTATGTCAGTTTGCTGAGAATGATGGTTTCCAGGTTCATCCATGTCCCTACAAAGGACCCAAACTCATCGTTTTTGATGGCTGCATAATATTCCATGGTGTATATGTGCCACATTTTCCCTGTTCAGTCTGTCATCGATGGGCATTTGGGTTGGTTCCAGGTCTTTGCTATTGTAAACTGTGCTGCAATGAACATTCGTGTGCATGTGTCCTTAGAGTAGAATGATGTATAATCCTTTGGATATATACCCAGTAATAGGATTGCTGGGTCAAATGGAATTGCTATTTCTAGGTCCTTGAGGAATCACCACACTGTTTTCCACAAGGGTTGAACTAATTTACACTCCCACCAACAGTGTAAAAGTGTTCCTATTTCTCCACATCCTCCCCAGCATCTGTTGTCTCCAGATTTTTTAATGATCGCCATTCTAACTGGCGTGAGATGGTATCTCATTGTGGTTTTGATTTGCATTTCTCTAATGACCAGTGATGATGAGCATTTTTCCATATGTTTGTTGGCCTCGTGTATGTCTTCTTTTGTAAAGTGTCTGTTCATATCCTTTGCCTACTTTTGAATGGGCTTGTTTGTTTTTTTCTTGTAAATCTGTTTTAGTTCTTTGTAAATTCTGGATATCAGCCCTTTGTCAGATGGGTAAACTGCAAAAATTTTTTCCCATTCCGTTGGTTGCCGATTCACTCTAATGACTGTTTCTTTTGCTGCACAGAAGCTGTGGAGTTTGATTAGGTCCCGTTTGTCTATTTTGGCTTTTGTTGCCAAGGCTTTTGGTGTTTTGGTCATGAAATCCTTGCCTATGCCTATGTCCTGAATGGTGTTGGCTAGATTTTCTTCTAGGGTTTTTATGGTGTTAGGTCTTATGTTTAAGTGTTTAATCCATCTGGAGTTAATTTTAGTGTAAGGTGTCAGGAAGGGATCCAATTTCTGCTTTCGGCACATGGCTAGTCAGTTTTCTCAGTATTAAACAGGGACTCCTTTCCCCATTGCTTGTTTTTGTCAGGTTTGTCAAAGATCGGATGGTGGTAGATGTGTTGTGTTGCCTCTGAGACCTCTTTTCTGTTCCATTGGTGTATATCTCTGTTTTGGTACCAGTAGCATGCTGTTTTGATTACTGTAGCCTTGTAGTATAGTTTGACGTCCCATAGTGTGTTGCTTCCCACTTTGTTCTTTTTGCTTAGAATTGACTTGGCTATGCGGGCTCTCTTTTGGTTCCATGTGAAGTTTAAGGTAGCTTTTTTCCAGTTCTGTGAAGAAAGTCATTGGTAGCTTCATGGGGATAGCGTTGAATCTGTAAATTGCTTTGGGCAATATGGCCATTTTCAAGGTACTGATTCCTCCTAACCATGAGCATGGAATGTTTCTCCATTGGTTTGTGTCCTCTCTTATTTCGTTGAGCAGGGGTTTGTAGTTCTCCTTGAAGAGGTCCTTTAAGTTCCTTGTTAATTGTATTCCTAGGTATTTTATTCTCTTTGTAGCAATTGTGACTGGCAGTTCATTCTTGATTTGGCTCTTTTTAAGTCTGTTATTGGTGTATAGGAATGCTTATGATTTTCGTGCATTGATTTTGTATCCTGAGACTTTGCTGAAGTTGCTTATCAGTTTCAGGAGATTTTTGGCTGAGACAATGGGGTCTTCTAGATACACAATCATGTCGTCTGCATAGAGACCATTTGACTTCCTCCTTTTCTATTTAAATACCCTTTATTTCTTTTTCTTGCCTGATTACTCTGGCTAGAACTTCCAATAATTTATTGGATATGAGTGGTGAGAGAGGGAATCCTTGTCTAGTGCCAGATTTCAAAGGGAATGCTTCCAGGTTTTGCCCATTCAGTATGATATTGGCTGTTGGTTTGTTGTGAATAGCTTTTATTATTTTGAGATACGTTCTGTCAATACCTAGTTTACTGAGAGTTTTTAGCATAAAGTGCTGTTGAATTTTGTCAAAGGCCTTCTCTGCATCAATTGAGATAATCATGTGGTTTTTGTCTTTGGTTCTGTTTATGTGGTGAATTACGTTTATAGACTTGCATATGTTGAACCAGCCTTGCATTCCCAGGATGAATCCTACTTGATCATGGTGGATAAGCTTTTTGATGTGCTGTTGCCATTGGTTTGCCAGTATTTTATTGAAGATTTTTGCATCTATGTTCATCATGGATATTGGCCTGAAGTTTTCTTTTCTTGCTGAGTCTCTGCTGGGTTTTGGTATCAGGATGATGTTGGTCTCATAAAATGAATTGGGAAGGATTCCCTCTTTTTGGATTATTTGGAATAGTTTCAGAAGGAATGGTACCAGTTCCTCTTTGTATATATGGTAGAATTCAGCTGTGAGCCCATCTGGACCTGGGCTTTTTTGGGGTAGTAGGCTCTTAATTACTGCCTCAACTTCAGACCTTGTTATTGGTCTATTCAGGGTTTTGACTTCTTCCTGGTTTAGGCTTGGGAGGAGGCAAGTGTCCAGGAATTTATCCATTTCTGCCAGGTTTACTAGTTTATGTGCATAGAGTTGTTTGTAATAATCTCTGATGATGGTTCGTATTTCTGTGGAATCTGTGGTAATATCCCCTTTATCATTTTTGATTGCATCTATTTGATGCCTCTTTCTTTTCTTTTTTATTAATCTGGCTAGTGGTCTGTCTATTTTGTTGATCTTTTCGAAAAACCATCTCCTGGATTTATTGATTTTTTGAAGGTTTTTTGTGTCTATCTCCTTCAGTTCTGCTCTGATCTTAGTTATTAATTGTCATCTGCTAGGTTTTGAGTTTTTTTGATCTTACTCCTCTAGATCTTTCAATTTTGATGATAGGGTGTCAATTTTAGATCTCTCATTGCTTCTCATGTGGGCATTTATTGCTATATATTTTCCTCTAGAGACTGCTTTAAATGTGTCCCAGAGATTCTGGTATGTTGTGTCTTCGTTCTCATTGGTTTCGAAGAACATCTTTATTTCTGCCTTCATTTCACTGTTTATACAGTCAACATTCAAGAGCCAGTTGTTCATTTTCCATGAAGCTGTGTGATTCTGAGTTAGTTTCTCAGTTCTGAATTCTAACTTGATCGCACTGTGGTCTGAGAGACTGTTTGTTATGATTTCCATTCTTTTGCATTTGCTGAGGCGTGATTTACTTCCAATCATGTGGTCAGTTTTAGAGTCGGTGCGATGTGGTGCTGAGAAGAATGTATATTCTGTGGATTTTAGGTGGGGAGTTCTGTAAATGTCTATTAGCTTTGCTTGACCCAGGTCTGAGTTCAAGTCCTGGATATCCTTGTTAATATTCTGTCTCATTGATCTGTCTAATATAGACAATGGGGTGTTAAAGTCTCCCACTATTACTGTGTGGGAGTCTAAGTCTCTTTGTAACTCATTAAGAACTTGTGTTATGTATCTGGGTGCTCCTGTATTGGGTGCGTATATATTTAGGATCATTAACTCTTCTTGTTGCATTGATCCTTTTACCATTATGTAGTGTCTTTGTCTATTTTGATCTTTGTTGGTTTAAAGTCTATTTTATCAGAGAAAAGAATTGTAACTCCTGCTTTTTTTGCTCTCCATTTGCTTGGTAAATCTTCCTCCATCCCTTTATTTTGAGCCTTTGTGTATCCTTTCATGTGAGATGGGTTTCCTAGATACAGCTCACCGATCGGTTTTGGCTTTTTATCCAATTTGCAAGTCTGTGTCTTTTGATTGGGGCATTTAGCCCATTTACATTTAGGGTTAATATTGTTATGTGTGAATTTGATCCTGCCATTTTGATGCTAGCTGGCTTTTTTGCCTGTTAGTTGATGCAGTTTCTTCATTGTGTTGATGCTCTTTACCATTTAGTATGTTTTTGGAGTGGCTAATACTGGTTGTTCCTTTCTATGTTTAGTGCCTCTTTCAGGAGCTCTTGTAAAGCAGGCCTGGTGGTGATGAAACCTGAGTACTTGCTTGTTTGCAAAGGATTTTATTTTTCCTTCACTTAAGAAGCTTAGTTTGGCTGGATATGGAATTCTGGATTGAAAGTTCTTTTCTTTAAGGATGTTGAACATTGGCCCCCACTCTCTTCTGGCTTGTAGGGTTTCTGCTGAGAGATCTGCTGTGAGTCTGATGGGCTTCCCTTTGTGGGTAACCCGACCTTTCCCTCTGGCTGCCCTTAGCATTTTCTCCTTCATTTCAACCCTGATGAATCTGACGATTATGTGCCTTGGGGTTGCTCTTCTTGAGGAATATCTTTGTGGTGTTCTCTGTATTTCCTGGACTTGAATATTTGCCTGCCTTGCTAGGTTGGGGAAGCTTTCCTGGATAATATCCTGAAGAGTATTTTCCAGCTGGGATTCATTCTACATCACATTCAGGTATACCTATCAAACATAGATTAGGTCTTTTCACATAGTCCCGTATTTCTTGGAGTCTTTTGTTTATTCCTTTTTACCTATTTTTTCTCTAATCTTGCCTTCTTGTTTTTTTTTCATTGAGTTGATCTTCCACCTCTGATATCCTTTCTCCTGCTTGATCAATTTGGCTGTTGAAACTTGTGCATGCTTTGTGAAGTTCTCATCTTGTGTTTTTCAGCTCCATCAATTCACTTATATTCATTCCTCTCTTAAGTTCATTCTCGTTAGCATTTCGTCAAATCTTGTTTCAAGATTCTTAATTTCTTTGCATTGGGTTAGAACATGTTCTTTTAGCTCAGAAGTTTCTTATTACCCATCTTCTGAAGCCTGATTCTTTCAATTCGTCACACTCATTCTCCATCCAGCCTTGTTCCCTTGCTGGTGAGGAGTTGTGATCCCTTGTAGGAGGAGAGGCGTTCTGGTTTCGGGTGCTTTCATCCTTTTTGCACTAGTTTCTTCCCATCTTTGTGGATTTATCCACCTGTTATCTTTGTAGTTGTTGACTTTCAGATTGAGTCTCTGAGTGGATGTCCTGTTTGTTGATGATGAAGTTATTTCTGTCTGTTTCTTAGTTTTCCTTCTAACAGTCTGGCCCCTCTGCTGTAGGACTGCTGTGGTCCACTCCAGGCCCTGCTTGCCAGGGGATCACCTGCAGCTGTTGCAGAACAGTAAGCATTGCTGCCAGTTTCTTCTGCTGCTATCTTTGTCCCAGAAGGATACCTGCCAGATGTCAGTCTGAGCTGTCTTTTTGAGGTGACTCTTTGGATATACAGGGGTCAGGGGGCTGCTTGAGGAGACAGCCTGTCCTTTATAGGAGCTCAAGTGCTGAGCTGTGAGCTCCGTTGTTCATTCAGAGCTGCTAGGCAGGTATATTTAAGTCTGCTGCAGCAGAACTCATAGACCCCACTTTTTTTTTTTTCCAGGTGCTTTGTCCCGGGAAGTTAGGGCTTTATTTATGAGTTTCTGTTGTGCTGGTGCCTTTTTTCAGGGCTGCCCTGCCCAGTGAGGAGGCAGCCTAGTCACTGTCTGCCTGCAGAGGCTTTGCTGAGCTGCTGTGGGCTCCGCCGTGTGAACTTCCCTGCAGTCCTGTTTATACGGGTGTAGTTAGAACTGCCTCGGCAATGGTGGCCCACCTCTATAATGGCGGACTCTCTCTGTAATCGTGGGCTGCCTCGGCAATGGCAGGCTGCCTCAGCAATGGCAAACTACTTACGTAGTGGTGGACTGCCTTGGTAATAGCAGATGCCCCTTCCCCACAGTGCTGGACCATCCTGGGTTCAGCTGTGTTTGTTGTGAAACTCTCAATCCAGAGCGTTTCCGATTGCTGTTTTTTTGTGGGGGTGGGACTGCCGAGCCTGATCACCTGGCTCCCTGCCTCAGAGCCCCCCTTTTTTTTTTTTTAAGTTTAATGGTTGACTGTCTCCCAGGTGTTCCAGTCACCTGTTGAAAAGTCGCTGGGATCTGTGTGATTTCCCATGCAGTGACCCACTGCGCCAGCTGAAACAGTCGCGCTGAGATTCGTGGCATGGGAATCTGCTGGCCTGGCTTCCTTTTTCAGTCCCCTTTTTAATCAGATGAATGGGCGAGTCTGCCTTTCCAGAGCTCCAGTCACCAGCTAAAATGGCACCTGGACCCATGTATTTTGTATGGAGAACCGCTGAGCTGGGGCGCTGGCAAAACAACCACACCGGTCAAAACAGTGGCGCCACCGGGCGAAAACAGCTGCACCTGCCAAAACAGCTGTGCTGGCGACCCGTGGGGCTCCTCCTCCTGGGAATCTTCTGGTCTGTGGGCAATAAAAATTCGTCTGGAAATGCAGCGTGCACTCATCCTCCATGCTTTAGCTGGGAGTTGCAATCCTGAGCTGCTCCTAATCGGCCACCTTCGTTCAAAAAACCGAGGCAGTTCTTAAAACTTGTTTTTTGACTGGCCTTTGCACATTTTTAGATACCATTATATATTCACTGTTACCGAAAGTCTTTTGAAAACGTTTTCTACAGAAATTTTCAAATCAACACAAATTAGACAAAATTGTATAATAAACTTCTCACTCGACTTATCAACACTTGACTTGGTCTGTCTCTTCTCCCACCACCTGTCTCACTGTATTATTTTAAAATAAATTTCAACTATTATATCTATAAATATTTCAGAATACCATATTTATTAAAAATTTCTGTGGAGTATGAAATGGTCAATCATAAATACTTTTTACAGTTTTAACTTGGCTATTTCGTATTTAAAATTACCTGGTGAAGTATTCATATGAGCAATTATGAAGAGTACTGTCTTCCTAAAATAACGTTTTACTTTCAATTGCAGGGAAAATTATAAAGTCTGTTCCTGGAAAACTAATGAAAGAGGTGAATAACTGATTTATGTGTTCATGATAATCATAAACATTTAAATATTGATGAATTTTAATGGATTATTTACTAAAAATCATCCTTATTTGTTATTTTCTTAAAATTATCACCACAGAAAGGTCAGCATTTGGAACCTTTTATCATGAGTTTCATTAATTCTTGTGAATCTCCAAAGCCTAAACCAAGTAGACCAGAACTGACCATTCTCAGCCCTACTTCAGAAAACAACAAGAAGGTAATGCAAATTACATTAAAGAACTATTAAGTTTTAAGTTGCCCTACTTGAGATGACGTTTTTATTATCGGGACAGTGAATCCTTTGTTAATGAAATGGATTCCATATACATTTCCTTTATATGGAAATCAGTTGCACAATATGCAGACGGTATTGTGTGTGATTTCTTGAATTACTTGGTTCTTACTTGCTTAACTGTGGGCAATGTTTCTTTGGATACTATATTTGCAAACTTGTGCCACTTTTGTATTTGGGGGATTTTTTAAAGTGATTTTCTTAGCTCATATGTCACTAACTTCCAATAATAATAAATTAATTGCTATATTGTATTTATGTTTATTGGATGGCATTACCTAATTTTAATGGCTTATAAAGTATTTTATCCGTTCATTAAACATTTTACTATGTGCCTACTATTGCATGCTAGGCACTGGGAATGTAAAAATACATTCCTTGTCCTGAAGCTGTTTAGTGCCAAAGTGTAGTGCCCAGCATTGGGAGCTATGGGAGCTCAGAAGACCTCCATCTTTATTTTTGTTATTACTCTCTGCAATATCTTTAATATTATTATTTTCATTTTATTACTTTATTGTATATATAGACAGAAATACAATTTTTATTCTGTAATCTTGCTAGACTTATATTAGTTTTAGTAATTTCTGTTAATTATTTTATATTTACACAATTGTCTGCAAATGATTGCAGTTTTGTTTTATTTCTGACTAGGACTGCTATATGCAAAGGAAATTGTTTCATTATTTCACCACTGAATAGAATAGTGTAGCTCTTTTTGTATTACTAGATAACCTTTATAAGATTAAGTTGCCAGGCGTGGTGGCTCACTTGAATCTGTAATCCCAGCACTTTGGGAGGCTGAGGTGGGTGGATCATTTGAGGTCAGGAGTTTGAGACCAGCCTGGCCACCGTGGTGAAACCCCACCTCTTCTAAAAATACAAAACTCAGCCAGGTGTTGTGGTGGGTGCCTGTAATCCCAGCTACTTGGGAGGCTGAGGCAGGGGAGTCACTTGAACTCGGGAGGTGGAGGTTGCAAGTGAGCTGAGATCATGCCATTGTATTCCATCCTGGGCAAGACTCTGGCTTTAAAAAAAAAAAAAAAGATTAAGGAAGTTTACATTCATGTTTATGGATAAAAATAGCCTACAATTTCTTATTCTGTTCTTGTTAGGTTTGATATCAAAATTTTATTAGCATTTTTTATTTTTGGTAGACTTTTTTAAACATTTGATAGAGTTGGTGAAGTCATCTAGGCCTCCAGTTTTGTTTGTAGGAAGATTTTTTATAACTCATTTAATTTCTTTTACAGTTATAAAATTCTTCATGAATCAGTTTCAATATTTTTGGACAAATTTTGTATTTTATCTAAATTTGTAATGTTATTGGTGTGAAGTTGTCAATAATTTTTCTTTTTGTAATTTCTGACGTCTGTAGCTATATCTCTTTATTTTCGACATTGTTTTACAACTTCTCTCTTTTTTAAATTTGATCAATCTTGACAGGATTCTGTTTTATCTTTTGGCTTTGTTGAGCTTTTCTATCAGACTTTTTAAATTACCTAATTTCTGTTATTTTGAAAATTTCTTTGTATTTCCTTGGGATTTTTTTTTGTATCATAGTTTTAACTTCTTGTGGTAGAGCTGCTTCCTAATTTAGCCTTTCTTTTCTAATATAAACATTAAAATGTATACATTTTTCTTTAAATCTGTTTTTAACAGTTGCTTGTACATTTCATTATGTGGCATTTTTGTTATTCAGTTCAGAATTTTTTATTATGATTTCTTTTTTGACCTGTGGGTTATTTATAATTTTTTAGTTTACAAACTTTTTTTTTTTTTTTTTTTTTTGAGACGGAGTTTCACTCATGTTACCCAGGCTGGAGTGCAATGGCGCGATCTCGGCTCACCGCAACCTCCGCCTCCTGGGTTCAGGCAATTCTCCTGCCTCAGCCTCCTGAGTAGCCGGGATTACAGGCACGTGCCACCATGCCCAGCTAATTTTTTGTATTTTTAGTAGAGACGGGGTTTCACCATGTTGACCAGGATGGTCTCGATCTCTTGACCTCGTGATCCACCCGCCTCGGCCTCCCAAAGTGCTGGGATTACAGGCTTGAGCCACCGCGCCCGGCTACAAACGTTTTTGAATTTTCAAGTTGTTTCTTTATTGATACTGATCCTAGTTTAATTACATTGTAGTCAAAGAATACATTCCATGTGATGTAAGTTTTTCATTTTCAAGAACAACTACCTCATTGATTTCTGACTTAACTAATAGCTTGTCATTTTTCCTGGTTTTATAACAGACTCCTGCCATTTTTCCAGCCTCCACCCACTCCTGGCTTCTAAAGCTAATGCTGTGTATTTTAGGTTTATGTTATGGTAGCATCCTACTTTTATGTACAAATCACTAAAACATTGTTGTCTTATAAACCACTCCAAAAGTGAACAGTTTAAAACAACTACTTTTATTTGCTCATGATACTGTGGGTCAGCAATTCTGACTTGGCTTAGCTGCTTCATACAGCTGCTTTCCTTGTATTCTGGTCTCACTTGGGCTGCAGTCTCAGAGCTTCTTAAATTGGATAGCCAAAGATGGCCTCATTCATGTGTCTGACTGTGTATGTTTCCTATTGGCTGGGCCATATGTCTTCAGCAAGCAATTCTGGGCTCTCATGGTACCAGCATTCTAAGAGGGCTCACCCCAACACACAACTTTCCAGGACTCTGTTCATCATTTTGCTCAATGTTTATCTCAAAGCAAGTCATGTAGCCAAGCCCAGGGTTGATGTGGGTGGGGACTACACAACAGTGTGGCTGTAGAGAATCATGATCGCTGGGTGCTGTTGCATTAATAGTCTGCTTCAGTTTACCAGTTTTGAAAAATTCTCAGCTGTTGTTCCTTAGATATTGCCTTGTCTCTGTTTCCTCTCTTGTCTCCTTCTGGAATACAGATTTATTTCTCATTCCGTTTTCTGTATCTCTTAAGCTTTCCTCCATATTTTCTGTCTTCATTTTTGCTACTTTCTGTTTATTTTTTCTGATCTGTCTTCCAGCTCTGCCTCTTCAGTGTTGTCTGATCTTCTGTATAAATCTATCTAAACTTAAAAAAAATTGTCACTGCATTTTTTATTTTTAGAATTTGTTTGGTATTTCCCCCAGGTCTACTATCATTTTAAATATGGTTTACTATTAGCTGCAGATGTTTTCCGGCAAAACAATTTTATTGCATTATAAAACCCTGGTTGGTATTCTTGAGTAGTAAATGCACACACAGGTCGGAAAGAGCAGGAGAAGATAACCTATCTAGTGCTCTGAAGAGTATAGTGGCTTAAAATTTGGCTTAAATTAATTTTGTTTGTGGTTTGTCAATATTAATACACATTTTGCTTTCGTTAATGGATCCTTTATGTTTATCTTTACTGAATACAAAAATTCCATTAAACATCATTATAAAGTAAAAATGTTAAAATGTTCAAGAGGAGAAATGGAGATATGGGCCCTAACTTTTTCCTCTCCTCTGCTCAAGCATGATAAGTGGCTCTTAGAGTAAGTCTTCCATCCTCCTCAGTAATAGCTCTGTCTCCTAAGAAACAGACATAGTTTCGTTCATCAGTCTGAGTCGTATTTGCTTTCTCTCTCAGGATTATTGTAAATGCACCTTGAGACTTGTATTCAAAACTACTTGAAAAGATGTGAGAGTTTCTTAGGAAATTCTTGACTAGGTGGCCTTTACTATATATGCATACTTTTGTGAATGATGGAATATGAAAGACCTAATGGGTATGATTTCAGAGGATTAACCAGGCTAAATATAGTGAAATAAGAATTATACTGGAGTGTGGATTTTATATAGTATATAGGGGATATGTTTGCAAAATAATTTATGAAAGGTTGGTCAAACTGGATATTTACTTTCCTGGTGACTTATAAATGGGCCCGATTTTGGGGGAAATAAATTGATACTGTGTAATGAAATAAGTCAGGTGTGTATGCTCTTTGACCCCCTGACCTGAATGCTAGGAATTTGTCAGGGAGAAGATAATAAAAGACCTTATAACATGTTTAATAAAATGATGTTTATGTAAGTGAAAAACTGGAAACAACATGAAATTCTAACATTGTAGGAATGATTATTTTAAGAAACATCTACTCAAGGAATGTTTTGCAGCAGATGAAGTTGTGCTTATGAAAACTAAAGCAAAATAAAGATATCTGATATGGTGCTAAGTGAAAAAGTAGAATGTGATATTTTTTGAATCTCATTGATTTGTGGCTATGTACATAGAGTCTAGAAGTTAATACACAGAAGTTTAATAGTTATACTATTAGGTGTCTGAGTTTTAATTTAAAAGTTTAAATGCCCCTTTGCTCTGTGTCACTTTAGCTTCAGTGATTATTGTCAACAGATGTAATAAACTATATATCTCATAATTATTCTGACTTTTTAGATTTTCAGTGATCTGTTTAAAAATAATGTAAACCATGCTGAAAATACAGAGGAAAAACAAAATTCGGTTGTTTTCCCCTCTCTTTTCCAGACTTATTATATAATATCACTATTTTTTAATGAAAAAAATTAAACTGAAAATTTAAAAGAGTAGAGCCCTTTTCCTATTTTTTGGGTTGGGAAAATGTTTTAAGTTTATGCCTCTGCATTAATATATCTGACATAAGAGCCAATAGAATATATAGTCTTTGTTCTCAGGATAGTTTTCTAGAAAGCTTTTAAAAAACTCATCTTCAGGTAAAATTGAATACACTTTCCTTCACAGTCTCCTTACTTTTCTTTTCTTTTTCCTTTTCCTTTTTTTTTTTTTTTTGAGGCAGAGTCTTGCTCTTTCACCCAGGCTGGAGTGAAGTGGTGCAATCTCTGGCACACTGCAACCTCTACCTCCTGGGTTCATGATTCTCCTGCCTCAGCCTCCTGAGTATCTGGGATGTGCCACCACGCCAGGCTAATTTTTGTATTTTTTGTAGAGATGGGGTTTCTTCATGTTGCCCAGGCTGGTCTTGAACTCCTGACCTCAAGTGATCCACCCTCCTCAGCCTCCCAAAGTTCTGGGATTGCAGGCATGAGCCACCATGCCTGGCCTCCTTACTTGTTTCATAGTGTCTGTTTTACATTATTTTATTTGTTTCTTGACCTGTTTCTATTAGATGTTAAATTTTTTGGAGAACAGTGATTTATATTTGTATTCCCTGCCCTTGGCACACCATCCTGCACATAGAAAGTGCTTAGTACATTTATTAAATGGATGTTTAAATGAATGAAATAATGTTTTTGTTAAAATTAGGATATATTATTATTATTGATAGTGGATTCTTTTTGTATATTTTTGGAGTAAGTAGGTATAAGATTTAGTGACATTATATCGTTTTTACTATGATTGATTCTTAATGTCTTTTTTTTTTTTTCACATTGATTAGGCCTTTCTGGGCTTTGAATATTGTCCAAATAAACTTTGCCGAAAGCTGGATTTTTACCTCTGCTCATAGTGATTTATAATCTTTGAATCATGTTTGGTGTTTTTTTTGAGACAGAGTCTTGCTTTGTCCCCCAGGCTGGAGTACAGTGGCATGATTTCAGCTCACTGTGACCTCCACCTCCCACTTTCAAGCTATTCTCCTACCTCAGCCTCCTGAATAGCTGAGACTACGGGTGTGCACTACCACAGCCAGCTAATTTTTTTGTGTTTTTAGTGTAGATGGGATTTCACCATGTTGACTAGGCTGGTCTTGAACTGCTAACCTCAGATGATCTACCTTCCTTGGCCTTCCAAAGTGTTGAGATTACAGGCGTGAGCCACCGCGCCTGGACTAAATCATGTTAGTTTTAAAGTTAGCTATCAATAATATATTTGTACATCTTTTTACGTTACTTTGCTTTTGTGGTATATAAAAACAAAGGAGGGGGTCTTTTATGGATAATGAATTATCTGCTGTAATTAAAATGAATATTTTTGTTTTTATGTAATATTTTTGGGGAACATGTATTTTTTAATCCAATTTGGGGCATAAATGGGGAATTTTAGAAGCATTATCAACCTATCTAATATTCTATTTTGATTGGAAAAGGTTTAAATGCCTTTGCTGTGTATCACTTCATTATTGATTATTGATTATTGTCAGCAGATATAATGAACTATATTATCTCTTTATTATTTCAACTTTTATTTTAGCTTTTCAATGATCTGTTTAAAAATAATGCAAACCGTGCTGAAAATACAGAAAGAAAGCAAAATCAGAATTATTTTATGGAGGTGATGACTGTAGAAGGAGTCTATGACTACCTGATGTATGTAGGTAAGATCTAAGTGGTTTAAGACTTGTTTTTCATTCATCTTACTTCTTCTGTGATGCAAATAATGATCTTGAGTATTGCCCCATCATAACTCTTTTTTTAACTGAAGATACCTTTTATAAAAATTCAGTATAATTGGCCTTGGTCATATTAAAGTTGCTAGTGTTTACAAATAAAATATTGACCATTGTCTTTCATGTTTTCTGCATTGGAAAATTTTAAAAAATACCAGTTATCTGGAACAATGAGATATCCTATTTTATCCTTTCTCAGGACGTGTAGTTTTCCAGGTTCCTGACTGGCTTCATCATCTCTTAATGGGAACTCGAATCCTCTTTAAAAACACCCTGGATATGTATACTGATTACTATCTTCAGTGTAAACTAGAACAGCTATTTCAGGAACACCGTTTGGTCTCACTCATAACACTTCTTCGAGGTTTGTATTTTCTCATGTGTTTGTTTCATGTTTTATGTACTCTATGATTTTAATTGAATCTAAAAGAGAGAGAAATCTTGTTTTGCTTTGGTTTATTAATATTTCTACTATCAGGAAGTCCTTTGTGTATAAGTAGATGAAAATTCCAGAAGTATTTCTTTTTACTTTTTTTTTTAGATGCTATATTCTGTGAAAACACTGAACCTCGCTCTCTCCAAGATAAGCAGAAAGGAGCAAAACAGACTTTTGAAGAAATGATGAATTACATTCCAGGTGTAATAACTCAATTTCATACAGATTAGCAGTCCTTTGAGGTCACAATGTATAGTAATTATTGAAGCTAATATTTACCGTGAGTTTTCATTTTACAAAATGTTGCAAATATGGTTAAAATTAACACACTAGTTAAATAATTCTTTCAGATGTTAGCACTAGGACTAAGATGTTAGAACTTTAAGGCAAGGCTGTTTCTATTCACATAATAGCCAGACTTATTAAAAAATAACTTACAATCAGATTGGTCAAAGTGACATTTTGTGGGACAATTGGAGGCCTGTGCCCACTCCACCGTAAGCATTGCTCACTAGTATATATGACTAAAAGATCAGAATTTATTTATTCCAAATTTATTGAGCACCTTCCATATTCTAGGCACTATGCAAAATGCAAGAGATATAAAAAATGTACTTGAGTAGCTCAGTCTAGCAGGAAGACAGACATACAGGCAAAACATACGTTTGATAATAGAGGCATGTTCAAGTTACAGAGGAAACACAAAGGAGGAAGATAGTAGGTTTGGGCCACTACAGAAATGAATGGTAGTAACCTCTTACTGTGATGAGAAATAACAAGGAAAAAAGGTCAAGGGGTCAAAGCAGAAGATTCTTAGTTTAGAACATTTTGAATGAGAAGTACTTATAAGTTATTCAACAATCTATTAAGCAATTAGACATCTAGGTTCAAAGGTTGGAGACAAGGTGGTATAGAATAGATTAGTAGAGCTATGGGAGCAATGTGTGAGTAGATTCTAAAGCACAGAAAGAAAGTATGGAGTAAGAAGAGAAAAGGGTGACTTCCAGTTTCTGGTCTGGCACATGAGAACCTGGACATCATCACTCCATCCTAGTAATAAGGAAAAAGCTGAATGAACTAAAAAAAACTAAACAGCTCTTAGATCCACCAGAGAGTGATGTCATATGGCAAACCACTACCTCCCAGATCGGAGATAATCATAGCTAGCTGGAGCAGAAACCCATGAACTCAAACCTCTGGAGAAGCCAGTGCTGAGGTAGGGAAACCTGAACTATAACTGACAAATTGCTGCAGCCTTTTAAATCTCTTTCTAAGAGATTAAAAACTCCAGGGGAACCAAGACATGGCGTTACCCATCCACACTTTGGCATGATCTCAAGTCACTGCAACCTCCACCCCCTGGTTTCAGGTAATTCTTCTGTTTCATCCTCCTGAGTAGCTGAAACTACAGGCATGCGCCGCCATACCCAGCTAATTTTTGTATTTTAAGAAGAGACAGGGTTTCACCTTGTTGGTCAGGCTGGTCTCTAACTCGTGACCTCAGGTGATCACCATGTCAGCCTCCCCAAGTGCTGGGATTACAGGCTTGAGCCACTGTACGCGGTCCATCCACAGTTTTTTTTGAAACAGAGTCTCAGGGCTGGAGCCCGATCTCTGGTCACTGCAAGCCCCACCTGCCTGGTTTAGGTAGTTCTCCTCCCTCACACTCCCAAGAAGCTGGAACTATAGGTATGCACTACCACGCCCAACTAATCTTTGTGTTTTTAGTAGAGATGGGGTTTCACTATGTTGACCAGGCTGGTCTTGATCTCTTAACCTTGTGATCCGCCTGCCTCAGCCTCCTAAAGTGCTGGAATTACTGACCCACTTTTTTGTGACTTTTACCTCCAGGGCCTTGACCAATAACCCACAGTGAATACTGGAGAAAAATCTCCTTGTGCTTCTGGCAGGGGGGCCAGAAGGGAACCATTTTGAAATATGTCATTCAGGGCATTCTGTTCTTTGAGACAAGGCCTTACCCTCAGGAGAAACTATTTAACGAGAGCCTGGCTGACCTGAGGGAAGGGAAATAACCAACTCCAGCCAGCTCTGGCCTTCTGCATGGAAGAAGGGAAATATACCCAACCGTCCACTCTAGCCATCTTGTCCCATGCAAGGGGGTCAGGAGAGCCTGAGAAGCATGTGTGAAGTTCATAGTTCAGTGGTACAGGCTCACTAAAAGATTGATACCCCCTCCTAGGACTATAGAACCCTTCCTCTGCCTCCATATTTTATCACCACATTACTAAAGGCCTCTTTGCAGCAGTTTCTCTTACTCAGTGCATCATATCCAGCTATCAAGAAAAAAATTACAAGACATTAAAGGCAAGAAAATATAGTTTGATGAGAAAGAGCCAGTATCTGAATGGCAGGGATGTTAGAATTATACACCAAATGGGATATATCCCAGATATTCAAGGCTGGTTCAACATTCATTTAAAAGTCAATTAATGTAGTTTGTCACATCAGCAGGCTAAAGAAGAAAAATCATGGTCATAATATTAGATGCAGAAAAAGCATTTGACAAAATCTAACACCCACTTGTGATCTCAGCAAACTAGGAATAGAGGGGAACATCCTCAACTTGATAAAGAATATCTACAAAAACACCTATAGCTAACATCACACTTGATGAGAAACTTAAGAGCTATCCCACTAAGATGAGGAACAAGGCATGTTCTCACTACTACTTTCAACATTGTACTGGAAGTCCTAGTTAGTGCAGTAAGACAAGAAAAGGAAATAAAAAGCATCCTGATTGGGAAGGAAGAAATAAAACTGTCTTTGTTCACAGATGACATGATTGACAAAAACACCCCTGGAAATAATAAGCAGTTATAGCAGGGTTGTAGGATATAGGGTTAATACACAAAATTCAGTCACTTTTCCTGTATATCATTGATGAGCAAGCGGTATTTGAAATTTTAAAAAATGCCATTTGGATTAGCACCCCCAAAACTGAAATACTTGAGGAGTAATATAACAAAACATGTACAAGATTTATATGAGAAGAATAAAACTTTGATTAAAGAAATCAAAGAACTAAATAAATGGAGAAATACTTTATTGATAGGAAAACTCTGTTTTCAAGATGTCAGTTCTTCTGTCATCTAAAGATTCAATGCATTCCCAACTCAAATCCCAGTAAGTTGCTTTGTGGGTATTGACAAACCTTTTAAAGTTATATGGAGAGGCAAAAAGACCCAGAATAGCCAACTCAGTATTTATTGAGAACAGCAAAGTCAGAAGATTAACATTACTTTACTTCAAGACATACTGTAAAGCTATAGTAATCAAGACAATGTGATATTACCAAAAGAATAGACAAATGGATGGATGAAACTGAATAGAGAGCCCAGATGTAGACCCACATAAATAATGTTAACTGATCTTTGACAAAGTTGCAAAGGCAGTACAATGAAGAAAAGGTAGTCTTTTCAACAAATTGTGCAGAAACAACTGGACATGGGTGTGCAAAAAAAAAAAAAAAAAAAAAAACCTAAACACAAACCTTATACCCTTCACAAAAACTAAACTCAAAATCAACTATAGGCTGGGCAGGGCATGGTGGCTCATGCCTTTAATCCCAGCACTTTGGGAGGCCGAGGCGGGCAGCTCATCTGAGGTGAGGAGTTTGAGACCAGCCTGGCCAAGATGTTGAAACCCCATCTCTACTAAAACTACAAAAATTAGCCAGGTGTGGTGCAATCCCAGCTACTCAGAAAGCTGAGGCAGGAGATTCACTTGAACCTATGAGGCAGAGTTTGTAGTGAGCTGAGATTGTGCCATTGCACTACAGCCTGGGCAACAGACTGAAACTCCGTCTCAAAACAACAACAGAAAAATCAATTATAGACCAACCTGTAAAAAGCAAAACTGTTAAACTTAGAGGATAACATCAGAAAAAATGTAGATGACCTTCTGTTGGGCAATGACTTCTTAGTTGCAATACCAAAGGCATGAACCATGGAAGAAAGAATTGATAATCTTTACTTCATTAAAATAAAAAATTTTGCTTTGTGAAAGACACTATAAAGAGAATGAAAAGAGAAGCCACAGACTGGGAGAAGATACTTGCAAAAGACATACCAGATAAAGGACTGTTACCAAAAATATGCGAAGAAATCTCGAAACTCAACAATAAGAACACAACCTTATTTTAAAATTGGCCAGATTTCTTGACATCTCACCAAACCTGATTTTAAAATTGGCCACATATCTTGAAATCTCACCAAAGCATATGAAAAGATGTTCCACATTATATATCATCAAGGAAATGCACAGTTAAAACATGAGATACCACCACACAGCTGTTAGAATGACCCAGATCTTTAACACTGACAGTACCATTTGCTGGTGAATATGTGGAGCAATTCTCATTCACTGATGGTGGGAATGCAAAATTGTGCAGCCACTTTGGAAAACAGGTGAGCAGTTCCTTACAAAACAAGGCATACTCTTATCATAAGATCTGGCAATTATGTTTCTGGTATTTACCCAAAGCAGTTGAAAACATGTCTGCCCAGAAATCTGATCATGAATGTTTATAGCAACTTCAGAATTGCCAAAATTTGGAAGCAACCAAGGTATTCTTTATTTAGGTGAATGGGTAAATAAAACTCACACTTTTTAGACAATCGGATATTATTCAGTGCTATAAAGGAATGAGCTATCATATCATGAAAAGTCATGGAGGAGCCTGAAATTCATCTTACTAAGAGAAAGAAGCCAATCTGAAAAGACTGTGTACTGTATAATTTCAACTATCTGATAATTTTGGAAAAGGCAAAACTAAGAAAACAGTGGATTGGAGGGGAAAGATGGATGAATAGGCAGAGCAAAGAGGATTTTTAGGGCAATGAAGCTACTCTATGATACTGTAATCGTGGTTACATGATCTATTTTCCAAACCCACAGAATGTACACCACCAAGAACAAACTCCAGTGTAAATTATGGACTCTGGATAACAATGATGTACCAATGCATGTTAATCAATTGTAACAAATGTGCACTCTTGTTGGGGATGTTGATAGTGGGGGAGACAGCATGTTTTGGGACAGGCTCAGTTTCATTGTGAACACAAAACTACTTTAAAACATAAAGTCTGTTTTAAAAAGAAAAGAGGGCTTAGGACAGAACCTTAGAGAATTATTAACTTTGAAGAACTAATCTTAGAATAGTTCTGTTGTTCCGTGTGAAAATAAGTTAAATATCTGTTCTGAATGTAAAAGTGAACATAAGCTGTTTTTGAGTAGGTTTTCTGTAGGCAAATGATAAAATAATTTTTTTTTAACCTGTTCTCTGATATAGTGACCCTTAGCATTCATACTTTCAACAGTCTCAGCTTTGATACTCAGAAACAACTTGGAGAGCCAGAGAATACAATAATTTTTTATTTTCAAACCACATTCACTTTAAGACTCCTGTTTGGGAGAGTAATTTAGCTCTTGAGTAAGCTTAGCATGCTTTTCTTTTATCCTCTGCCCCTCAACTCTTGGTGACACTTGAAGGATCTGAAAGAATCAGTTATATTTGTTCATTAGTTTCATGGGAAATTACATGTAGTATTGGTGAATTTGAGGATTAACAAAGATTTGTATTGGGCCACATATCTTGAAAATACCCAGGATGTACTATGCCTATTGTAAATTAAATTTGGCCTTTGCCTTCTAGTGTTGGCATTTTTTATGACTAACACTAGGAGTTTAGTTATGATGGGGGAAAAGGATAAATATTCGAGTACCCTGTTTGCATAAGAATACCTTTTTTCTGCTTGGGGAAAACAGTCAGTGGAGATCTTAATAAGGATTGACTTTTCTTGGTAACAGAATTGATACCAGTGGTACCTGACATCTGTACAGCCAGACACAAGTCCGAATTTGTTGGACCCTGAAAAATTGTTTAAATATTTGTTACATTTCCCAAAATGATTGGTCTGTAAGATGGTTAATAGTAACTTATGCAAAAGTCCAGAAATTAGGTGTTGATATTCACTGAGAAAAGTCTGCCTTAAAAATTAAACTTTTTTTTTCTGATATTAAGGGCACCCTGAAAATATATAGAATAAAAATCAGAAGCCATCTTCTGCCCACTGTATAGGAGTAGGCTTATGCTCCATCGGGTGTCAATCCTTACATTTTTCCATGCCTTTCTATACATGTATGTACAGATGTGTAAACATCATTTTAGAGTTTAATTTGTTTTGTTTTCCCTTAGTGGGGTAATACAATAAGTATTATTTTCCAACTGTCTTTTATCATTGAATAGTATAAGCATTTTTTTTTTTTTTTTTTTTTTTTTTGCTGCAGCATTTCTCAGAGTTTGCATTAGGCTTTGTGCGTTGTAAATCTCCAAAGATGGGATACATGATACTGTATTTGTCAACTTGACCATAGAAACCCCTTGTCCAGGAGCCTCTTATAGAAACATTGGTTTGGGGAGTACTGATTGTCAAATTTGGCCTAATACCTGGGAAACAGGGTGGGGATTTTGGTTTATGATCCAGTTAATGATGATTCACTTTATAAAAATAAAATAATTTCACATGTGCCATTTTGTTTAGATCTGTTAGTCAAGTGTATTGGTGAAGAAACCAAGTATGAAAGCATCAGACTTCTGTTTGATGGCTTACAGCAGCCAGTACTCAACAAGCAGGTAAAACTCATTCGTGTTAGCTAAGTTTGGTGAATGACATAGTAGGGTTTCTGGTAAATCATTAGCTGTATAAATGACACTACACTAAATCAAGGCAATATAATTTAAACATTCAGATAAAAAAAGTTTTATTTGTTACTCTTGTCAGTTACCTTTTTCTTACTTTGATTTAAAATTAATACATAGTCATTGCAGAAAATTTGGACTATGTAGAAAATTCATAAAATACAGTAAAAAATTAAAAATTGGTAATTCCATTATTCAAGTCACATAGAATAACCAGTTAACTTTTTTATGTTTATGGTTATATAAACTATATATAAACTTTATATATTCTGTTGAGATCTTAATGCAGTTTTAATTTTGTGTTCTTGTTTTTCTAAAAATTTTTATTATGTATAAAATATTTAACATAAAAATGAATTAGGCATGAGGAAGTGTCCTCATGCAAACATGTGTGTACTTATTACCTGTTTTGGTAATAGAACACTATTGATACTACTGAGGCTACTTTTGTGCTTGTATTATCAGTGCTATTCCCTGCCTTTGCACTTAGATGTAACCACAATCTTTAATTTTGTGTTCATCATTTTTATGGTTTTTATGTTTAGTGCCTTAACATTTATTATTATTTTTGGTGCTTTAGCTGACTTATGTTTTATTGGACATTGTGATACAGGAGCTGTTTCCAGAGCTCAATAAGGTAACTGAAAAGCAGTAATTTTATTCATTGTTTTCTCAATGGTATGCTGACATTTATTTTAATTAGGGACATAAATGTAAGAAAAACCCTTGACTCTGTTCTCTGTGATTATTTAAAAAATTAACCTCAACAAATTGCTTTTTATATTTTCTTTATTAAACATGCCCCAACAGTTCTGAGGGACAGCTATTGAATAGCTTCTTCTTTGACTTCATCCCTTTTTGATTACAAGCAGATAGGGACCCTTTACAGTCTTTCCAGGGAAAGAAGTGAGTTTAAGTCCTAGAAAAGGCCAACCTCAAAGTTGTCATCTGTAACATTGTATGCTGCGTAAGTAGAAACTTGAGTATTTTTTGAAGCAATTTTTATATAAACCCAAGTACAAAATAAACTAAAATTAGAGCATAGTTATATTATTACTGTATTGAATCTTGAGGATTTTGACTTTTGAGCAATGGTTTAAGTCATTCTTTTTTTTTTTTTTTTTTTTTTGAGACAGATCTCTCTCTGTCACCAGGCTGGAGTGCAGTGATGTGATCTCGGCTCACCGCAACCTCCGATTCCCTAGTTCAAGTGATTCTCCTGCCTTAACCTCCCAAGTAGCTGGGATTTCAGGCATATGCCACCATGTCAGCTAATTTTTGTATTTTTTAGTCAGATAGGGTTCCACCACGTTGGCCAGGATGGTCTGGATTTCCTGACCTCGTGATCCGCCCACCTCGGCATCCCAAAGTGCTGGAATTACAGGCATGAGCCACCATGCCTGGCAAATTCATTATTTTCTGTCTTACTTTTTGACTAATCCTTTTGGTTGGATGAAACAACTATTGTTCAGTGCTGTGGTATTGCAATGAAGTGTCACTTTTGTAGAGTAGAGGAAACCAGATTTGGACTATTCTACCTATTATAAACTTTCAAGTTATCTTGGTGTTAAGTGCCTATTAAAACAGAGTGGCAATTACAGACTTTATATCTTTATAAAGATATAAAAAAATCAACAGCAGGAAACCTCTAGCTCTATTTGAGACTTCATAAGGTCTGTCATTAGATGTTGCCTTTTTTTCTCATTTACAAAATTTACCTTACTTGCTCCATATGCCAGCCAGTTTCACTTGGTTTACAATATATGTATGTCTTAGGTTAGAATTTTAATACACTAGAGCTGTTAGGCAATTCACAAATGAACTTGTATCTTATTATCTTCTATTAAATGGATTTATTTTTACTTTAGGTACAAAAGGAAGCTACCTCTGTGACACCTTGGATTTAAACACTTGGATTTGGTATAGGATAACCCATTGAAATTTCTGCTGTGGTAGGGTGGTAGAAATGTACTTTTTTGGTTATATTCTTATATATATCGTGTACATCACTGTCTTAAATTTTAATTATTTTTTTTTAATAAAGACTAACACAAACTTAATAATAATTAAAAGTGATTGAGTCTCATAGCCTGCCATTTGCTATCTGTGATCCAGATTTTATTAGAGCATGTGTCACTTGTTATTGCCATTTTTAAAAGAGAAAATACATAATGATGTTAGGGCTAACAGTTAAGACTGATAACCTTCATATTGTATAACTTTGAAAATAATTGTGCCTAGTATGGAGAAACAGGAGTTAAATCTGATTTTCTTTATTTAGAGTTAATATATTTAAGTAGATTGATTTTCCTTTTTTTTTTATTTTGTACATAGTTAACTGTGTACCTATAAATAATATATCCTATATGAGTTTTTCATAATAAACAAGGGATCTCTCCTTATTCTTGCTGGGTGTCTGACAGGTTTGTAGCCCTATTTTGTGTAAAAACCGAATGCTTACAGATGCTCGTGATTGTGTGGTTGCCACTAAGTTTCACTGAATTGTCTGTAACTAATAATATATTCCTAAAGCTCATATAAACAATTTAGGCAAGTAGATTTTTGGTTTATGTTGTCTCTTATCTCTTTAAAAGAAAAATGTAGAATTACTTATACCTTTTGAAAGTTAACTTAAAAGATTTTTTTTTAAAGAATCAATATTTCAAAATTCTTGCAATTCCTTACCATGTTATGCAGTTATCCTTGAAACAGGTTTGTCAGGATTGAGCATTTTGCATTAGGTTATTGGCTGTAATGTTTATTCAGAATATTTATTGAGCTTCATTCATGTATTAGACACCAAGCTGGGTAACATGAGAATGCTGAATATGATTTAGAAAAATAAATTTAATTTTACCATTCATTAATTTTTCTCAAGATTTCAAAAAATGATTGTTAGGTGTTACAGATTTTTGAAGAGATTTTGTTAACAGTTCTATTATAGTTTTTAAATACTCGAAAGTTCTAGAATATGTATGAGGTTCCATGAATCAATGGTTTAATACCAAGCTTTAATAAAAAGTTACCGATTTCTCAGGGGCAGGTGGAAAATTGATCAAACAAATGATTCACATTTAAATCCATAACCCTTTTATTATTTAAAATGTAATAGGTGAACTGGAAAAATAAAATATTTTACAGCCTTTTTTATGTCATCCTTACCTGTTCTTTAAATTGTGGTATTCTCTTTATCTAGATAAGAAAAAATTTGTGGATGTATCATGTCTGCTCGAATTACCATAATAGAACACCAGACACTGGGTGGCTTACACCACAGATATGTAATTCTCACAGTTATGGAGGCTGGGAAGTCTAAGATCAAGGTGCCTGCAAATTAGGTTCTATTCTGAGGACTATTTTCTTGGCTTGTAGGTATCTGGCTTCTCGCTATGTGCTTACATGACCTCTTGTACACATATGGAGAGGTAAAAAGAAATCTCATTCTTTCTTCCTTTTCTTAAAAGGCCACCAATCCTATTGAATTAGAATCTGACTCTTAGGACTTCATTTAACCTAAATTAGCTCCTAAAGGCTCTCTCTTCAAATATAGTCAAATTGGGATTTATGGTTTCAACATATGAGTTTTAGGAGGATACAGTTCAATCCATAACAGTAGGTAAGCTCTATTTAAAGAAGATGTTATGTATACAAAGGAACTAAAATGCAATCCCTATTTAATTTGGCAGGCATTTTATAGACATCATCACAACAACTCTGAGATGGTGTTTCTTCTATTTTATAGGTGAGGATATTGGGGCCTGAAAGAATGGTAAAGTTAGAATTTGACTTAAATCTCTCTAGTCTTCATGTTCTTGTCACTGTTGCACCATGAAAGAACTTGTTTTTAGATGTAGTCACTATCTGGATCCCTTTAAAAAGTATGCTCCCTGATTTATTTTTAAAATTGCTCTGCATATTTCTTTCTATTTATTTTTGTATGTGTCTAGTGTATGAGCTTCATAAAGAACACATTTTTAAATTTGTTCACTTAAACAGAGCTGTCAGTTTTTCTGGTTGGGGGAGATACAATAAAGTTAAACAGAGGTGAAAACACTTTGAAATTTATAAAGGACATTGTAAGATTGTGTTAAAAGTATTACTTTTTTTTCCTTCAACTTTTAAGTTCTGGGGTACATGTGCAGGATGTGTGGGTTTGTTACGTAGGTAAACGTATGCCCCATGGTGGTTTGCTGCACAGGTCAACCCATCACCTAGGTGTTAAGCCCAGCATCCATTAGCTATTCTTCCCGATGCTCTCCCTTCCTCTGTTACCTCCTGGTCCCCTGCCACAGGCCCCAGTGTATGTTGTTCCCCTCAGTGTGTTTATGTATTTTCCTTGTTCAGCTCCCGCTTGTAAGTGAGAACTTGCAGTATTCGGTTTTCTGTTCCTGTGTTAATTTGCTGAGGATAATAGTTATATATTAGATTTTGCAAAATGGTGAAAGTTAACATTTAAATTACCATTTATTGGCTTCCTAAAAAATTTATGTTTTTACAAAAAAAGTATAAACAGAAGTCTAATTTGCCCACTGTTGTTCTTAGCAGACTGTATAATGATGTATGTACAAGGTATAATTTCAGCTACAATCAACATTAAAATAACAAATGACTGACCAAAGGAAGAAACAAATGAGTATGTCTTCTTAGTCCACTATACAGTAGTACTCCTTTATCTGCAGTTTTGATTTCCAAGGTTTCGGTTACCCAAGGTCAACCAAGATCTGAAAATAGGTGAGTATAGTACAACAAGATGTTTTGAAAGATCACACTCACATAACTTTTGTTACAGTATGTTATGATAATTGTTGTATTTTATTGTTAGCTACTGTTAATCACTTACTGTGCCTAATTTTACGTTAAATCTTATCATAGGTATGTATGTATAGGAAAATCAGTACTATCATGCGCTACATAATGATGTTTTGGTCAGTGATGGATTGCATATATGATGGTGGCCCTGCAAGATTGTAATTGAGCTGAAAATTTCCTGTCACCTGGTGATGTAGCCATCTTAATGTCATAGCACAATATTCGTGGTGATGCTAGTGTAAAGTAAGCCTGCAGTATTTCCAGTCATATAAAATTGATAATAAACCACTATGTTACTGGATTGTATATTTACCATACTATTTAGCATTACTTTAGAGTGTACTCCTTCTACTTATAAAAAAAGAGTTGACTATAAAACAGCCTGAGAGATTTTTCAGGAGGAATTCCAGAAGAAAGCATCGTTATCTTAAGAGAGGACAGCCCCGTGCATGTTATTGCCCCTGAATACCTTCCAGTGGCACAAGATGTGGAGGTGGAAGACAGTGATGTTGATGATTCTGTCCCTGTGTAGGCTTACACTACTGTGTGTGTGTCTTAGATTTTGTTTTTTAACTTTTATGAGATGGATTCTCACTTTGTCACCCAGGCTGGAGTGCAGTGGCGTGATTGCGGCTCACTGCAGCCTTGAAATCCTGAGCTCAAGGGATCCTCCTGCCTCAGCCTCCCAAGTAGGTGGGAATACAGGTGTGAGGCTGAGGCAGGAGGATCCCTTGAGCCCAGGAGTTTGAGACCAGCCTGGGCAACATAGTGAGACCCTGTCTCTACAAAAAAATAGGAAAATTAACAGGACCTAGTGGCATATCCCTGTAGTCCCAGCTACTCATGAGGCTGAGGTGAGAGGATTGCTTGAACCCAGGAGGTCAAGGCTTCAGTGAGCAGTGATTGTGCCATTGTACTCTACCCTGAGTGACAGAGCGAGACCCTGTCTTTAAAAAAATTAAAGTAAATTTTAAAATAGAAAAAAAGCTTATAGAATAAAAATATAATAAAAGGAAATACTTTTTTACAGCTGTACAATGTGTTTGTGTTTCAGGCTAGGTATTATTACAAAAGAGTTAATGCTACTCTCACTTATTTGCATGTTGTGGGCTTTCCTGAATGGGATGAGGATGGGTAGAATTTTAAGCAGTGATCAGATAATCAGGGGACCAGAAGCCTATGTTATCAGTACTGTAGTTCTAGAGAACAGCATTTACTAAGGTTACAATACTAATTTGTTCATTATGACTTTTATTCTTCAGTAGTATGTGGGATCTCTTTTCAGAGATAGATTTTCAATGAGGAATAAGGCAAGGCTAGATAAAGAAGACTTAAGCAGAGTAGTGATACATCTGTGTTGTAAATGAGCAGGCATGATGCTATTAATATTTCTTAGTGATGAAACAAAATTTGTGATCATATAATCAACGTTTCACAATGTGATGAGTTAGTGAAATTTTCAGGAACACTGTTTGTGTTAATGCTAACATATAAAGTCTATGCATTGTGATTTTACTAGTAAAATAAAACATGTTTAGCTTTCAAATTTATAGCCTTCCTCCCTTCATCTGTGGAGTTTATAAGTGAACAAAAGAATCAACATCCAATTAAGAACATCAAGCTCAGTAAAAAATTTGATTGCCATATTTATTTATTGTTATAAAATAATACTTTGAAATATCTTAGGGGCTCATTTGATTACTCACATGCTTACAAATTATTTAATGATTGTCTTACTAAAAAAATGTTATTTTGTTTACTTATCTGGCATTTTTGACTTTCATACAAATCTGGATATCTCACATGTGAATATACATTGTTGGAGGGAAAGTTAAAATGTAGTTTTTAAGAAAGACTTAGAAGGTAATTTTATTTGTTTTTAATGTTAATTTTTACATATTTTTGTATATGAATTCATACTCATTTTCATAGGGGCCATTTCTGGGTAATTTATAAAGAAAAGGGGTTTAGTTGGCTACAGTTATACAGGTGATACAGGAAGTATGGTGCTGGCATCTCCTTTGCTTCTGGAGAGGTCTCAAGAAACTTAAAATCATGATGGAAGGCAAAGTTGGAGCAGACACATCACATGGTCAGAACAGGAGCAAGAGAAAGAGAGCAGGGAGATGCCACACACTTTGAAATGACCAAGTTTTATGAGAACTCACTGTCATAAGAACAGTACCAAGGGGATGGTACTAAACCATTTGTGAGAAATTGACCTCCATAATCCAGTCACCTCCCACTCGGCCCCACCTCCAACACTTGGGATTATAATTAGACATGAGATTTCGGTGGTGTTGCATATCCAAACTATGTCAGAAACCAAAAGGCTAGAGTTCATTCCTCAGTCAGTCTTCTATCTTTATAAACTTGGGCTTGAAACCAGGCTCAGCTATTTAGATGTTACCATCTCTATGTAGGCAACATACCAACACAAAAGAATAGTCAAAGGTCCTTCTGGGTTTTAGCTGTGGCGAAGGTGAACCCAGCAGCTCTCCAGTCTTAGTTTGGGACGTGCAGCACCAGGGATACTAAGACTCTTCTTGTGGTGGGATTTTAGCCATGCCTCGCTTTTCTTGCTTGCTGTCCATTTTCTAGGCTAGGTTTCCAAGTTGCTTGATTTGGAGAGCAAGCTGATACCCTTCTGATAATGTCTCTGTTTACAGAATATACTTTTTTCCAACCAAGTATCCTAATAAATAATGTGTATAGTATAGTTTTCACGGTTGTAACTAATATGCCAGCCATTCTTGTCATGGATTAGAGTTAATTGTTTTTATACCCTAGCTAGCTTATTTGTTAACAATGTCTTTCATGAAGTATTTATGTTCCTGGAGGCCTCAGAGGTACTACTCACTAGAGATTTGAAATCCTCCCATTTTATTATAAAATTCCAAAGCTCCTCTTCTCACTGCATTGGATAACAAAACTGGTTCCTTTTGCTGGTCAGGAGCTAAAGGAACTTAAAATGTCTTTGATTTTGCCAGTCAAGAAAAAAAAAAAAAAACCCATATGAATGATAACCTCTCATTTACAAAGTATATAGGACACAGAGCTGTAGGTTGCTCCAGGGCTGCTGCAGCTGATGATGGAGTTGTACTGAGGACTGTTCATCTGTTGAATTGTGTCCTCCAAAAAGATCTTGAAGCCTGTGACAGGACTTCCATCCTAATCCCCCAGTAACTATGAATGTGACCTTATCTAGGAATAGGTTTTTGCAGACAATTAAGACGAAGTCGTTATAGAGCAGCCACTAATCCAGTATATAAGCCAAGGATGCCTGAGGCTAGAGGCTACCTGGTGCTGGGAAAGAGGCACGGAACAGATTATCCCCCACAGCCCTCAGAAGAAACTAACACTGCCAGCTTGACCTTGGACTTCTAGCCTCCAGAACTGTTAGATGATACATTTCTGTCATTTAAGCCACCCAGTTTGTGGTATTTTGTTTTGGTGGCTCCAGGAAACTAATACTAATACAGGAACTTTTACCTAATCTTGGCAAGCAGTTATGGCTTCTTGCCAAACCAAAACAACCATGGGACTACATACTCACAGAGGTAGAAAATTCTTCTGAAGGATACCTATTTGCCAAACCAAACATCCATTTGACTATGTACTCACAGAGGTAACAACGTCTTCTGAAGGACACCTATTAGCAGCCTAAACTTGCCTCTAAGAAACCCAGCCTACTCTTTTTGGCAGACTGCTGAAGGCAGCTACTGCTATGGTCTGAATGTTTGTTTTCCCCCAAACTTCCTGTGTTGAAACTTGATCATCCATGTGATCGTGTTGGAGTTTGGGCCTATGAGAGGTAATTGGGTTATGAGGGTTTGAATGGGATTAGTGTTTCCCATAAAAGAGGCCCCAAAGTTGCCTGGCCTCTTCCATTGTGTGATGACACAGTCCATTGGTGCCATCTATGAACCAGGAAGCAGGCCCTCACCAGACACTAAATCTGCTAGTGCCTTGCTTTTGGATTCCCCAGCCTCCAAAACTGTCAGAAATAAATTTCTGTTGTTTATAAGCCACCCATCCTATTGTATTTTACTGTAGCAGCCTGATATCGTAAGGCTGTGTCCCCACCCAAATCTCATCTTGAATTGTCGCTCCCATAACCCCCATGTGTCATGGAAGGGACCCAGTGGGAGGTAATTGAATCATGGGGATGAGTTTTTCCCATGCAGTTCTTGTGATAGTGAAAGTCTCACAAGATCTATTTTATAAAGGGCAGCTCCCCTGCACTTGCTCTTGTCCACCGCCATGTAAGATGTGCCTTTACCCCTCCCTCACCTTCTGCCATGATATGCTTCCCCAGCCATGTGGAACTGCGAGTCCATTAAACCTCTTTTTATATTACCCAGTCTTGGGTATGTCTTTATTAGCACTGTGAGAATGGACTAATACAGTAAATTGTTACCAGTAGAATAGGGTACTGCTATTAAGATACCTGAAAATGTGGAAGTGACTTTGGAACTGGCAGAAGTTGGGACATAAAAGAGGCCCCAAAGTTGCCTGGCCTCTTCCATTGTGTGATGACTTAGAAGGGCTTGGAAGAAGACAGGAAGATGTGGGAAAGTTTGGAGCTTTCTAGAGACTTGTTGAATGGTTTTGACCAAAAAGTCCAGGCTGAGGTGGTCTCAGATGGAGATAAGGAACTTATTGGGAACTGGAGCAAAGGTGATTCTTGCTATGCTTTAGTAGAGAGACTGGTGGTCTTTTGCCCCTGCCCTAAAGATCTGTGGAACTTCAAACTTGAGAGAGATGATTTAGGTTATTGGACAGAAGAAATTTCTAAGTGGCAAAACATTTAAGAAGCAGAACATAAAAGTTCGAAAGATTTGTACTTGCTTTAGCAGCAAATAATAGGGGGAAAAAACGTTTGGGAAATTTGCAGCCTGATGATCTAATAGAAAAGAAACACCCATTTTCTGGGAGAAATTCAGGCCTGCTACAGAAATGCACATAAGTAAGGAGGAGCCAAATGCTGATCATCAAGACAATGGGGAAAATATCTCCAGGGCATGTCAGGGACCTTCATAGCAGCCCCTCCCGTCACAAGCACAGAGGCTTAGGAGGGAAAAATAGCTTCCTGGGCCAGGTCCAGGCACCCCCCCCCCCGCCCCCGCCACTTGCTGTGGCCAGCCTAGGGACTTGGTGCCCTGCATCCCAGCTGCTTCAGCTCTAGTTGTGGCTAAAGGGGGCAAAGGTACAGCTCAGGACATGTCACCTTCAGAGGGTGCAAACCCGAGGCCTTGGCAGCTTCCATGTGGTGTTAAGCCTGCAGATGCACAGAAATCAAGAATTGAGATTTGGGAACCTCCTCCTAGATTTCAGAGGATATATGGAAATGCCTGGATGTCTAGGCAGAAGTTTATTGCAGGGGCAGGACCCTCATGGAGAACCTCTGCTAGGGCAGTGCATAAGGGAAATGTGGGGTTGGACCCCACCCATGCAGAATCCCTACTAGGGCACTGCTTAATGGAGCTGTGAGAAGAGGGCCCACTGGGGCACTGCCTAATGGAGGTGTGAGAAGAGGAGCTGTGAGAAGGGGGCCGTGAAAATGGTAGCTTGACCTACAGCTTGCACCATGTGTCTGGAAAAGCTGCAGGCACTCAACGTCAGCTTGTGAAAGCAACCAGAAGGGGGCTGTACCCTGCAAAGCCATAGGGACATAGCTGCCCAAGACCATGGGAACCTACCTCTTACATCAGCATGACCTGGATATGAGATGTGGGGTCAAAGGAATTCATTTTGGAGCTTTAAGATTTAACTGCCCTGCTGGATTTTGGACTTGCACGGGGACTGTATCCACTTTGTTTTGGCCAATTTCTTCCATTTGGAATGGCTGTATTTACCCGATGCCTGTACCCCCATTGTATGTAGGAAGTAACTAGCTTGCTTTTGATTTTACAGGCTCATAGGCAGAAGGGATTTGCTTTGTCTCAGATGAGACTTTGGACTGTGGACTTTTGAGTTCGTTCTAGAATGAGTTAAGACTTTGGGGGACTGTTGGGAAGGCATGATTTGTTTTGAAATGTGAGACATATTTGGAAGGGGCCGGGGCAGAATGATATTGTTTGGCTGTGTCCCCACCCAAATCTCATCTTGAATTGTAGCTCCCATAATCCGCACATGTCATGGGAAGGACCTGGTAGGAGGTAATTGAATCATGGGGGGCAGGTCTTTCCCATACTGTTTTTGTATGGTTTTGTAAACAACAGTTACCCTCCACTCACTCTCTTGTCTGCCTCCATGTAAGATGTGCCTTTGCTCCTTCTCTGCCTTCTGCCGTGATTGTGAGGCCTCCCCAGCTATATGAAACTGTAAATCCATTAAACCTTTTTCCTTTTTTTTTTTTTTTGAGATGGAGTCTTGCTCTGTTGCCCAGGCTGGAGTGCAATGGTGCAATCTTGGCTCACTGCAACCTCTGCCTCCTGGATTCAAGCGATTCGCCTGCCTCAGCCTCCTGAGTATCTGGGACTACAGATGTGTGCCACCATGCCAAGCTAATTTTTGTATTTTTAGTAGAGATGGGGTTTCACCATGTTGGCTAGGATGGTCTTGATCCCTTGACCTTGTGATCTGCCCACCTCAGCCTCCCAAAGTGTTGGGATTACAGGCGTAAGCCACCGTGCCCAGCCAACCTCTTTTTCTTTATAAATTACCCAGTCTCGGGTATGTCTTTAGTAGCAGCATGAGAATGGGCTAATACATAGCGCAAACAAACAAAGGGCGCTAACATGGTTTTACTGTATCTGACTGATTGAGATATGATGAAACCAACTCATTGTGTTATCATCTTGGGGAAGATTCCTGGGCCCACAGCCAGTACATTAAAATCCTCAACATTAACTTGGAAATTTTTATTTTTAGCAATCAGTACTAGCCTCAAAACCATTTTTATATCAGATTCTGTATATCAAAGCCGCCAAATTTAGTAGTTTTCCTTAAAATACCACTCACTTTTCTCTCCTACTTAAAAATTAGATGCATTTTTCTTCTCATTTTAGGGGTGTGAGGGGGGAAGGAGGGTATCAGATGACAAGTAGCTTATGATCAAGACAAATGATACCAGTGAAAATCTGCCAGAGTCTTCCTTTAGGCATATTGTCTTGAGTTACAGGTGTTTGATTGAGAGAAGAAATGACTATCAAAGACCAAAGAGCATATCTTCAGTTTTATTGTTGGGAAACTACGATTGCAAAGTGGTTCAAAGTCATTTCTTATACCACTGTACAATACATACACACATTTAGGAAACTTAAAAAAACGTTCTTTAAAAAACTGTGCTAATAAGATTTACCCTATTTTACTGGCCAAGCATAAAAAATCCTAAATGTACCTTTCTCTAATTTTCCTTGTACAATCTTATTGACTTTTTTTTTTTTTACACCTAATCCATATATGCGTAGAACTGAGACTATTATTTTACTGCAACAACTTTTATAAAAAGGATACGAAGTTCAAAAGTATATTTTTTAATCAAGAGTACTTAATATTTGTAAACACTAAGAAACAAATGTACTCCCTATCCAAACCTCTAGCTGCCATTTGCACACTATTTTAAGGTGAAGTCCCTCATTTCTTGAATTACTTACACTGAGCTGAGCAGGCTTACATGGTTCCACTTCCTCCTTAAGTATTCGTTATTTGGGCCTAAGTAATTTCATTGGCATGGGTATTTCCTGAACACCCACTCAGAGGGTCCCACTTTGCAGCAGGAGTTCTCATATCTGGACTTGAGAATGATTTACAGTGACTGTTCAGATTTGAAGACAGAGTTACTTCAAAAATGTATACCTCTTCTTAAAGTCATTTCTTCCAGAACTCTGGACATTCCATAACTGGGCGTGTGTGTTATGAGTAGAATAAGTGCAGTGCTGGCATCTTGCTCAAGAGGGACGGGTACTGGTTTAGAATTACAGCTTATCTTAGAAGATTCTTTTCTCATAATACCTTCATTTTAGGAAGAAGAAAGAGGACAAAGGCAGAACTGATGGAATCACATAAAATAACAACTAATGCCATCTGTTGGGTAGTGTGCTTAACAAATACCTGTTTAATGTGTAAATGCTCTTTAGCTGTTTCTCTTTTATAACATAAACCAGGCCTGGTGTCCTGTTCTTCACTTTCCTTTCTCCCTTGTCCTTTGACTGTTGTTTGCAGCTTCCGTCCTTTCCCATTATCTACTACAGCTTGCTCTCTGACTCATCGAAGGCACATGGGTGTTTCAAGAGAGAATGGTATCCTGTATTTAAACCATTAAACTTGCTATTATAACAGGAGCTAAAAAGTGAAAAAATAGAGACAAGAAATAAAGCAGAGATTTGTTATCCATGAGCTTGGTGCTATTGATAATTATGAAGAGAGGAGATACTAAGTATCATTCTGAACAGTAACTTGAGATAGTTGAAAGTGCTGGAATTGAGTTCAAAAGACCTAGGTCTAGGTCTTGGATCTGTTGACATTAGCTGTACGGTCAAGTCAGCCCTTTCTGAGCTTCAGTGTTTTCATCTGACAGGTGGGAAAAACATGTCTTTACTGCCAAAAGCAAGCTGTGGACATCAAATGAGATGGTCTAAACTTCCTTCTAAATGATAAAAATTTTATATAAACATAAGCTGTTTGATGGATTAGAAATGGATATGAAGAAGAAAAGTGTGGTTTAAAATCATTAGTAAAATTTTATTAAAATTTAGAAATGTAAACTAAATATAGTGGACTTTCTCCATATAGGGCCCTATATTAATTTTTTTTTTCTAACTCACTAAGTTACTGACCCTGAGTGATCACTTCAGTCTCTTCATTTTATAATGCTCTAACCTTCAGCTTGTAGGAGCCTGTGAAGATGGTCTGTGCTGTCACTAAAGCCAGGTCCTAAAAGGCAGATTTGTATCTCACTTGAAAAAATGCAGTTTCACATGTTAATGGCAAGGAGAATTTTTGGCTATTGGTATAAAACAAACATCACAGTCCAAAATGAAAGAAATATTAAAGAAAAGCTTCCATGGCAATGACTTCCTGTGGAAAACTTGATCCGACCTTCAACTGCTGGATAAATTACTTTCATTTTTGAGATATATGTAGAAACCACGTTGATATCTTGGTCACCTAGAAAAATATATACATGATTTTAACTACAGAAAAGATAATTATCAATCAATAGTAAGGCAGCCCTTTGTAATTATAGAAGGGAAGCTACTTCATAAGCAGGGTAGAGTGTCACAGAAAACAAGAACAGTGGTGATCATAAGTACAAAGAATTTGATTGCTTTTTCATGCTCCAGATGTGAAATGTGTCTGTTGTTCAATATTGGGTAATTGGGGGAAGTAGAATTGCCTCAGCTCTGAGATGACTAGAAAGAGGTCATTGACATCACAGCCTTTAAACCACTTCAGAACAAAGGCATTAGGGAATTGGGTCAAGAGCAATTAGTTGAGAGATAAAAGTGGCTTCCTTTTGTTTGTCTTCCCAGTAATTATTTTCACATAATTGATGATGGGACTTAGGGAATTTCCTTTACAAAAGAGAGGAGAGGTGTTAAATGCTAATTGCCTATAGCTACAACAAACCTATGGGGACCCAATAATTTTATTTTAAAAAGATTAATACTTAAGAACCCTTCTCTCTTCAGTGGCTTTCACCTCGGGGTATAGACTAGAATCACTGGAAAAGAGTTTAGCCCCAATCCAGTTAACTTAGAATCTTTTAAGAGCTGGGGCCAAGCCATAGGTATTTAATTTAAAATGCTCCTGAAGTGTTTCTAATGTATAGCTAGGGTTGAGAACCTTTAGGTCCAGGGCTTCCTTAGCCTTCTGCATGAGCTCCTTCTCTGGGACACCCATCAGTCTAGGCTTGAGTGGTACACAGCTGATGGCTATCAGCCTCTTCGTCTCATGGGGCTTTTACGCCAGCCCTTCCATCTTCTGTCATGGAAGGGACGGAAGAAGCCAGCACCTTTCCTTCCAGGAAAGGCTGCCTCCTTTGGTCTGGTTCTGCCCTCCACTCTCCTTGGAATAAGCAGCTAAAATGACAAGTCCAGCCTGGTAAGACTGAGGAGGATCCTGGTGGAACTTCCCAGAGATGCCAGGAAGCTGCCTGTGTGTCTTCTAAGCATTCTGGTGTCTGCCCTAGGAAGTGGAAGGGGAAGTGTGGTCTCTGTCAGTGGAAGGTATGCACATAAGGTGACTCTGAACTGGATTTCTAAAAGTGAGGCTGGCATATAATGTCCCTCAGTGCTGCCAGAAATACCAACTGACATCAAGTATGGACGTTCCTACGATTTGTACCACCAACCACTGTGCTGAAAGGGTGGCGCTTACCCCATCCTCGTCTACCTGACCGATTCATAAAGAAAGCTGCTTCAAGAAAGAAAATTTAGGTGATTTAATGTGATGATTTTCCATGTCCTAAAATTCCAGAGGTGTGATTTTTCTGTAAATGCAAAACTCATATTTCACAATTTAAATGGCTGCTTAGATGTAGTTAAAAGGATTTTAAAACATTTTTGATTTACAAATGGTTTCTCTCTGGGGTTGGATGAAGACGTATGTGTGCTTGGGGAGTGACAGGCTACATATTCCTCTCTGCTGTGCCGTGCTGCTGCTTTCCAACAAGCAAAGCAGGAGGGAGTCAGCAATACAGGGAGTCACTTTGCCCTCCTGGCACCACTAATAGCTCCCCTTCTTGGTTCAATTCTGTTGTTCTTTAGAGGAAGGAAGAGACACTTGTGCTTACCAGAGTCATGTCTTAACAGTTCATCTTTTATCATCTGGAATCCATCTCCACCATTGGCCAGGAAGTTTGGGAGGATCACCTTATATACCTCATCCATTTTGAGAGGGTCATAACTGGGCACTCGACACTTGGTGCAAAGAACATCTAATTTGACTACTCTGTCTCCAGGTTTTCTGGAAAGATCATATACCACGTGGATTCCTAGAAAAGAAATGAGTCTGTTTTCACTGGTTCCAAAGGGAGATTTCTGTTTTCTAAGGAAGGGATTTTGGCCAAGCTGTAGAATTGGGGTATGGGGCTGTGGTTTTCCTTTGGTTTAAACTTGAGTGAAATTTTATCAAGAGAATCGTGACATTGCAGCCACCCTTTATCCTTGAGTCCTTCCAGGACATGTGAGAACCACTGGAAGGAAAACCAGCTCTGGATCAGAATGGGCAAAGAGTGACTCTACATGAAGAAACCACATCTTTTTTTGTTTTTCCTTCAAAATCCTGAATTGGCCTAGTAACTTGGTTCAGTGGCCTTAGCGAGAAACAGATGAGAGGCACACAGCATTTTACAATTTTGAAGATCATTAAATGGTAATCATTTGGGATTGGGCAACTTTCACAAGGCATATAGCTATGCAGTGCTTCCCTAGAGCGTCAAAACACTGCTGTTCCGTCAACTCCCTTCTGGGAAAATGGAGGATGTCCAGGTTGCCCCACAGGCGGTAGGATAGGGCCCCACTGGTTAAAAAATGAGGCCAGATTATGGTTTCCAGGTAAAATAAGGTTACTTTTAAAGGATTAGTTCACTGGACTGTCGAATTAATTATTAACAAAGTGTTTCAGAAGCCCTTGGCAATTTGGGAAGCATTTATTTCTGTCAACTTTCACTGTAGTCCATGAGATAAACAGGAAAAGGTTTTCTCCCTGTGCCCAAAGGGATTGAGAACTTGTCCCAAGACACAGTGGGGCAAGAACCAGTTGTTAAGGTGTGTCTGTGCAACAGGCTGCTCCTTCCAGGAATCATCCTGGTTAATACCAATTGGACAGCATACCTTTAAATCTTGGCATGGTTCCAGGCAGTGATGAGTTGAACATTTTAAATTAAATACCAATGGTTTGGCCCTAGCTCTTTTTTTGTTTGTTTTTGTTTTTAAAGAATATTGAATGCATAAATAAGATTTTGTTAGAAACCAGACCTCAAAGCAGCTGATCTTAGAGGGCCCATCTGATGTTCAAATCAGACTTGGCAAATATTGCTTATTGCCAGGGCTTTAGGGCTTTGACCCCAACCTAATCTCAGTGGCTCTGAGAGTCCACAGCCATTAAAGGATGATGTATTGGTATTAGATGGGGAAAAACCCAAACCCACCTGACCATAGGAATTTTGGTGAGGGGGAAGCTGAGCCAACCAGCAAGAAATCCCACGCACGTCACTTTGGATGGCCCAGCCCTACAGGATGGGTGACTTACCGCCCACCTGCAGGAACTCTCCAGTGGACTGGCCATAGCGGTGCACACTGTGCTCAAAGGCCTTCTTCAGGGTGGAACCATTTAACTGGACCAGGTCAAATGTGCCTCCAAAGGGCAATACAGCAGCCAGGTTCTCCCAGGTAATTGTGCCTGAGGATAGTCACAGATGATGCAAGAAGGAAAATAGCTTGAGAAAATACTAACCCCATGACCAGTTTCCCTAGGGCTGGGAAAAGAAATGAGGGGGACATGGGGAGGCTTTTAGAGCAGCATCAGATATGTGTAAGTGGTTTCTGGCACTTAGGGAAGGAATGGGTTTAGGAGGCCTCTGGCCCTGCCCTCCATCATTGGGCAGGATGGTGGGAGCTAACAAATGGCTATGCCTCAGAAGTTCACTGTGTTCAGTCTTAGATCTCCCAGCTTGGGGCTGGATCTCCGGTAGTTTGTTTGCATTGTTCAATTCCTCCAGACAAATAGTGTGTTCCTGCTGCCTGTCCCTGTTGTTTGACAATGGAATGCATTTGGGGCCTTATACTGATGCTAATTGGTTTTTACAGTAAATCAGGGAGGGTTACAAGAGTGTCTTGAATATTTGTCTAGTTGATTTGTTTTGCCATATTATATAATGTTGGATATCTGTAAATATGCTAAAGTAACATTTTAATCCAGTGGTATGTCTTTTCCAGGACAGAAGAGTGGTAGTTTTGTCTCTTTTCAGATGCTAAGGTGGAGGCTGTTGATAGTTTGTATAAATCAGAAACAACCAGTACTTAGCTTTGTAAGTCAGAAAGTCAGACCACACTTGAGTTCCACTAACCCTAGCTGCAGCTTCTGTGTGTGAATACTTATAAGAACATCCCAGCACTTTGGGAGGCCGAGGCAGGTGGATCACGAGGTCAAGAGATCGAGACCATCCTGGTCAACATGGTGAAACCCTGTCTCTACTAAAACTACAAAAAATTAGCTGGGCATGGTGGCGCGTGCCTGTAATCCCAGCTACTCAGGAGGCTGAGGCAGGATTGCCTGAACCCAGGAGGCGGAGGTTGCGGTGAGCCGAGATCGCGCCATTGCACTCCAGCCTGGGTAACATGAGTGAAACCCGGCCTCCAAAAAAAAAAAAAAAAAAAAAAGAACACACAAGCTTGTGTGTGTCCTTCAGGCTAGGTCCTAGACTTTAATAATTCTAGTACATGGCTGGCAGCAGAGATGAACTGAGGCTGCACATGGGTGCATTCAGGACAAGAACCCCAGGAGAAAAGGAGATGAGAGAGAGAACATGACACACTGAGGAGCTGGGCCTGGGAGCATACCGTTGTTGCGTTCATCAATGGGCGACCGGATACCACCTCCATTTAAAATGCACATGGATACATGGTTCCAGAACATTTCATCTGGGTGTCTGAGGTTGTTGTTAATCTGCAACAGTAGCACAAATTTAAATTAGTTATTCTGGATCTTCTTTCTTAGGATCAGCTCCAGGAATATGGTTAGCTCTAGTGAGGAAATAAAGCTACTTTTCCCCTACTACTGTGTTCTCAGGGATTTCTCAACTATAATTAGAACTAGTTTTATGCTCTCAGAAGTAAAAATATGACACTGTTACCAGTTCATGTCAAACTTTTAGTTTCCTCTCCTAGACCTCCCATATTTTCAGGTCAGTGGGCCTTGGCAAGATAGTCTTCTGGTTGTAGCCCTGGTGTCGGGACTGGGCTTCCCATGCAAGGTGGCCTGCAGGGCACTCCCACACAGGCTTCTCCAGGGCAGGCCGGGGCCCCCTGCCTGATTCTGAGGGCTTGGCCCTAAAGCCTGCTCAACACCAGACCTCATGCCAAAGAGAACCTGGCCTCCATGTCTATGTCTCCAGCTGATTCTCAAGTTGGCAGTTTTGGAAAGGCAGGGACAGCCTTTTGAAACTGGGGAGAATCACATCCATCTTACTTTTCTTCTACAAACTATATGTTTAGTTATAAGAAATGAATACTTTCTCATTTAGAGGGGGAAAAAAAAAAAAAGGCTGGGCACAGTGGCTCACACCTGTAATCCCAGCACTTTGGGAGGCCGAGGTAGGCAGATCACCTAAGGTCAGTAGTTCGAGACCAGCCTAGCCAACATAGTGAAACCCCATCTCTACTAAAAATATAAAAATTAGCCGGATGTGGTGTTGGATGCCTGTTATCCCAGCTACTCGGGAGGCTGAAGCAGGAGAATTGCTTGAACCCGAGAGATGGAGGTTGCAGTGAGCCAAGATTGCGCCACTACACTCCAGCCTGGGCAAGAGAGCAAGACTCCTTCTCAAAAAAAAAAAAAAAAAAAAAAAAAAAAGAAAAGAAAAAAACCCCAAAGCTGTCCTTTATTTGTTCTAGGCTCTTTAACAGAGGAATAAGCCCTGCCAACAGCCTGGGATGTTTCCCTCCAGACTTCTCTTAACATCATATACTAGCTTCTTGTTAACTACTTCTCTAGCATTAACTGCATGGTGCTGAGACACTGAGTCTCATCATGGCATGAGCATAATTGTTGTCATTTACATGGCAAGCATTTATTGAGTGCAGTTGTATCCTGGGCACTGGACATCACATGCCAAGCACTGACAGAAATGACTCCCCTGGGTGCAGGCTGTGAGCCTGTGAAAGCGGTGAGTCTGATGTAGGAGACGTTGGCTCAACAGGGCCCCCAGAGAGCTACCATGGCCATTCTGCCTGTAGACAAGTAGACAAGGGCTTGTTCTTCAGAGGTGATCTTGCTCAGCCACAGGACTTGTTATTATCATTAAAACTGTGTGTTGTCTTTCTATGCCTCTGAAAGAGGTTCCTGTCACACAAGGCCAAGGTTCTCTGGAGCCAAGTGAACAGATGAGGGAAAAACAGTATGGCCAAGTTATATCAAAGCAGATATGCTTTATCTATTATGTTGATACCCCCAGAGTAGCAGAGTTTGTGCATTTGCATCATTTTACAAAATGAAAACAACATCCAAAATTCAGACATCTAAGAACACCTTAAAATAAAGGTTTTAGTTCTTGTAAAGCAATACGTTGGTAGTTACCTGATCTCCTTTTGGTACCTTAAGAAGGTACTGAGTATGAAGCTACATCAGGCTTTTGTCTAGGCACTAATGTTTTATTTATTTTTCATATTTAATTTTAGAGACAGAGTCTCGCCTTGTTGCCCAGGCTGGAGTGCAGTGGTGCAATTATAGCTCACTGCAGCCTCCTGGGCTCAAGCCATTCTCCCTCCAAAGCATCCTGAGTAGCTGAGACTAGAAGCACATGCCACCATCCTGGCTAAAAATGTTTTTGAAATCTTTCATTTATAGCTATCGGTCTGTCCCTTCTTGCATCCTTCCTTCCTCTTTCCTCTACCTTTCCTTCCTCCCTAGCATACGTCCACTCCTGCAGATGACTTACCATAGCATCACAAATCAGGTTACCCATGTTACATTCCCTAAAGCGGCATGATTGAGAGGAGCCATCTAGATAGACAATTGTTTTCCCCAATTCCTGGGTAGAGTAATTATCCAATTTTACCCTCCATTTGTTAATGTCTGCTTTTATGCTTGGATCTAGAAGAAAGAAAAGAAGGTAGCCTAAAATTAAAGCAAATCTCATACTGGGCTAAATTCTGGAAAAGGAATGGAATGATCATCTAGCATACTTGCTGTTAGAACACATTTATTTACCATATTTGTGTGCATTTTGGTTTTGACCATGAAATTTCTTTAGGAACTTCTATTTTGTTTCCTGGTAATAAGACTTGGAATGCATCTTAATTTAAGAATATGCCGAACATCTACCAACTAATTACATCTGTAAGAGGTACCCATTGGCCACCTGGAACAGCATTAGTGGTGGTGGTAGGGGCTCTGAACGGCCCAGGAGCAGTTGTAAAGGGCCTGCTGAGATGCAGCTGGGCTGTCGCTGTCAGCGTGGTCCTGGACCCCTTTCCCATCTGGCTACTGAGAGGCCTGTGTTGTGACTACAGGCTCTCCTGGGTGATGTGCACCTCACCTTTGTGACATGATCATAGTCAACAGAAAAGGGAAGATGAAAGAAGGACAGGAGTGTGTTCTGTGTACATACAAAAATCAATGACATAAAAATGTATCTTTACTCTGAGACTCAGATGTAAAAAATAAGGTACTTCCTCATTTGATAAAGAAACTGAGGTCCATGAGATTGGGCAACTTGCCCAAGCCATACTCCCTCTAGCTGGGGGCCAGGACTTGAGCTTTGCCCTGCCCAATTTGAACCCCTTTGCTTCAGTTATCATCTTTCCTGTAAACACAAGCTGAGAGTGGCTTTTGCATGTCAGGATCAAGATTTTAAAAGACAGAGGAAGGAGTGATGCTGAGAAGACTTCAGAAACAAGTGGGGCTTTTGGCATTTGGGTGTGTTTTAAATCTATCCATGAAGCGGGTAAACTTAAGGAAGAAGCTAAATTCTTCAACAGTATTACAGTCTTTTCCTGAAATATTAAAGGAAACAAATGGGAATGAGGAAAATATTCACCTATCTACATTTTAGATGGGTGGAACATTCCCCTGAATTTCACGTACCTTCAGGAATGCTGCTGTTTAGAAGAATGGGATTTCCATGGGAAGAGATGACATTTCCTTTTTCATCAAACTCGATCTTCAGATAGCCTAGGTATTTGCCAAAAGCATAGGCCTGGACTACAGGAACCTTCCGCCCATCTTCAGAAGTGACTATGAATGGGTACTTCCCAGCAGGCACCTCTTTGGAAGGTGGATTGCCTGAAATAAAAGAGCCACCACTGATCAAGTCAGGCTTTGTACATGGCTGGCCACGGGCCAGCAGGCCACTGGCTGGATGACAGAGTTTCAAATTGATTCGCCATCTGTTGCTCTACATAGCTAGTCTTTCAGAGCCCGCCTAAGCATTTGCCCATTTTTGAATGCTCTTTTGGTATATGAATCCTACCATTCTCAACTCAGCAGGCATTTACCAAGCTCTTCCTAAGCCCCGGGCATTGTGCCTGTGCTGTGGGGCACACAAAGATGGAACACTGCTAGGAATATCCTACCTACCTCCTGGCTGACTCTGGCTCCATTCTCACTAGCCAGGTGGATTGGCCAAGCCACTTTACCTTACTGTACTTCCATTTCCTTCCCTGTAAAGTGGGCGAAATCCATTTTAAACAATACCTATTTTACAGGGCTGTTGAGAGGATTAAATATCTAAATTCCTTAGCTGGGTGCCTGGCACATTGTAGATGCTCAGTAAATATACAATAAGTTTGTATTTTTTCCCTTATGAGGGAATAGCAATCTCTAGAAATCCCAGACATAGACTTCAAAGTTTAAAATCTTTGGTAGAAAATGCAGAGGTGACAAAGAGCTGTTCTAGGGGTTTGCTGCTAAACTTTGCATCCCTTCAGGTGTCTTTTAGAAGAACCACATTCACCCCGGGGGCCGACCAGCATGTACACTCCCCACCCCAGCCAGCCCTCACACTGGTCAGCATCAGGTTCTGCAGGCCTCTATCTCAAAGGGGAGGTATGGGAACTGCTCATCACTCAGAAGTTGGAGGCCCACCACTGCTTGGGGTAGTGGGGAGTATGCAGAAGGGTAGAGAGTGTGGCCATACAGGGAACAGGCAGCCCAGCCTTTAATCAGTTGGCACATTTAAGTTCCTTAACTGTAGCCCTCCTTCAGGCACACTGTGACTTATATCTTACTTCCAAGAAGACAATAGCACAGTTTAGCTGTTTCAAATTAGAGACTATGGGACAGATTCACTTGACCCCACTACTGTTTCTATCATCTCCCTCATCATACCCGTGACCAGTCCTTCCTATTGGATATTTATAGAGGGTCCAGATAACTTCGTCACATGTTGATTACACACATGAAGCTGTTAAGAGAATCAGCCATGAGCCAGGCCCTGGGCTTAATCTCGTTTAGTCATCCAAGTTTCCCATGGGGCAGGTCCTCTATTATATATACTCTGCAGACGAGAAAATTGGTTGTCATAGACAAAGTACCCAGGATCACAGCTGGTACGTGATAAGGGTTGGGAGAAGGCAGGCTGAAAAGCCAGGCTGTGAGGTATGGGAGCTTAGGTTTTCTGTACTACCCACAAAGCCTACCATGTATTTTTTTCCCTAAAGTCTGCAAGCTGGTGGTGAAAGGCCACTTACCAAATCAAATGCAAACCCAGGATTTATTTGCATCTTTGTGTCCAAGCTCTTTCTGGGCTTCTTTTTTCACATAAGACAAGCCGGAGTAACATGTTATGTAGAACTCAATCCTGCCATGCTCCTATGCCAAGAGCAGCTTGGAACGTAACACGTTCGCCCTTTCAGCTCAATAACCAGAAGCATCCGACTTGAGATCCAATGAAAGCCTTTGTTTCATCTCCATCTGTAGTGGATGCAGATGTTGTCTGTCACAGAGGCAGATAATGTGATGCATGGAAGGTTACCACCCTACTCGGCCTCATTCTGCTCTGTGCTGGTCCTCCATTGGGCAAGCCTGGCGCCTGGTCTTTACTTCAGGGGACCAGGTGGTTATGGCAGCCTCTCTTCCTCCAATCATAGATGCTTGGGACGGTGCAGTTTCCCAAATGTCCACAAGGTGGCGGAGAACACCCGGCCCAGGAGGAGAAAGCACTAATTGCAGATACCAGGAACTCTGTCGGTTAACCCGAGAGCTAGGCAAGCCAGATTTTTTTTTTTTTTTTGGCCTTTATCTTTCTGCTGTCCATAGAAATATCTCAGTTTAAAAAGGATGTAAAAGTTAGGAATCCAGTAATCCGGTCAGAGGCTTCAGCATGCACTCTGCAAACAGGGACCAGCAATCTCAGCTCCAGAAAACATTCATTCATTTGGGAAGACCTTCATGATCCTTTTGCTATTGGCATATTAAATGGGCCTAATCAGGAACAAGGAAGATGCTAACCATGCAGCTGGGGCAATAGCTGGTCTAGTTTGGCTAATTTCCGCCTCCTCCACAGCTGAGCCCTTTCTGCTCTCCTTCAACTTGGCAGCCCCAGAAAACCACTGGCACAGAGAGCAGTCCAGGGCTTCACATTTTCCACATCATTCCATGCTGTTCAGCCGAAGATGTTCATGCCCAGAATATTTTTGCCACAAAGAACTACACATCTGTCTTTAGAAACCTATCTTAGCAGGAGGGAAGATGTTCACCAGAACTCTGTTCCAGTCATCTAGCCAGGAATTCATTTAGGAACCAAACCCAAAAAGGCTATGGAGTTGTGGACTGACACCTGGAGTTGATAAAGGCTGCATTTCCCAGCATAGTGCGGATGCTTGAAGGAACCTCAAAGGACTCTGTCCTGGGAGCCAAGGAATGCAGTGAATCTACGTGTGGGTCTGGACAATTGCCCTCCCAGGGTCACATGGTAATGGAAGTACCAGGAAGCAGCCTTTTCTTTATCTTTTTTCTTTCTTCCTTTCCTCTACCTTCCCTCCCTCCCTCTTTTCCTTTTTTCTTTCCTTCCTTCCTCTTTTTTTTCTTTCTTCCTCTCCTTTCTTTCAATAGGGTCACATTCTTTTGCCCAGGCTAGAGTTCAGTGGTCTCAGATTCCTGGGCTCAAGCCACCCTCTCGCCTTGGCCTCCAAAAGTGCTGGGATTGTAGGCGTGAGCCAGCACACCTGGTCTGACGTGGTTTTCAATGAACTGAAGTATAGAATGTTTTAAGGCAGTCTATGCTATGATTTTAACACAAGAACTGGTTTATGAGTTCCTAAATTGAGACCCCATAAGAGAAGTGGATAAAAAGGACTGGTAATTAGGTTATTTCAAATGATTGCTTCTAAGGGACTTGAGTTTCTTTTAAATTACTTGGAAGTGCACACTCCCTGGATGCTACTTTTATCTGTCTACTTCTCTGCACTTCCTCAAGCAAGCTAGTTGTGACCACTATTATCTTGTGCGTAGGTTACTATGACAGCTTCCTAGTCTCTGTAGGTCTCTCCTATGCCTCTTTCTATTCCAGTCTCCACACAGCAGCCTGAGTGATCTTTCTAAAAAATAAGTATGATCATGCACTTCCTGATTTTACATATTTCCTACTGGGCATAGGCAACACGTTAACAGTTTTAATGTGAATATCCTAACCTATATGACCTACATGATGTGGCCCTTTCTTGTCAAGCCAGCTTCATCTAGAACATTCAGCCTGCCCTTCAGGATTCTTAGCCTTTTCCCGTTCCTAGACCACACCCACATGCCCAGGAACCTTATGGAGTAAGGGCTTTTGAAGCCAGAGGCCTACATGTGAATTAGTTACATCTTTTGCTTACCTCTTTATTCATCTGTAAAGTGAAAAAAAGTAAAAACACCTGCCTTACAGAGTTATTGTGTGGATTAAAGAAGAGCAATTGGAAGTCTGACTCAACTCAAGGGAAGTGCTTAATAAAGATTGACAATGATTATTGACCAGGTTAACCCCTGGACATCTTTCTGATCTTAGCCCTAATGTCAGTCCCTCAGGAAAACACTCACTGATGATCCCCTAGACTTGGCCAAATCCTCCTTTTGTGTGCTCTGATAGCATATTGTACTTTTCCTTTCATACAATGTTTTGTAATTACATAGAATATGATTTATTTGTGTAATTATGTATTTTTTAAAAATCTGATTGGGTCAGTATCTCTTTCAAGACATTTAGTTCCATGAGGGCAGGGGCAGCTGTGTTTCTAGGATTTGCCTAGCATGTGGTAGGTGCTAGATAAATGTTTGTTGAATGACTAAACTTCAGGAGTTTAGCAAACACTTTTCTACAGATCATACAAGATTATTATGTTTTCCCTGTGTTGGAATTATGTAGAAGCCAGCAATGCCTGAGTGCTAGCCCTCTACCCCAGGTCCCCTCAATTCAATGTCATCAACTATGCAGCTGGGTGGACACTAGTGAAGAGGAACCTGAACTGGGAGTTGGGATACAGGAGAATGGGTTTTGCTATTAGCTCAGTTTCGGTCTGGTTTCTAGACCATGGGAGAGACATTTAGTCCCTGGGGCCTAATTTTATTTTCTAAATTTGTAAAACAAAAGATTTGACTAGTAGTTTAAATCAAATAAATTTCATTAGCAGGTTTTTTTTTTTTTTTAGCTATGAATATCTTTAACACACAAGAAATCCTTTGCAGCAAGGCAAGCCAATAGAGCAGGAAAGCTGAGTTGCTCAGGCTGCAGCCTCGGTAGAGCTGGAGCCCGGGACTAGGTTCCTGCCACCAGAGCCCCTCAGAGCACAGCACAGAGGCCCCTGGCCTAGAAGTCCCCTCCAGCTCTCCAGTCAGGTCTGGCTGCTGCCTCTGCTTCCTCTAGTCTAGGAGCCCCTTCAGGTGACCAGAACAGAGCATGTGCTCCAGTCATCACAGCCCATTCAAGAGGTGTCCAGCAACCAGAGGAGCAACCACTGTCTCTTCAGCCATCTCTGTACCAGAAGGTGATGCGCAAGCTGTCATTCAACTTTAAGGAATTTGAGGGGTCGGGTATTGGTATCTATGCTCAGACTTACGTCACTCTGGTTTGCACATGCTTCGATTTCCTGCTCAAATTCTTGCCTCTGGCCTTTCAATAATGACCTAGGAGGTCTAAAAGAGATTGTGCATCTTCCAGTAGTATCCAGAGTGGGCAAAGCCCTCATGAAATCTGATCCAGGCCATCTGCTTGTACCCAAGCCTGACTGGCTGGGCAAAGCAGGGAACCTGTAGGGAGGGAACAGTTCACCACACATTTAGTCACTCGTTCAACAGATGTTTACAGAGCTCCAGTGAGTGCTCAGCGTTTTGGATCTCCACTGCCTAGCAGGGCCAGGTCCATGGTCTGTGCGTCATCTTTTGGAATGGCTGCTCCATGGAGACAGAGTAGGGAAAGCGAGCAAATCTCCAGCTTTCTGCCAGCCTCTTCTCTTCACATGGAATCTGGCCATCTCCACAGCTCAGCATTGTTCCAGATATTAGGATTCCTATTCATTTCCTACATTATAGAACAGGCTTCTGTACAACCATTTTAAAAATAAAAAAAAAACTGCTGAAACACAGCTACCTCCTGATTCCATCACCATGGCCTGTTTTAAAATGCAGTGGCCAAAAGAATGGGGTGGAGAGAGAGAGAGATTAATTTTCATCTTGACATGCCTATGTAGTTCCATTTACTAATGGTGTTCTTTTCAGAAGTAACGACTTTATTTCTTGAGATTAAAAAGGTAACTGTGACCATACATTGATATACTCCTGATATATAAGCATTTGGCCAGAGGTCTTCCTACAGTGGTCATCTGTGGCTGTGTGAAAGACTGTGTGCAGTCGGTGAATGGTCTGAATGGCCAGTTCCCTTGAGTCTTTCCTTCCCATCATGCTGGTGTGCAATGCAGTGTGGAGTACTTCAGATAAGCTTGGAACCTGGAGGTCATCTGGAATGAATGGCCAAAGCTCTGGTTCCAAGTCATGACAGAGTACTTGGAGAGTCTCTTATAGATGAGCAGTCATGAATTCCCAGCCATAAATGTTTCTTGGCTTGGATTAAACATATACTCTTAGGGCAAGAGACCTGAGAGTAAGGAATGCAGGTTAAACTACTGCATTCCTGGTTTCTTATCTTTTAAAGGTAAGAAGATACATTTAGTCATTTGTGAATTTAGCTTAGATTCTTAAATTTAGAATTATCTTTTTTTTTAATTTAACAAAAATATGTATTACGGTTCAAGTTTAAGATTAGTGATTACTTTTATAGGGTTTAGAGGGGCTTTAAAAATTTGTTATAAAAGTAAAACTAGCATTACAAAATATTTGGCAAATGCAGAAGAAAATAAATTATTCATAGTCCTACTGACTTATAACCAGTATAATTTCTGTGATTTAAAAAAAATATGTATGAAAAGCAAGGAGGGGGAAATTGGTGTCAGAATACATTTTAAGGAGAAACCATTTCGTTCAGTGAAATATCTGTATTAGTCAGAGTTCTTCAGATAGGATATATCCTACTCGTTTCTATTTCTCTAGCTTACTTTCCCTCTTACTCAATACTATATATATATTAAGTGAGATAATACATGAGCAGAACTGAGCCCTAGAACATAGTAGGTCTAAGATAAATATGTCAGTTCTCTAATATTCTCTCTCTAAATATATTACAAATATTAAACAGATCAAATATGTTTATTTGTAGACATATTTATAATTCTGTTCATATATTATCTCACTTAATCCTTATAACTCTCCAAGGTAGCCATATCACTGTCACCATTTTAAAAAGAGAAAGCTGATGCTCATAGCGGTTGAGTAGCTTGTCCAAAGCCAAACAGCTAGTGGTGGCTGAGCCTGGGAGGAAACCAGGTCTTAGAGTTTAAAGCACTTTCCGCAACCCTATGCCAGTTCCCAGTAAAAGTTGGAGAAATGAGATCTTTTGCAGAAGACCATCAGGCAGCAAAGTTAAGGAAACACAAACCTCAGTCCTGGTAAGAGATTCATAGCTATGAGTGGGCTTAAGACTTCACAGTACCTGGCCGTCACCTTTCCTTATAACAACCCTCTCAAATGACCTTGACTGCCATTTGTTTCTGTAGTCATTCTTTTTAGATTTTGGGTTTGATAGTCTCACTTCATCTTGGAAAGCAGTTTCATTAGACAGCTAAAATGGATCAGTGTTACGTGGCTGCAAAAATTACAAACCAGAAGGCTTTGGCTTTGCTCTGTAAAGGAAGCACGTGCTCAGGCTGGGCCATGGCCAGAAGTTTACTGAAAGGACCCAAGAGGGTGACCATTAGTAAAAGTAAGTCCCTGTGCTTACCACATTCAAAAAGACCAAGAAACTTTTTTTTTTTTTTTTTTTTTTTTTTTGAGACAAGGTCTCTGTCACCCAGGTTGGAGTGCAGTGGTGTAATCATAGCTGACTGCAGCCTCAAACTCCTGGGCTCAAGTGACCCTCCTGCCTCAGCCTCCCAAAGCACTGGAATTGGAAACACTGGGACTGCCAAAATGTGCAACCACACTCAGCCAGGAAATTATCTTTGAAGCTACCAGCCACACCTCTGCCCCTTGTCTGATTCTCCCACCTCACTCAATAAACGCAAATTTCAGCAGTTCTTATCAAATGTCCAAAGGAAATGGTTCTTTGTTGGGGAGTGTTTCCTGTCTTGTAAATGTTGCAATAAGATTGTTTTCTTGTTCTAAAAGGCAAGATTATCTAAACTACAAGGATGAAAATTAATGGAGAGACGAATAGTGATAGCAAACACCAACAATAGTCTTCCACCCTCCTTTACTCATTCTTATTACAGGAGGGTTCATCTCTCCCATCAGACTATGCACAAGTCTGGTGAGAGCATGAAGAAAATGCAGCAGGTGCTTCTAGTCTGTCTTAGTTATAATTACATTGTAAGCTCCATTTGTTTTAAGAGCAAAATTCTGTGGTCATTTAAAATTATTTCTTTAGATACATGAAAAGTTTTGAATTTTATATTCAATACGTGTGCCTAAATCCAGAAGCAATGGAAATTAGATACTTAATTTTTAGAAAAAACCTGATCAATCATATAAAGAAATCTTACTTTTAAATGAAGTTGCCCTTGTTAACATTCATTTAACAATACTGGACACCTGCCTTCCATGTGTCAGCCTCAACACAGTCAAGGGTGTAATGGACACTTCCAGGCTAGCAAGGAGAGAAATGAAGCCTGCTGGACTAGGAGGGAAAGAGGAATTCAAGAAACTTGAGGTTTCATAAAGCTGAAGGTGAACCCCACAAAAAAACAAGGGGAGAGAAAGCTTTATGGATAGGAGGCCCATGACAAGAGAGTTGGAGAGTGGAGACAGGGAAATACTAGGTAGAAAAGGGTGGGGTCCCTGGCAATGGATCCACCCTCAAGCCTGGACCCATGGCCCAAAGTGAGAACTTTACCTCCCTGTTTTCCAGCCTGAATGTTGCCTTTTCCAAAACCACCCTGGCCTGTCCTGCCCCATATCGTGTACCCATAAAAACCGCAGAATCCACTGGCAGTGGAATGGCAGAGAAGGAGACAAGAGAAGCAGTAGCTTGACATTTGTGAGTAGCAGCTTGACTTCAGAGGGATGGCTTGACAGTGGGACCTCAGAGAAGAATTCAGCTGGGGATGGTCTAACTCCAGGGTAAGACACATTCCACCCACCTTCTAGCTCCCCATCCCACTAAAAGCCACTTTCACCAGCAATAAAATCCTCTACATATACCATCTTCAATTCATTTGTACAGGCTGATTCTTCCTGGATGCTGAACAAGAGCTCAGGATACAGAGGGCTGTCACACTCAGCTGTTAAACACTTAAGCTGTCCACGGACAGCAAAGCTAAAAGAGCACATTGTAACACATGCCCTCTGGGGCTCCAGGGGTTGCAGCTACCCACCTGGATGCTGCTGCAGGGCTGCACAGAGTTCTACTCCTGCCAGCACCCAGAAGCACTTGTCCCAGGCTCTGCACCAGCTCACTTAATGTGCTCCCCCTCGCGTGAGGGGCTGAGAGCTGCAAGATGAATAAACAAGCCAGCCCCTTTGTGGATACCATGAAGGGGTCAAGGGAACTGTCCCATTTCAGTTTTGGACATGGAACAATTCTGGAGATGATCAAGTCTCAGCCTGTGGCCCCAGAAGTAAAGTCGCTGAAATGGAGTGGAAGTGTCAGTCACTGAGTTGAGGAGATCAAGGGACTCTGAACCTTGGGTATTGGCTCAGCTACCCACGTGGACACCCTGTCATGTGAAGGCAGGAGCTGGAGTGGAGAAGAAGATAGGAAATTGTGTACTAAATTTTCAGTGATGTGGGACATTGTTTGGAGGTGATTAGCTGACAGTGATAAGGAGGGAGACAGATGGTCTCAAAGGAGTTAGAGGAATAATTGAGTTCATATCAGTAGCCTAAGGAAAGTATAAGGTAGTCTACCAATTTTTTATTTTTATTTCCCCAAATCCTGAAAAGCAAGCTGTCAGGCTCTATGCATGGATGACGTTCTAGTTAACAGGATGCTAGAAAGGGAGGGATGACAGAATTAACAATTTGAATCCGTTTACCTTGCGACTACAGAAACTGGGGCTTACACTCACCCAAGGCCATAGCTAGCCAGATTGATTTGCAGAATCCAAACCTCAGTTAAAATATTGGGAGGCAAACAGAGAAACAGCATCTTTGGAGTCCCTTCAAGGACAGCACAGAGAACAGGGTCCCCTGGTGTACCTGCTGCAGGTTTCAACCTGCACTCATTTTACTACTTTTTTCTTTAAAGGAAGCAACATGGACCAGTTCATGACTCTAGAATTTAACTTCTTTAGAGAAAGCACTTGCATTTTAGCTCTTGTCTTTGTAACTTTATCATTTTGTAAGCCTCGTAGAGGGAAGTTCCCTTCTGGCAATGCTAGGTTTACCTGCATATGCACAGTAGTTGGAAAGGAAAGAAATGGGAATAACTTTCAACATTTGGAAGGGATCCATTCATGTACTGTTTTAGTCATGCCAACTTTGAAGCTGAGTTCTAAAGAAATATGAGCAAGCTACAATACAGTAAAATTAATGTAGTGGGTGGTAACCAGCATTTAAAAAATCAAGTAACAGAACGGAAAATATGAGGGTACAATCCATGAGCTTTGGAAAGGTTTTCTTTCTGGTGTGTTTGTATATTGGACACTATGTGTGCTGAAATGATTCTTAGTAAGATTTAAAATTTCAAGGGATGTATTATTTTAACTGTGCTTTTATTAACTAATCATATTTATCAGATTCATTATTTTAATGTCATTCTAATTCCATAAAATGATTTGGCAGAGTTTTTTTTTTATTTTTTTTTATTTTTATTTTTATTTTTTTTAAGGCCAGGAAAGTTTATTTAAACAGGCAAATATTGACTCATCCCTATTGTGCCCTGGAATTACCTTAAATGTTTTTTTTTTCTTTATTTTCGAGACAGAGGGTCTCACTCTCTCACTTAGACTGAAGTGCAGTGGAGTGATAGTGATCATAGCTCACTGCATCCTCAACCCCCCAGATTCAAGCAATTCTCCCACTTCAGCGTCCTGAGTAGGTGAGACTACAGGCATGTGCCCCTACACCTGGCTAATTTTTAAAAATGTTTTTGTAGATATGGATATGGGGTCTCCCTATGTTGCCCAGGCTGATCTCAAACCCCTGGGCTCAAGTGATTCTTCTCCCTTAGCCTTCCAAAATTCTAGGATTATAGGCATGAGCTGCTGTGCCCAGCCACCTTTAATTGTTAAGTTTACTCCTCCAAATGATGAGTATGAAAAGTGAAGATTTTCATCAGAACAACTTTAATCTTGATAAGCAATCATGAAATGTGAAATAAATGACTAAGTCTTGGTTACCTCGGTTTTCTCAGAAACTGTAATTATCTACTTCAAGATTTACGGATAAGCAAACTCTAACTTTTATCCTGAAATCTTTCTTTGATCCAGTCATTTATCATTAATTAAATTTATCTACTTAGCAAATCTACTTACAGTTGGCTGTCTCTATCTGTGGGTTCTGCATTGTTGGATTCAGCCAACCATGAACAAAAAATATTTTCTAAAAAAGGATGGTTTTATCTGTACTAAACATATACAGATATTTTTTCTTGTCACTATTCCCTAAACAATACAGTATGACAGCGATTTGTATGTCATTTACATTGTATCAAGTATTGTAAGTAATCTAGAGATGACTTAAAGTATATGTGAGGATGTGCACAGGTCATATGCAAATACTACACCATTTATTTGAGGGACTTGAGTATCCATGGATTTTGATATCCACAGAGAGTCCTAGAACCAACCCCCACAGATACTAAGGCATGACTGTACTGTTAGGGGAATAAAGGACAGGCTGCAGATATAATGGGAAGCTGGGTGTGGTCACCCAATCTTTTCAGGTCTATCAGGATATACTCACTGGTGGGCATGCACCACAGGCTATCAATGACCAGTTGTTTTAAGACAGCATTGATTAAGATGGTGTAAAGACAGGCCAAGAGGAACATAGGAATGTTCACATCTGAATGAAGGGGTGAAACTCCTTTGAGCGTTCATGCATTATTTTGGCCATGTCTCATTTAAAGCTGAGTTTTTAGAAACATGGATTAGCTACAGTATAAGAAAATCAATTTAATGAGTGGTAACTGGCATTAAAAGAAGGAAACAGTAAAACGCAAAAGTCAGGGTGCATTCCAGGTGCTTTGTGAAAGTTTTCTTTCACTTGTATGTGTGTATGCTTTTGTGCGTTTGTATGGGAATGCACACACACATATATGTTTGTGTGTTTGGGCTCCCTGTCTAAAGTGTTCTTCTTACTACGGGTCACAGTTTACACATTTTGAAAGCATTATTCTAAAGGAAGAAGGGGGCAGGAGACATATCTAGCTCCCACTGTGTGTCCAAGGGTGCTGACCTGCCTCAGAGAAAAGCTAAGGTTTGGGGAAAGGTTTTACACAGGTCTTATCCACTGAGTCAGCACATAACTAAAATAAGAACGGCTAACATACGAGGCCCTGTGCTAAGGCCATTTACCTATACATTCATATGTCACAGTGATCCTTTATAATAGTTACTCTTGTTATCACCTTCATTCCACAGATGAGGGAAATCAGGCTTAGAAAGGACCCCATCATAGTTAGTGGTAGAGTCAGAAGGACTTCATTGAGTCTTCACCTCTACCCAGAACTTCCCAATGACCTGCTCCAATGCAGTGTTGGCTCTTTCACTTCATTTAACCCTCATGGAGTTGCTGAAGCTGTTTGATTGCAATGTTATCTATACTAACACTGTCCAGTGCTCATCATCATCCTCATCACACTTATGGATTGTCTGCTATGTGCCTGCGGCTGTTTTCAACATCTTATATGCATCTTTTTACATGGAACAATATTTATCATTCTTATGACTAATCTAAGTGCCTAATCTATTTTAGTCTTATCTGTCAAAAAAAAAAAAAAAAAGAGGCGCTTCTGGTCATAACACCCATGAATTGATTTTACAACCTCTCAGTTTAACTCGGTTTGAAATTATTCTTTAGCATTTGTTTATCAGGAAGTAAAATATCTGTGAAGGAATTGAATCAGCACACATTTATACTGGTATTTTCTTAAGTGAAGGCCAATTTTAGTTTGTGAGTTATGATTCTGATTGACATTTTGATTGCCCATTTTTATGGGCAAGCAACCTCCATAACACTGCATACCAGAATATAGCTATTTATAGTTTATAAAATGCTGTCACATATTTTTACATCTCATACAATTTTCACAGTAATGTGGCACTTTGAGTATGATCATCCCCCATTTTGAAGCTAAGATAACAGGTTCAGAGAGCCTAAGTGACCTGCTCAAAGTCATTCAGGTGATTTAGGTATGAGGACTTTTGACCCCATATTGTGTTTCTTTTCTTTTTATAACTTATATCTTGTTTTCTGATTGCAAAAGTACGATGCATTCATTATTTGACAATACTTCAAAGTAATAGAAAATAAAAATACTTTCTTAGTGATAATCCCCTTTTACATTTTTGGGTATTTCCTACTTACTGTTTGGGGCATTTTTGAGTTTTGCTTTTATAAAAATGCATGGCCTTTGACAGCCCACATAAGGATGCTAGAAGCAGAAGCCTCTTCAAGGGGCGGGCTGTTCCCACACCAAAACCTTCTTTGCAAATGCTGATAGAGGAGCTAATTACCAGCCTCTTCTTCCTTTCCTTGGGCATACTTCAAAGATCTATGCAGTGCAAGGTGGGGAAAGTGGGAAACATGGAACCAGATTCAAAAGTCTGGGGACATTATAGGTTTAAAGTGAAAAAAATCATAAAACAGTTATTCTAATGAAAACTACCTAACACCAAGCTAAGGGAGAAAAATAAGAGTAGGGGCAGTCAGGTAGGAGGTAGGGAGATGGCATGCTCTCCTGAGGACCCAGAATCATGTGGCTTCCAGGATACTTATATTCCTAGCCTGCAGCTGAGTTAGGACTCCGAGTTCCAGCTTCTGCTACCTGTGCAACCTACAAATCAAATCCACCTTGAGTTATAAAGGCTCTATTTACATTATTTTGTGAATGCTTAAAATTTTTATATGCCATGTTGCTTTTTGATAAGAATCTATCATAAATGACTTTTGGTTGGGGCTCAATAGTCTTTTGTTTTACATATATATATGTTTTATACATGTTTTATGTCGCATATTATATACATAAATACATGGAATTGACTTATAGTCATGAAATCAAATAAATAGTAAGGTTTCTGAGTAAGATTTACACATGTTCCCATTTAATATCTATTACATATACATTATAGATCATATAATGTACATTACATATTAAATAGCAGTACAAAGAATAATAACAGTTACAAAGGCAAAAGAGACAAAGTAGTTATCTGGACATACTAACCTGTGCAGTCCTTTTGAAACAATTACCTGTGTAAAGAAATGTGTTGGAGTGTCCTCCCACTACGACGTCCACACCCCTCACTTTCTGCGCGATGAGTTTATCCATTTCGAAACCTGAATGTCCCAGTGCGATAATTTTGTTCACATTTAGAGCTTTTAACTTATCTACTTCAGGTTGTAATGCAGTGATTTCATCTTCAAACACTAAATTTGTTCCTAAGGAACAAAATAAATAAAATTGATATTTATTAACAAGTTTTATTATATTACTTATCATATATACTAACATGCAAAGGTTAAACACCTTAATTTACTAAAGCTCAAAAATTAGTATAACCAAAATACATATAATAAATATAAAACCCCTAAGAAGTAAATAAAAATTCAAATCAATATCCTCATTACATTCACTTTATGTTGTATTAGTTTAAGGTTGTGGATATTGTTTTGCTCAAACTCGGCTGCAAACTGTGAGGAAGCTTCAGATATTGTTTGTTTTTATATAGTTGTAAATCTCAACTTCCACAATACCAGTGCAGAAAACACCTGAGCACATAAACATGATATACAAAACAGTATTAGTAACTCCAAAACATTGGGTGGAGACTTCGGATAATCAGTGTTCAAACTTAAAACTGTCAGGAAGTAGTCCTTGAATGCCTATTTTAATGTGGCAGTTGATAACCTATCTTGTTCACTTTAATGTCAGCAGGCCAGGCACACTGGCTCGTGCTTATAATATCAGCACTTTGGGAGACTGAAGCAGGCAGATTACTTGCTTCCAGGAGTTTGAGACCAGCCCAGGCAAAATGGCAAAACCCTGTCTCTACTAAAAATATAAAAATCAGGCATGGTGGCACATACCAGCTACTTGGGAGACTGAGGAAGGAGAATCTCTTGAACCTTCGAGGCAGAGGCTGCAGTGAGCCGAGATAGCACTACTGCACTCCAGCCTGGGCAACAAGAGTGAGACTCTGTCTCAAAAAATATATACAGTATTGCAATCAGTCAACTTGAAACAACTTTTCTGTTTCAGTGCAGAAAAGTTAGGTTGAAAAGAGAATTCTTTGTCTTAGTAGAGCAAACATACGATCATCATCACCATGAGAAGGGTTCTTTTTCACATGACACTTTCCAAACATAATTCCCACCATAAAATCTACCTCATTCTTTTCAGGTTGGGATGTACAATACACCCTACTGAAAAGAAACCCTGGAAACCAGGAGACAGAAACTTTTCTCTATGGCATTTCATTCCAAGACTCAGTTTCTCTGAAGCACCCCTTCTTTACACAACTTTAGCTTTAGAGAAACAGTAGATTTTTTTGGAGGCAGAGTATGTTTTGTGGTATGAGAAGGGGATGGTAGAAGCCAGTAGGATTTCCCAGGAAAGCAAGCAGGTTTTATGTACAGGTTATTTGGCCAGTAACTCTGCTGCTGTCCACCATTTCCTGTTTTGTACGTGAGACACGCTAAAGAATAACTCCAATTTGTCCACCCAGACTGGTTCAGAACAAGGAGACTGTGCTGATCAGTGTCCAGGTTATCACCCTCAACCTTTATTAGAGGGCTACTTCTCATGGACCTATTCCCCCAGTGTGGAAGTACCTCTGCTGATCCAAATAAATAAATAATGCCAGCATTAGAGCATTATTAAGCTGTGTTAAGCAGGGGCCTCATCTAAATGTTGCTGGCACTGGGAGTATGTACATTTTTCCCTGGGTGCTTATTCCTGCACAAAGAGGTAATAAATGATCGCCTTTTGGTATCCACTGTCAAGTGTGGGTCTGGTTGCACAATATGGGTGCTCTGCATACAGCAAGACAACTGGTTCCTCCCACCGGCTCTGCAGCCACACTTCGGCAAGCTTTGAAGTTTTACGGCTGTGACTGGCATGAATGTGACTGCAAATACAGATATGCTGCCCTGAAGTCATGTCTGTGTTGGGGGGCGGTGGGAAGAATGACATCTCATTAAAAACTTTCAAAATGCAGGACTCTGCAAACTCCAGTTTGAAAAGTACTAATGCAAAGAGTAACAAGATTATTATAAGTGCATCCTTTGTTCCACCATGGTGTTTAGGAATGTCTCTGTGCTTCAGCAAGGAACTCCTGAATCCTTAAGATTATCCAACTCCACCAGTGCAAATGATCATGGAAGATAATTCATGGCTATCATAGCCAGGGAGGCCCCAGACTGACAGCCTGATAATTAGCAGCTCACAAGTGTGTTGGACTGGCAAGGTTGTCAGTAACTCATAGGCAATGTTGAAAAATCAAGATTTGTAGTTTTGCCAACACTGTCTATCATGAGAACATCAAGGACAATCTGCTTCTTGTTGGTTGCCCCAAAGCCCAGGGCTCCCTGTCACCCTCAGTGCTATGTTGTCGTCTACGTGAGCCTTTCCTTGAGCATCCCTTTGAAACAACAAGGTGCATCTTCTCGCATGCTGCACTTGCTATTCCCCTCCTGCTTAATTCTTCTCCACAGCCTTACCACCTTCTGACACACCAAACCATTTACTCTTTTACTGATTTTCCCCACTGAACATGTAAGCTCCAGTGAGCAACATTTTTTGTTGTTGTTTGTTTTTGAGGGGCCAGAATCCCTGGTGCTTAAAACAGTGCCTGGCACATAGGTAATCAGGGGAATGATGGAATGTCAAGAGCATCCTACCATCTTCTGCTTGAGGTTTGGCTCCCAAGAAGAAACAAAAAATTTAGAGAAATGCCTCTGAGGACAAAAGAATGTATTCCTATTATATCAGAAACCTAACAGGACTTGGCATCCCATATATATAAAGCATGGATTATATTTCAAGATGTCATGAAGAAAATTATAATACAGGTATTTCATGATCTAGCTAAAATAAATTAGATTAAATGTGCTAGGAATACAAGTTATACCCCTGTGGGTGCCCAGGCCACTAGGATGGAGAGAACTGGGCTGGATTAGGGCCAAAGAACTGTAGGAAGAACCTACACCAGGCTGCTGGGTCTGTGGTCTTGTAAGCAGCAGTGCTCCTGGAAACATTTTTTTTTTTTTTGAGATGGAGTCTCCCTCTGTGCCCAGGTTGGAGTGCAGTTGCACAATCTCCTCAGCTCACTGCAACCTCTGCCTCCTGGGTTCAAGTGATTCTCCTGCCTCAGCCTCCTGAGTAGCTGGGACTACAGGCGCCCATCACCACACCTGGCTAATTTTTGTATTTTTAGTAGAGACAAGGATTCACCATATTGGCCAGGATGGTCTCAATCTCTTGACCTTGTGATCCGCCCTCTTGGCCTCCCAAAGTGCTGGAATTACAGATGTGAGCCACCATACCGGGCTGCTCCTGGAAACATTCTATTCCACCTCACCCCTTTCCCCCACATTGGTCCCTGCAAAATGCAGCCCTCTCTTCCAGCAGCTGCTGAAAACATCATTGTCACTTTGGATCCCCTCTCTGTTACAGCATGGTAAAGGGCTGGTCAGAGTTCCAGCTGGGGCAGTTTGATATCTGGAGCTGCTATGCCTTTCCACCAACACCCCCATCTCCTACCTCCTTATGGGTGCCTTTTAAAGAAGAGATGGTGTTTTCCTCCAAATCACACCTGAACTTATCAGCCCTACAATCAAGCCCTGACCCAACCTTCTAGCTTTTCCTAGTCAGAACCCATGCTCCAGGAAATGGAACTATCTGCTATTCTGTGACTGTGGCCCCTATACCTTCCTGCTCTCAGGTATTCATCCCAGCAATGCTTCCTGAGTATTTATCATATGCAGGCACTGTGCACAGCACATCGGGCAGTAGTGAGACAGCAGAGGTCCCTGCCCTTATAGAGCCTACATCCTAGCATGATCTCATTTCTGGAATGTCCTGTGCCCCAGGATGTTTTACACAGCTCTCAAGGAATCAAGGAGGTTCTTTAGCAAGTCAACCTGACCCCAGAGTGCATTGGGGGGGTTCTTTAGCAAGTCCTCTCACTCTTCTCACTGACTACACCAGCCCCAGCCCCTCCACCCTTCCTCCATCTCTGCCTCTATGCCAGCTGAAGGATCTGCTCGCTACTCTCAGCAAGCACAGCTGACTTCTCTGTTGTTATTCCCAATGGCCTGGACCTATTTTATAATAACAACAACAATAAACATGTATTTTTGAATGGTCAATTACATGTCCTTTATCAGTTAGTTCTTAATGAAAACTCATGTTTCTGGATAATGCTAGCTCCTAGTTTCCCTTTTTTTCTTCAAATATGGTAAGACATTTAATTTGGATAATTTAAAGAAAATGTCATTTTGTTCCCATTGCCAAAGTATTTCAAAAAGTGTTCTTATAAAAGTGCCTCAAAATGGTTTATTGAATGGTCTTAAGATTATATATGTGTGCGTGTCTTATATGTATGTATGTGTATGTGTCATATACGCATACGTGTGTGTCTTAAGATTATATATATTTATATGCACATGTGTGTATATGTCTATAAATGTATATACATACATTTATATATGTACATATATATCATAAGACCACTATATATATTTCCCGGAAAGTCAGATATAAGAATGTCATTAAAATGAGATAAATAATGAAAAGCGAGAAAGGAGAGTTGGCTGGACATGAAATAATCATCCTAGAAAAGGAGCGATAAGGTAAATTGAGGTAAAACCCCGGCTCTGGGCTCATGACTCCACAGGAGAAGGGCAGTGAGTTCTGAGGCTCTCATTCTCTAGTAAATGAATCTGTACTGTTTAGCACTGGCTATAAATGGTCTCCTCTTTCCATTTTGAAAGCACTGATTTAGACAAAGATACTGTTTTTGTCAACAAAGAAGTTCATTGAGCAGAAGAGGAAATCTCTTTAAGAAGTACCTTGGAACAACAGCCTAGAATTTACCAGATTGCTTTTATCAGTGTTATTCTAAGTGCACTGTTTACCCAGTTGTTCCGATTTTTATCTACAGTCCATAATTATAATGCCAAGCTGTGATTTGGCACATCTGTTTTCAAGCAATCAGTGTTATAAAAGTAGAAAATACCTGGATTTGAGAGAAAAGGGGTTTCTTTGGAAGTGTATCCAACAATTCCCACAACTTCATCACCAACAGAAAGAACTTTATATGGCAAATAAAGTCCTGATATTTGAGATGCTAGTGGCCCCTTTGCTTTAATGTTTGCACTCAGAATTGGAAATTTGGCCTCTTTGAGGAGTGGCTCAATCAGTCCTTCTACACCATTATCAAATTCATGATTTCCCAGTGCCTAGATAAGAGGGAAAAGAGAAAAAGAATTAGGTACTTTGGAATTTTCAATGAAAGTATACTTCAAAAACATTACACTAGTCCAGTGTCTCCTGAAACTGACCAAGCTCTATGAGACATATTCCATGATCTTGCGTCCTCCTCACCTGGGTCAGGCCCAGGGACATTCAGATCATCATCTGGTTGAGAATTGCTACACAGGTGTCACACCACCTAATGAAGGTGGTTCGCCAATGCACGTATGGATCACCTGGAGAGCTGGTCAGGGGCCCACTGTCCCACCATCCCAGATCAGGGGCAGGTTCAAATATTCACATTTACCACCCTCTGTCTGATTTTTCCATATTGTTTTTCTCTCATAAACCCACATTTCAGACCCCACCATTCAAGCCACGATCTGCTGGAGAGAATGAGTAACATCAACAGGACTTTAGCAAAAGGCAACCTGAAATGTACAGTTGGCAGAGACCAGAGGCCTCCTTCCTCATTTCATCTCCTCGGTCATCATTCACCTAGGTTCCCACAATTGCTTCTTCCCAAGCACTCCCGTGGTCCTCTAATTCTTCTGGGAAGATGAAGATCCTCAATAGCAGGCAGGAGCTAGCATCTCCACATGTCCCAGTGTGGCTCTGGCTTCCTCCTCCGGTCAGCTCTGGGCACCCCTTTGCTCCAGTCCCAGCAGTTTCACATCTGGGAAAGAACTCCATGGTGAAATGATTACACGACCTTCAGTGGGATCTGAACCTGCTCCCAGCACGGGACTTCAGGAGGAGCAGGGATAGTGACAAACAATCCTTGTTTCCTACCTTCTTAGCTCTCTCCTATTTCTCACTGGTTGAGGAGTGGCTGCTGGGTACAAAACCACCCACTGTCTGTCATCATGCAGCTCCCCGGAGTGATTCCAGGGCGGGGGGCGTTCGGGGTCCACGCAGAGGCCCCACGGACAAATTGGCCTTCTAGATACACCCATCTCCTCTGGGCCCCTACCTACCTGCTCTGGCTGCCAAGGCTGGTTTGCTAACTTAGTACTTAAACCAGCAAATCTCAAACTTTCTAAATACTACATCCAGTTTCGCTTCACTTTGTGAGTCATCTAGGAACAGGCATGAAGTGCTAGCTGGTGACTCCTCCACCTAAATAAGGGCCCCATGTACTCTCTTTCAGCCCCACCCTCTTCCTTCCTTGCTCATTCCACACTCTGTAATGGCATGCTAGCAGGGTCTTTCTTTTAGCTCAGTCTCCTGACTATATAGTGCTCCTGGGCCATCAGGCCCTGCCACCTCTCCTGCTCAGTGCTGTCCCTCTGCCTGGCACACAGGCATTCACTGAGTACCTATGCCTCCAAGGGTTGTGTATACATCCTCATATGTATGTGTTTATGTAGAGAAAGCAGCACAATGTGTTTACATTCCTACATGCTTGTCTCCCCTACTAAATTCAGAATTTCTAAATCTACCTTTTTCCCCATCTCTGCCGACCTACCCATTTTAACCTCTTCCTGTTATCTAATTAACTTTCTTCTTAAAAGGTGATCTGGTCTTAAAGGTTCTCGCAGGCTTGGGTAATTATTATTTTTTCCTTCTATCATTAGAACGTTATGATTTTTCACTATGTGAAACAAGTCTCCCTTGTTACGGTACAATAACTATCTTGCTTAACGGTAAAGTCCTTTTGTTTTTAACTAATGTTTCTACAGTTCTTCAAGAAAGACTATCCAACTTTTTAGCCACTTTGCAGTTTAACAGCAACATTATATTCCTAGCACTTGGCAATAACTGAAGTTATAATTTTCACTTACTTGTTTAATGCCTTCTCCACCTCCCCATCCTAACTTGAGCGTGATCCCCCTGAAAGTAGTGACTCTGACTGTCTTTTCAGCTCTCTTGCCCCATGGGGAGAGGAGCCCCTGATTCATGGTGCTCAGTGTGGTGTGATGGACTAAGTAAATGATCTCATTCCCACTCATACGTTCAACTCTAAAATGAAAATCTCCAGCCCTGACTATCTCCTGACCTCTAGATCTACGTGTCAACTGCCATGTGTCATTTCCTCCCAATGTCCCAAGCTTACCAGGCTCAAAGCCTCTTCCCTGTGACTCACTGTTTTGGCCCAAGGTGCCACCATATACCCGGTCAATAAAGTCAGAAACCCCGGTGCAGTGGAGTCCTGCCCTCTCCCTTCTCCCTCACCCTAACTTCCTCTGGCATCCCTCTCTCTTACCTAAATGCCCTAGTTTCCGTCCACCTATTGTTGCTGGCTTAGTGTGCTCCTGGACTACCACAGTCTCCTAACTGGGCTTCCAGCTAGCCTTGTTTCTTTCGCTAAACCATTCTTTATGTTGTTGCCAGAATGATCTTTCTCAACTGCAAGCCAGACCTTGGCACTCTCCACTGTAAGTCCCTACAGAGCACAGCCTTCATGATAGAAGCAAACACCCTAAGCAGGGCCCACGAGGCTCTTGGGGATCTGGTTTTGCCTTCCCCTCCAGCCTCATTCCTGACACCCATCCCATAAAGTGTGAGGAAACAAGGCAGGGCTAGCTCCCTCCCTGGTTCCTCCTGCTCCACAATAGTGACCCAGGGCACATTTTGAAACTTCAGCTTCCTCTGGAAGGGTAGTGAATAAATAATAAAATAAAAGCAGTTAAGGAAATGAACCAACATTGAGTCAGCACTTGCCACATGCCCGCGTCATGGAAAGTGAGTATGTATAGAGTACAGAAAATCTGATTTCATGCTGTGAGGATGGTACTATCACTGCACTCATTTTACTGATGAGAAAATCTGAGATCTAGAGAAGTTAAATGAATTGTTCAAGTTTACGCAATTTGTAAGTGGGAGCTAGGACTAGAACCACCTCTGTTTGATTCCAAAGTTCTTAACCTCCATGCCTGGCTGTACCTTTGCATAAAGCCTAGCACATACAAAGCACCCTGACCCCCCAAAAAATTCCTAACACTTGCACAGCAAATGCATCCCTTGCACTACCACAGTGCGAGTAGTTAGCACTCCTACGGCAGGGATTCATTGTTGAATGAATAAATGAATGAATGGAAGAATTACTAACAAGTTTCTTTTTTCTATACATAGTTCACTTTTCCACAGAAATTAATGCAGACAAATTCCTTTGTAAATACTTATTTTCTATAGACACTCGTATTTTCATTTTCCCACCTTGACTTCCTTCTACCGGTTTTTCTTCTATTGCACTTATGAGAACTCAGTGATTCCTAAGATCTTCAGGATCGTGCTACTCACCTCAGTATACCAAGTTCCCACCACACCCAGGCATACTGCAGGCACTCAAAAAACCTTGTAAATACATTGATCTAGTTTATTCATTTCTGTTATTTTTGATTAATAACATGAAAATGTCTCAGGAAAAGACTGCCCAAGAGAAGAACGTAGAGCAGTGAAATACAGGGCAACATAACAGAGCAGGTAATCTTATTCCGCCTTTTTTTGGTCTTCCCTGAACGTTCCCATGTAACTTTCCTTATGTGTTCCTGTACATTTTTTGTAGCTAAACTGTTACTTGCCATTTATTATTTAACCATGAGTTTAGGGATGTGACTTCCATGACCCTAAATCATATCTTGTTTTTATTTGTATAAATGTATGGGGTACCTAAATCATGTTCTGATGCTCTTTCTCTCTTGTTCTTTTGCTTTCCAAACATTTCATTACTAAGATTGAGCTCATTCATTCACAAACCCTATTCCTTCACCAATTCTAGCCCTATGACATCTTGTACATGTTTACTAAAAACACTAAACTTCACCAAATGCACTTTTCTATAATTTAAGAGAGCAAACCCCAGCAAAATGACCTTCAGTATCTCTAACACCAAAATCATAGAAATATAATGTGAGCATCTGGTCCACCCCCAGCTCCCTATCCCCCACCATTTTCTTTATGTAGGAGAAAGCCTAAAACACTATTTTTTAAAAAAGAATTGATGATCTGATATGATAGAAACTTTCCACACTCACACAGAACAATTAACAAACTCTCAAAAAAACTGTTTCATTCACAAGTGCTAGTAAGATATTAGAAATATAAAAGTGACTGGTAAATTAAAACACAGAAATGAAAACAAGAAAACCTGGGCAATTGTCCAGAAACAGGTACCAGAGTGGCAGACTGTGAATGTGAAGCTGTTGGCGAAGCTTTTCACCTGCTGCCAAGCAACTTGCTTTCTCTCACTTTGTAATGAAGACATTGCTTAATTACTTTTTACCAAGTTTGTTTCAAATCCTGACTTCTTCTGAAAAGTTTTAATGGTTTCCACACCAAATTACTAAAATGGAACCCATTTAAAAGCAGGTGGAGTGAGTAGCTTTATTAATCATTCAGTGAACATCTGCTGGGCATTGGTGCCAGAGCTCACCTGGTATCACAGAGAACATAGGGTCAATCTTATGTGTAAACAGACAGTCACAGTAGACAGATGCTTAGAGATGTGTGTGCAAGGTACAGCTGATACACCAGAGACAGACGTCTGCAGTAGAGGTGTCATGGAGAGGCCTCAACGATGTCACACCTTGAACTGCGTCATAAGCAGCTCATAGGAGCGGGGTGATTTGGTGCTTCAGGTGCCGAGAGCTCCTGAAACTTTGGCAGAAAAAAAAAGATGCAGCTAAGAGCATCACTGGGAGATCAGGGAGGGTCTGTATGGTGTCCAAGGAGTCAGGGCTTTCATTTTGAGGGAAGTGGGAAGCCTTGAAGAGAAGGCAGGACTGGAAGCATTCTGGGGATGCTAGAAAGCTCTGTCTGGCGGCCTGTGGTGAGTGGACAGGAGCTGTGTGAGCCTGGTGGTCAAGAGACTGGCAGGAAGCTCTGGAATGGTGCAGGGGAGAGGTAATGCGGCAAGCGGGGCAGTGGGAATGTGGTGGGGAGGTGACACTGGGGATAATGCAGGAGTGGAAGTCACAGGAATTCAGCTGGCGGGGCGTGAGGGCAGGGGCAGGAGAGAGGATGGGGTTCCTGGTGTTTCACTGCTCCTCCGTGCATTCCAGCAGAAACCTTATGCATCCTCACAAGTGTCTCACTCACAGCGTCCCCGTTCCCGGGGCTAAGAGCCCTTCTCTGCTGGTGGTTGACCTGGCAGGATAGGGAGGAGTGGGGAGCTAAGGGGAGATTGGGGCAGGAGGAGTTACCCCTAAATCTCTCTAGACAACTCCACAGAGTGTCTCTTGAAACAAGAGAAGAGAGGGACGCCAGGCCTCTACCCCACCTGTCCCCTCCCATCTTCCAGGATTTTAACCCACTTTGCCTGGTTTCAATCTGGGCAGGACCGAAATGGGGGTGGGGGGTGGAGGTGTTATCTCAACCTTTAGAAAAAGTCTAAATAACTGTTAACCCTTGGAATAAAAATTCTGCTGCTGGTTGAGGCAAACTAACCAAAGATGCTATACCAGAGGCTCGTCAGAGCTGGGCCGTAGTGACCTCCTCACAGCTTTATATATCTGGAGACTCTCATTTCACAGTTGAGAAAGCAGCCTCTGTCCCAGGTGCAGCCTAACTGCCTCTTGGCCTGTGAGGCTTTTTCAGCCTTCAGGGCTTTGTGGCTTGCTTGCTTTCTGTGGCTCAATTTCCTGCTAAAGTTATCACTGTGGCAATTGTGTTCATTTGTCAGAGGCTTTCAAAACAGAACTCTTTACTCTTTTGGTACCTCAGGCCCAAAAGACTGTGTTTTGTAACCTTTTTTTCTATTACAACACACATAGAAAATGAGGAGACTTGTACAGAATTCAAGGTCACATGAATGGGGCTGCCACGGGCAACTGGACTGAAGGACCAAAACTCCAGCCTCAGGATTTAACTCTCTGTTTCTTTCCCCCTCCCCCAAATTATTCAGTTTTCATTCGTTCGGTAAATATTTACCAAAGATTTCTCCTGTGTTAGATACATTTTAAATGGTTATAGGACTCAATTAATGCATATTGTTTAATTATTTAATAACAGGGAGAGGGACTGCTTTGATCAATCAATTCTAACTGGGGAGATCAGGAAGTGGGAGATTTCTCTATAAAAACAAAATGTTCCAGAATAGAGAGAGGCCTTCATGGAAGACTGCTGGATGTTCACTGACCTCTGTGTTTCCTCCTGCAGACAATGCAGACCATGGTCCTGCGGGCCAGAGTCAAGTCTCAGGCCTCCATCCTGGTTCTGGGATAAGCCACCATCTCTGACCTGCTCTCACGCCGCATGTTTACAGACCTCTTTCTCTCACCGCAGGAGTATTCTCATGATTTCTTTCATTCACCCATTTACTCAATACCAACGGGAGCATTCATTTACAGGTGGAAAGAGTAAATGGAGAAGTGGCAGCTCTTTCCAGGCAGAGCTTTGGGAAAAAAGCATAGAAGTTGATACATGGCCTCAGGACAGTGTAGTCAAGCAGCAGAGTTTCAGTGTGATTGCTAAATTCAGTTGCAGTTTCCATCCATACTGTTTGTGAGTCAAATGTGATAAAGAGGAAAATCAGATGGATTGTTCCCTCTTTATTTAAAAGTATTACTTTTACCATTTGTTACTTGCTAAAGATGTTATGTTACTGTTATGCTTATTACATTAGTGCAAGATGGAAAATAATTTTATCTTGAATGCTGTCTCTAGTTGATTGACAGTAACTCCTTGCAGTTTGGGGATAAGGAGAATTCTGAGGCTCAGTCCAATCACAGTGGGAAAGGCTGACTAAATCAATTGACTTCTGTCTTCCTAGGGACAAGTTTTTTAGCATCTGCCTTGGGTAGGGTAAGGGCTTGGGGAGGGACACATAATGATATCATGCACTTGTTTACATTTCAAGTTGGATGGGTACCCATTTAATTTGTTTTCCAAATTAAAGAGATGATAATTGAAAGTTATTCTGAATTCTTTTTAGCATATAGTGCATTAGATAAATAAATGAATAAAGATATTATTACTTCATAATTACTTGAAATAATTTCCAAATAAGGACATTGTATATCCCCAAAGGGAAGGTAGTTTTTGGCCTGTATACAGAATTCAGGTGACTTACAAGCCAGACTTTATACACAGCTTTCTCTCATGCTAACTAATTGCAAAGTATTTTTAATAACCAAAAACAGAAACTTGGCATCAGAAGTCTTAGAATATCTTCATTCTTCGATCATTGATTCATTTGACTTTCTGGGTCTTATTCTCAGTGAACAGGATTTCTCCAAAGCCACTGGACTTTCATAAGCTATCCACATCAAATGTAAATATTGACAAATACCCACAGAAGATGTTAAAAATACCAGACTGTAACCTTCAGGGTTCATTTAACAACAACAACAACAATAACAACAGGATTTTGAGTCACAGAAGAATAACATCTCCTTTTGTTCTTTATATTTTCATTTGGTTTTGGCTTTAAACATCAGGCAAAATTCCAGGTATTTAGGTGTCAAAATACTGGGCTGGGCTAGGCTAGGAAATGGAAACTAGACGGGTGAGGCAGTAACAAATGTTCCAAGTGACGACAAGAGACTGAAACATGTTAGAAGGGAAACAAAGAAATGTTAGATGGAAAAACAAAGAAAGGAGAGTTTTTTGAAAGCAGTTCAGGATGTGTGATGCAGAAGAATTTTTTTAATCCACAGAAATAAATTGTAATAATGTCAAGAAGCCATTTGTCAGAAGTTTGCAGCACATTTATTTAGCTAGTCACTTACACACTAGCTCATTCATTAAGGGCTAAGGTTGCAGACGCCCTATAATTGAAGAGCTAAAGAGACAGCTTGCACTGGGCATGGTGGCTCATGCCTGTAATTCCAGCATTTTGGGAAGCTGAAAAGGGATGATTGCTTGAGCCCAGGAGTTTGAGACCAGCTTAGGCAACATATGGAGACTCTCTCTCGCTCTCTCTTCTTTTTTTTTTTTTAAAGAGAGACAGCCTGGTTTATTATACAATGGGGCTCAGTTGTCAATCACTCAGCATCATCCAGGGAGGATTACAAATTACATTTGGTTTGGTTGATAGGGTTCTGGCATTGTTGCCCACTTCTGATGTTGGGTTGGCTTCCATCCCTGCAGTTCTGGGCCAGGGAATGCGGGCCACAGCAGGTGAATGTGGCATCCCACTGAATGGGAGAAAACACTTTGGGGCTCAACCCAGAATGCACCTCGTTTGTTGAAAGAATGACTGAATGGGCAAGTACCAAATAGACAGTATTCTACCTTTTTTCTATGGGGAGGGGGGATGTACAAACTCTCCATACATGCAAAATGAGCACATCAACTTTCAAAATTAACTGTCCAACTAATTGAGGTCCAAAAACTGTTTCTCTGAGAGGCTACAGGGCTCCAGCTAATGTTTGGATTATATATAGAACTAATTATTCAAGTGAGAGAAAATAAGTGTCAAAAGAATGTTCAAATTCTGGTTATGCGGCTGAGGAAAATAAACACTGGATAGGACAGAGCATTCAGATGTATTTGTGCAGAAAGCTGCCAATATGGTGTGTGAGTTAGTTGTTTGGTTCTTTCCAATTTTCAGTTAAGAAAATATGCTATTAATAGTACAAGGACAAGATGAGCTGAGAAGCTACTTTTGCTTCCTTCCTCCCCTCCCTGAAGCTGGTCTCATCCATACCCTCTCTGCTCTGGAATTTAGGCTGGAAGGGAGGAAGGAGAGGCCTGGGGCCACAGCTCCAGAATGGAGTGGGGCTGTTCCTGTCTCCGAGGCTTGGAAATCCACAACCCCCTACACAGTCGCAACTTCAGACACCTGAGCTTTAGGAATAATTACCTTTTTGCTGTTGCCTTTTCAAAAGTGTCATTACAAACAGGATCTCTCTTTCAAGTTTCCCAAACTAGTATTGCTCATTTATCTTTCCCCAAGCAAGTCTTTATGATTGAAGCTAAAGTAATTCTGACAGTTTCCTTTAACCTGAAAGTCCCTGTAAGCACTTGTCTCTCTTTTTAGGGACAAGTTCTTTGGGGAGGAGAAGAAGCATGCTCAGTGCTGATTTGGGCATAGATGCTAAATATGAGGGTCTGATATGTCTTCTTCTACAGACCAGATCTTTCACTCAAGAATCCCCATGCACGGGTGTTAGAATTTCAGTCACTTTTGCATTGCTCTGTTTAACCTCTCTCCTTTATAGATCTTGCCCAGCCCCTCTATGTGGTTAAGAGGAACGCGAATGGCCATTACCATCTCTGCTATATTCTGAACAGTAATTTTCATTCCAGCAGGTCCTGATCACTGTCCTCAGCACTTGGCAGAGAGCCTGGCATGTGGCAATGAAGAATAAATATTTGCAGACTGAATGAATAAATGAGTCTTAAAGACTCAGGCTCAATACTGGGCTCATGCTCCTTACATTCCCCATCCTATCATTTCTTCAGAGTGACATCCCACCAGCATCCTGGAAACCTCTTCATCTGGAAACAGTAGCCAACTGGAAGCACCTGAAGGACCTACACTGTCTCTCTACAAGGAAAAAGCTGCAATCAATCAATCAATCAGTAAAGGTGAATGGAGACATTAGAGAGTTGTTATGCAAACTTAGACTTGTCCAGAGACAAACCAAGTGATGTGGGCAGATTAGAAGCAAGAGGGAGGGCTGGGCAGAGGCTGAGGTGCTGAGAAGTGACATGCGATAGACCACCCTCTCCAACTCCCCCATTTTGTAGATAAGGAACCCTCTGCCAAACTCACACAGCGAATAAGTGGAAGAGTCAAGAAGTAAAACCTGGGTGTTCTGAAGTCCCATCCAAATCTCTTTCCACTGCTCCTGTTGGCCACAGCCTCGCACATTCCAATGGTGTGCAGTAAGTCCAGGAAAAATCTTCAGATTGCATTTCAGGGCTAAGGTAGCAGGCCTCAGCTGTCAGTGGTAAGCTTAAGTAGAAGAATCCAGTCACTATATGGGAGCAGTAAAATCTGCTGACTCTCCCATTGCCTGGTACTTGAACCCTCATAATCATCTTTTGAGTACACCCTTTCCTGAGTCACCCCTGCCAAGAGAAGGTGAGTACAGCCAGCACTTACTGTGGGCTGGCCCTGTGCTAAGCACGTTACGTGCACTACTAACTCTTCTAAACCCCACAACACCCTTGGGGTGGAGATAACCATCATATACCTCATACATGTGGAAATGGAGACTTCATGAGATTAAATAACCTGCTCACAGTCCACAGATTCTAAGTGGTAGGAAGGGGACTTGATCACAGTCTCACCCCCACGTTTTCTCTCTTAGCCCTGTACCTCCAGACTGCCTGCCTTTTGCAACTGGTTCCGTGGATTTGGCTTCCTCAATTACCAGAGTTCAGGCTTCATCATCTCACAACTGGACTGCTGCCTGGCCTCTTTCATCACCCTCGTCTCTCGTGTCCTCTCCCTCTCCATCCAATTCTGCTCATCTTCCAAAACGATGATGTCCCTATGTAGCTGGGAGAGGTTTTCCTCACATCAATCAATTCCCCAATTCTGTGTGGTCACTGATTTGATGTCCAACAATTCAATTCAATTCAATTCTGACACTCTCTACCTGGACTGCATCAGATCCCACAAGTTGGAGGGCTCAAATGCACAAGACTGCCCCCACTTCAGACACCAGTCGAGAGTCCTGGGTCACCTGTATTCCCAACCAACTAGTTATAAATGGGAGGTACCCATGACCCTACCCTCAGGATTGACAATTTGCTAGAATGATTAACAGAACTTGGAAAACACTTTACTCGCCATTACTGGCTTATTATAAAGGATACAGCTCAGGAACAAGCAAGTGAAGAGATGTACAGGGCAAGGCATGGGAGTGGATGGGCTGCGCTTCCATGCCCACTCTGTGTGCATCGCCTATCCAGTACCTCCATATGTTCACCAACTTGGAAGCTCTCTGCATTGGGTTGATGAGGGGTATTCATGAAGGTTTATCATAAAGCCATGATTAATGAATTCATTGGCCATTGGAGACTGAACTCAATTTCTAGCTCATCTCCCCTCTCTAGAGGTGAGGGAGGTAGGGCTCGAAGTTCTAATCCTCTAGTCACGAATTAGTCTTTCTGGTGACCAGCCCCTTTCCTGAAGCTATCTAGGGGTCCCCAGCCATCAGTCATCTCATTAGCATATAAAGCCCCCCCACACAAAACAAACTGCTTTTTCTCTCTACTGTCACATTTAACACAGTAACACTTCTGTGACCAGATGTGTGTGGGATTTCCCCCACATACCAAGCAATTCTCCAGAAAACACAAACTTAGTGTCTTATAATTGAATTTAATTCTGATACTTTCTCAAGACACTGTCAAATCCCATAGGTTAAGGGCTCAGTCCTACAAGACTGCCCCCACTTCAGACTGACTGGCAGCCTGAGGTTGTGCTTCTGGCTGAGCAGCTATAAATCAGGTATATATATATATATATATATATACTCCCTCCTTGGCTTCAAATTACTTGCTAGGATAGCTCACAGAACTCACTCATTAGTTTATTGTAAAGGCTATTACAAAGGATACAGATGAATAGCTAAGTGAAGAATGGATAGGACAAGATACGGGGGCACGTGGAGCTTTCATGCCCTCCCTGGGTATGCACCCTCCAGGAATCCCCACGTGCTCAGCAACCAAAAAGCTCCTCACATCTTGTTGAGTTTTTCAGAGCCTTATCTCCAGTCCCACCCTCCTTTCCTGGGTGGGACTGAAAGTTCCAACTCTTTGATCCTTTGACTCTTGGACTTGCTGGTGACTGGCTCTATCCTGAAACTCTCTAGGGGCTTCACCCTAAGTTGCAGGAGCATAGACCCAGGTATTATCACAAGGTTTATTATGAATCACAAAGGACGCTTCTATTAGGAAATGTCTCGGGGTTTAGGAGCTCTGTGACAAGTACTGGGGCAAAGACCAAATATTTATTTTTTATTATATCACAGTCATCTTCTACTCAGAAACCACATGGCAGCTGATGGCAACAGAGCTCAAACTTCTCAGGGGGCCGTTAGAGCTTATACAACCTCTTCTGCCATGATTCCTGCTACCTCACTAATCCAACCTGGTCCACTGTATAGATTCCTGCCTCTACACTTTTGCACCATCCTCCTGTCCCTTCACCAAATGATGACATTTCACTGCAGGGCTCCAAATATGTATGGGGCCTCAGAGGTACGCTGGTTCAAACTCCTATGTTATAGATGAGGAACTGGTGATGCTGAGAAGTGAAGAGCATGGCCACAGATTATAGATTTATCTCTTAAAAGGCAGAGAGAACCATAGTGATCTCTGAATTTCCGGTAAGGAGTGTTAAAAGTGATAAGCTTTAAATGAGCAAACTATGAGGCAAGCTTCTGAAAGCACAAACCACAAGGAAAAAAAGATTAATTCAACTACATCAAATGAATAATTTCTGTTCAATGAAAGATACCATAGACAAAATTAATAGGCCTAATATCATCATAATACATTTTCAATGTCTAAATTGATCACAGGTCAAAACCTAGAACTCCTGAAAGTAAAAAAAAAATATAAAGCTAACCCAATTTTAAAAATACCAAATAATATGAAGATACAATTAGGGAGAGGAAACATAAAAGTTTACAAACATATCAAAAAATGTCCAAACTCACTAGTATTAGAAATATACATGATAAAGCAGCAATGTGCATTTTACACCTACTAGAAAGCTGGATACTGCCATGGCATAGAGATAAAATACAGAAATTTACATGTCCTGTTTAGGGATGGGAGTAGGTGGAAGAGAATGGAGGGTGCAAATCATTGAGGAAAGCAATCTGGTAGTACTCAGTCAAACTGTGCCCTGTGGCCAGCAATTCTGCCCCTGGGTAGGAATCCTCTGGTGAGACCACACAGGAAGGTACTTGGAGCAGCATTACGTGTGGAGGCGGCGTGTCAGATGCCATTTCCAAACTCATCAGCCAGGGAGCAGATGAGTAAAATACATGGAGCACAATTCACAGTGATGTATAGGTACAAGCGCATCTAGAGCAACATGGACAAATCACAAAAACAACAAGTTCAGGACGAAAGTAAGAAACAGAATGAGCTGAATAACAGGACTAGTTATGCAATTTTAAAATATAAGCACATCCCAGCTACTCGGGATTGCTTGAGCCCGGGGCGGGGGTGGGGGGGGAGGCAGGGTGGAAGTTACAGTGAGCCAAGATCATGCCACTGCACTCCAGCCTGGGCAACAAAGCAAGACTCCGTCTCAAGAAAAAGAAAAAATCTAAAATGTAAGTACATAAAGGTTTTGGAAGTACATGTAGAAACAAAATTATATATATAAACACATTAGAATGTTGACTATGTGGGAGGTGGAGGGGTGGCGAACAAAGGGCCATTCTATCTGACTAACCTGTCCCCTGGCTGCTGCCTCCCCCATTGAGGAGCAACTGGCTAAGGCTAATGCTGCAGTCTTATGGGCAGGAAGTAGGCTCGGCAGCCAGGGCCTCAGAAGCAGCAGCCATGTGGAGAAAAGACACTCTTCTGGGGGACCCTAGAGACCTGCTCAAAGCTACCTTCCCCACAGCCTGGCTTGATGGTGAGAACCCCACCTCTGGAGGTTGATACCTTTGGTTTTGTGCTGTGGGGAGATTTCTTAAGTCTGCTCAGTAAGTAAATACAGCAAAAATAGCCTAGGCAATGGTACTTAGATAAGATGGTAGAAGGGAGGCAGGTGGTAGGTAGACTGTGCCAGGCTGCAAGAATCAGATAACCTGATACAAAACACAAACTTTCCCTTCCTCACAATTCCCCTCCTCCCCACCCATAGCACGTGAAACTCTCAGTGAGCACTACTATTAATACAAACCAGCAGGGCTTATCTCATGTATTGCTCACAAAACCTCTGCAAAGTGGGGGTCATCACTCCTGTTTTACAGCTAAGGAACATGAGGCTCAGAGAAAGTAACAAGGCCGAGCGCATGCCGTCAGTGCTTCCATGTTGTCTTCCTTGTGCCTCAGGGGCAACAGTCCTTCCACTGAAATAGCTACACTAACTGACAGTTTTTGCTATGCTCTTCCCAGTTTTCTGTCTAGTAGTGGGTCCAGGGGGTCTCCAGGATTGCCCTGGGGCCCTACAGCAATCAGGATTACTCCAGCAGGTCTAGAAAGTCTACACCTCTTTGGAAGTTCCTGCTCTCGGGGACTCCTGTGTTTAAGCTGCATTCCAGGAAATTCTTCTTTGTCCTCCAAATGCTTCAGTCCTTCTATGTGGCTGCTGTGAAATAGGTCCAGTCTCCTGGAAACTGGAGCTGCCCCTCCACAACTGTTTTCCACCCTGATTTGAATCCGCAGTGTCCTAGGCATTAAGATGTGGTGAGTGGCTATGGTGGAGGAACATTTATATCACAACAGCAATAAATTCTCTGAGGGTTAGTATAATATAAACAAATGACAGTGAAACATCTGTGCAATATAGGAGTACAGCAGGGCTTTAGCATATGCTTTAGCACTGCAAGAACTAGGATTTTATGCAGGTCAAATTATGTTTGACAAACCCCCAGACTGTACAGAGTAAGTCCTGAGTACACAACCATCCAACATTGCCATTTGATCCCCTCCCCATCTTTACCCTCTGCCAACATTATGTAAGTGGCCTATTTTTCCTCAGCACCCAAATCAATTGTTTTGAGCAAAATTTGAAAGAACTTAATTTCATCCAACAAAAAGGATTCTGAACATCCACGAAAGAGATAAGCTGTAAACAGTAGTTTACTCAGGCCTCACCTAGATGTCCTCTCATAAACATTTGGGACCTTGAACTAAACTTTTGCACGTTTTAAGAGTCCATTATCTCTGAACTTGGACTCTTCCTAAATGTCTGCTGCCAAACTAACTTTATTGAAATCCTTTCAAACCCAAATGTTTCAGCATTTTGGCTCTCTCTAACGTCTCTCTCTCTCTCTTTCTTTCTCTTTTTCTCTTTCTTTTCTTTCCTTCCTTTCTTTCTCTCTCCTTCCTTCCCTCCCTCTTTCCTTCCTTCTTTATTTTTTCTTTCTTTCTTTCTTTCTTTCTTTTCTTTCTATCTTTCCTTTCTTCTCTTTTTTAAATCCTATATTATAATGTCTGGTAATAGTAATAACATCTATAGAGACCACACTATATGCAGGCAATGTTTGCAGTAAGTAAAATTACTATCCTTATTTTATAGAGGATAGAACTGAGGCAAGAAAGAGTTAATAACTTGTTCAAGGTCACGTAGAAGGTAGTTGAGCAGGGAATCTACCGTGAAGCTGTGAGCTGAGATATGCTCAAGCTCCAGGGTCAAAGGGATCTGGTGTCCATTCTTATCACGTCTCCCTTTTTGGGGGGATGGCGACCTGATAATTTATTCAGCTTCTTTGACGCTGTTTCTCATAATTAACACCAGGAGTTCAACTGGACTTACAACAGAGAAATATTATTGGGGAAAACTAGGAATTCTTCATTTTTTTTTTTTTTTTCATGAAAAAGGGTTCACACAATTGTGGAGAAAAGAGTGTCACAAAAAGTAGTTTACAAAGTCGTGGCTTATATGCAAAATAAAACAAACACATATAAGTTTATTCTACCCTTCTCAAAGGAAGTGGCGACATAGGGTAGTAACAATCCAGTTCTATAAATATTTATTTTGTCATTACTGGGTGCAAAGTATCAGGGAAGTGTAGCTGTGGAATACCAATGCTTAAGAGACCACAGAGTTTTGAGACCCACGATTTTTCTTAAAATCCAGATGTGAGTGAGCCCCACCCCACAAACTCTGAAGGCTGAAGGTCTGCTGAAATGTCTGCTGCTGTGTGTCCCAGATAAGTTCAAAAGCATCAGAATGCAGGGAGCTTTCTCCCTGTCTTTCATCTCTTTAAAATGAGTTTTCTTGTTGTAGGGAGTAGGGGGTCCTTAAAACCAAACAATGGTGCCCTCTTATCATCTTTTCCTGTCCTCCTTTCTCCAAGTTTCCGGAGAGGAAAATAAAACCAAACAAACCCCGCAGCACTGTGCTCTCCTGACCGCTACGCTCTTCTTATACAAAGTGTGCTATGAGCCTTCTGTGTCCCAGCCTCATCACACTGCGCTTTCCCTTCCACACTTGTGGACTTCACAGATTTCTCTGGATCCTTCTCTGGAGATATCTCTGTTCTTCCTTTTCCACAGCTCTTAAGTTTTCTTCTCCCAAGTTTCTCCACACTCTTGTCGAATCCCTTTACTCAGGACTTTTACACAGGATTAAATTTGGGTGGTGTTTTGATTTGTTTTTTAACCACCATATGTGCATATTGGTTGTGCTTATTTATTACTATGTAACCCCCTCTGCTCCTTTTCTATAATTTAGTGCAACAAACAAGGCATTACCTTTAACTGAACATTTGGGACCTTGAACTGAACTTTTGCACGTTTTAAGAGCCCATTATTTCTTAAGTTGGACTCTTCCAAAATCTCTGGTACCAAACTGACTTTATTAAAATCCTTTGAAACACAAGTGTTTCAGCATTTTGGCTCTCTCGGAAGTTTCTTTCTTTCTTTCTTTCTTTTCATTTTCCTTCCTTCCTTCCTTTCCTTCTTTTCTTTTCTTTCCCTATATTATAGTGTCTGGTATTAATAATAACGTCTATAGAGACCACACTATTTGCAAGCAATGTTTGCAGTAAGTAAAATTTCGATCCTTATTTTACAGAGGAGAGAACTGAGGCAAGAAAGAGTAAATAACTTGCTCAAGGTCACATAGAAGGTAGTTGAGCAGGGAATCTACCGCAAAGCTGTGAGCTTAGTTATGCTCAGGCTCCAGGGTCAAAGGGATCTGGTGTCCATTCTTATCACGTCTCCCTTTTTGGGGGGATGGTAACCTGATAATTTATTCAGCTTCTTTGACGCTGTTTACCTTTCAATAAGATTGACATAAGCATTTTCCGAAAGAGCTAGATTGAGATAAAGCATTCTTTGAAAGATCTAACAGTAAATGAGAGCTGCCAGAGGGATCTGCTTCAGTCCCTAGCACTGGGTAACTGTCAATGCTTCTACGCACCCCACCTGAACCCCCTCGCAGACAGGACTGGGTCCTGCTCCTCTAAATACTCCCATCTCATAGTGGGAGCCCAATAACATCCACTTAAGACGAATCGTCCAAAGGACTTCTATGTCTGCATCCAGCTGGCACACTGGCCGGAGTCTACTTTATCCCCACATCTCTCCGCGCCCTGGTCCTAGGCATGCCATCCTCTGCCACTCGCTGCTTCTCCAGTCCGACTCCTAACCCTGGCGCGGGCTCGGGTCTTACCATGACATCGTAGCGTAGGGCGTTCATGAAGTGCGCCACCTCGGCGCCCTTGTACACTGTGAACCAGATGGTGCCCTGGTACTGGTCGCCGGCGTCCAGCAGCAGCACGTTGGGTTCGGCGCGGCGGATCTGCTGCACCTTGGTGAAGAGCCGGGCCACGCCACCCACGCAGCGGCTGGCGTTGACGCATTTGCTGGAGTCCTCGCTGGTCTGCTCCAGCCGGCTGTGCACGTCGTTGGTGTGCAGAATCGTGAGCTCCCAGGCGCCGGCCGCGGGCCACAACAGCGCACCCAGGACGAGGAGCAGCTTGGCGGGCGCCCGCGCGGCTCGGGGACACATAGCGGCGGCGCGTGAACTGGGTGCAAAAGCTGGCGAGCCGGACGAGCGGCTGGGCCCGGGGCTCCGCGCCCTGGCTGGAGGGGCGGGGCCCGGGTCGGGTCGGGTCGGGGCCGGGGCGGGCCCTAGTTCAGCCCCGAGGCCGGGTGGAGGCCAGTCAGTCGCACGCCCGCGACGTCACGGATCTGACCCGGGTACCCGGAGCGCCCGGGCGCGGCTGTCGGCTGGCACCGGCTACCCGCGGGAAGAGCCGGGAGGTTGTTCCCGGCGGCAAGCGGGCCCCGGCCGCATCCCGGCCCGACTGGGGAGCCTGGGCGCCCGCAGTTCGGCTGATGCTGCGCTGCTCCTTCCGGGGCGCGAGGAAGGAATTGGAGGGGTCCGCCCTGAGTGTGGGTCCTCGCTGAGTCTCTCCTCTTCCGAGGCGCGGGTTTTTCTGCAAGAGAAATGTATGGTTTGCGTCGGGCTTGTGGTTGCGCGAGCTCCACAAAGAGCAAAGGAGGGAAAGGAGAGGGGGCGGGAAGAAAGATGAGCGCGCGGGGGGAAAGAGAGGAGGAGGGAAGAGAGGCCGGGCCGAGGAGCTCCTTGCCGTTTCGGGCTGTGAGAGCTGAAGCGCACTGAGATGGGACGCTTCCTATGGTGTTGAGAACGCACGAAGTCCACAGTGCTTAGACAGACAATCTCAGAAAGCAAGAAATCATTCGAATCCAGTTCCTCGTTTATTCACGATTAAAACCTTAGTGATAAAACAGTGGCGACGCGTGGACAGCTCCTGAAAGCTGAAACACCACTGGGGTAAAATCTGATAACTATAAGGAAGGGATGCTGCCCTTCGTTGCTTTTCTGTTTTTTTTTTTTTTTTTTTTTCGATTTTTCTTTTTTTTTTTTTTTTTCTTTTTGTTGCGTGTGCTTTCAGTGTCATGATGAAGTCATAGCCAAATACAATATTAGGAAGCTTTCCCTCTATGTTTTCTCCAAAGAGTTTTATAATTTAAACTCTTACACTTAGATCTTTAATCCATTTTAATTTTCATACGTAATGTAAGAGTCCAAATTTGTTCTTCTGCATGTGGATATCCGATTTTCTTAGTACCATTTGTTGAAAAGACATCTTGTGCTGTACCGTTTTTAAGGCACTGGCTGGAAGCTCGGAAATTGTAAATCGTTTGCCAAGAAAGGCCATGCAGTTTGGGAGCAGCAGAGCCTGCACCACACAAGACCCTTGCTTCTGAGACACCTCTAATGTCATACTTCGCAAGGTTTTGCTTTGTCCCTCTTTGTCACCTGCTAGAAGCAGGTAAAAGAACTGGTAGTTTTACTGATTTAACTTAAAATGATTTTAGACTTACAGAAAAGTTGCAAAGGTAATAAAGGGAGTTCTCACATAATCACCTATATTACCCTATGTTGGCAGCTTATATAACCAATGAAACTAAAAAATTAACATTGATACAAAACTATTAACTATACTACTGATTTTATTTGAGTTTCACCAACTGTTCCACTAATGTCCTTTTTCTGTTCCAGGATCCAATCTGGGATACCATATTGCAGTTAGTTTTCATGTGTTCTTAGCCTCCTCTAATTTGTGACGGTTTCTCAGTCTTTTGTCTTCAAAAACCTCGACCCTTTTGAACAGTACTGGTTTCTGTATACTGCCCCTCAGTTTGGGTTTCTCTGATGTTTTCTCATGATTGGACTGAAGCTGAGGATGTTTAGGAAGAATGCCACAAAGATTATGTGCCTTTCTCATTGCCTGGCATCTGGGGGTAGATGATGTCAACATGACCTATTGCTGATCACTGGTGAACCGATCATTTGTTGTTTCTTGTCTCTTAAACCTGAGCCACTGCAATAGTTTCTGAAATTCCTGTCCCGGGGATGCTACCAGACTTCTGCTTCAATATAATTCCCGTGTGATTTGTTTTCATATAGATCTAAAATGTCCTTTGATTGTTTATTGCACCACGTTCAAGCTTTGCAGACTGGCCTTTTGAAGTCTAATTTTATCCAGCCAACTTTACCTTCCACTGTTCCTCACACATTCCCTTTGTCCTCATTTCTCTCCAAACCACCATTCCCATTCTGCCCTCAGGCCAAAGTCCAGGGTTCCTTTAATTTCTTGTTCAGGTCAACGTGAAATTTCTTTGGCTCCTTCACACAGCAGTGAGCTGTTCTCTTTTCTAAATTTCTTGTTAGTTCCTATAATCTCACTTTAATGTGTTTTTTTTTTTCTCTCTCTCTAGGTGTTTAATATATGTTTTTGGTCTTCTCTCCAAGTGATGGAAACAGAGTCACTGCTTCAATAGTAGTAGTACTTGCAATTCAAGTAACACTAACCTAAAATCTACTTTAGACATAGTGGGCCATAGTATGAAAGAACCAAGAAGGATTTTGACTCTCCTAGAGCTAATACTGCTGCAAACAATGTGAGGGTGCATACACTAGCTGCAAAGCCATGAGGATCATAGAAATTTTCCCAAGTCCATGAGGAAAGTAAAAGCAGGCAAAGCTCCACATACAAATCAAGGCTTTATGTATTGTTTCATCAGCTGATTAGACTTAAGAAAGTATTGAAGAAAATGTCAAATAATGCAGAATAAATATAAAAGTGTGTAGTGCTAATATCCATTACATTGGGAATAGCCCCTTAAATTGAGGAAATATTATTTCAGTACATATTACAAAACTATTATCTGAGTCACGAAAAATCTCACATCATTGATGAACAACGTATTTAGTGCTAAACTAGATTTAAATTAAAGCTAATTTAAATTTAGTTTTAAATTAAAACTAGGTTTTAATTTAATGTGTATAGTCTGTACTATATTTATTAAACATATAGTAGAGTGACAAATACTTTAATAATAGATTACATATTGGATCTAATAACAATACATTATTGATTTATTAGAAAATAAATGGGTATATAACTCCATTTGTCAGATCACAGTTCAGTCAGAACAATAGGTTGGCTATGGATTACAAAAGTTCTGCAAAAATAAATGAAAGCAATCTGTAGAAACCAATAGCAAAATTTACAAATAGTAAATTGTGTGTAACAATCTTTGATAACAGAAAAATTTATAATAAATATGTGTGTGTATAAATGCATACGTAAATGCATACATTTTTCTTTGAGAGTCAGTTGAACATTTACCAGCACACCAGTGGAACTATCTAATGGATAATATATGTTTAAGTTTCTTTTGTGATGAGAACCTATTTTATAACTTATCATCACAAAGTCTTTAGTAAAATATCCATTTTTTTTTTTTTTGAGACTTACAGTGGTGCAATCTCAGCTCACTGCAGCCTCCACATCCCGGGTTCAAGTGATTCTCCTGCCTCAGCCTCTGGAGTAGCTGGGATTACAGGTGCTTGCTACCACGCCTGGCTAATTTTTTGTATTTTTAGTAGAGTTGGGGTTTCATCACCTTGACCAGGATGGTCTCGATCTCTTGACCTGGTGATCCACCTGCCTCAGCCTCCCAAAGTGCTGGGATTACAGGCGTGTGAATAAAATATCCATTTTAAAAAATTTGTTGAGATAGATTTATTAGGTAAGCTGAATTAAAAATCTGAGACCTGCTTTGAGATGGATGCAGGGTAAAAACAGAGGGACCTTGTCATAGGCATCCTGGCACATTTGGATTATACAGTTAAAGGGCTGATATTAATATTTCATCTTATTGGTAAGAAAACTTAATGTGATATTTAACCTGGCTAAATAATTTGCTTAAGATCATTCTTGTCCAAGTAGGTGGCAGGCAGGTTTTGAGCACAGTTGAATTCCAATACTCAGGTTCCATTGTTAAGTCTTCACAAAAGTATGAAGGGTAGGTATTATTATCTGCTCCCCATCCCTACTTTTCTGTGGAGAGAACACAAAATCTACTCACACAGTGATTTTCAAGTATACAATACATTGTTATTAACTATAGTCACCAAGTTATACAATAGATCTCTTGAACTTATTACTCCGATCTAGCTGAAGTTTTGTATTTTGTGACCAGCATCTCCAATAACCCTTAAGGCAGCCCCTGGTAACCACCATGCTACCCTCTGCTTCTGCCAGTTAATCTTTTTCAGATTACATAGTGTCCTCCAGTTTCATCCATGTTATTGCAAATGATAGGATTTTCTTCTATTTTAAGGCTAAATGGTATTCCACTGTGTATATATTCCACATTTTCTTTGTCCATTCATCCACTGATGGACAGTTAGGTTGATTCCAAAGCTTGACTATTGTGATAATGCTGCAATATTATTCTCCTTTTATGGGTAATAAAATGGAGTTTCAACATGTTAAATTGCTCAAAGTTTCACAAGCAGACAGGGTTTATTTTTTTCCTTTTATATTTGTAACCCTATTTCACATAAAGGCCCTCTGTCCACTCAGAATGTTTGTCTCCTGCTGTCTGTCATCTCTTATGCTCAGGGAGCAGTTCTTGGTCTGGGGACTTCTGAGAAGGCTACAAAAGCTCAGGATCCTTTCTTGCAACTGTGCCGCAGTGTCTTTGTGGCCATAGGAGGATGATCAATGTTTACTGGCCTCTTTCATAAGTCACAAATAATAGAGTGGGTTAGATTTGAGTCAATCCAGGACATAGAATGTGTATTTTCAGAGGCAGGTAGGTCACCTGAGGTCAGAAGTTCGAGACCAACCTGCCTGATATGGTGAAACCCCATCTCTACTAAAACTACAAAAATTAGCTGGGCGTGGTGGTGTGCACCTGTAATCCCAGGATTGGCGCATTTTGATCCACTTCCCTGCAGCTGCTAACTAACTTGAGAGTCATGTAGCAAACTGACCACCTGCTCCTCCATTGTTCCTATAGATAGAATCTCTGACATTGGACTTTTTGAGATGAAGTCTCACCCTGTCACCCAGGCTGAAGTGCAGTGGTGCAATTTCTGCTCACTGCAACCTTGGCCTCCTGGGTTCAAGCGATTCTCCTGCCTCAGTCTCCCAAGTAGCTGGGATTACAGGTGCGTGCCTTGGCTTTCCAAAGTGCTGGGATGATAGGCATGAACCACCACGCTTGGCCAGCACTGGACCTTTTAACCTAATAATTACTTAAGGTGTTTTTTCAGATCCTGAATTCTAGCAGAATGGCTGATGCCGGCTGGTCTGAAGACCCCCAGAGAGGAACTGACTCAGCACAGGAATGTAGTCTCTTCATCTACCTGCCCCATGACTTCACCTCTCACTTCTTGACCAATTAGCAATCACTACATTTTAGCCCATCACTTGTCCAGATCCCTTAAAAGTCCCATATCCAAGTCTTTTGGAGATGTGGATTTGAGGTTTCCTCCTGTCTGCTTATTTGGCTGTTTTATGATTATTAAACTCTTTGCTGCAACTCCTGCTGTTTTGGCATATTGGTCTGTCACTGTGCAATAAGCAGTCAAATGTAGTGGTCCTGTAACACCTTTGCCGAGTTAGGGAAGTTCTCTTCTGTTTCCAGCTTGCAGAGAGGTTTTGATAATGTTTATTTCCTAGCAAAGAGAAATCTGAAAATACCCAGAACATTTCATAAGTCTGTCAAAAGTTCTGTCTAGCTAGAGGACATTAAAGTTGAACTATGGATTTATAATCATTTTTCTTTCTGATATAAACTGTATCTTCTGGCATTGGTAAGATAAAAGGATCAATAAAATATTAGCAAATTAAATAAAAAATGTTTAAAAAGAATCATAGTGTATGACCAAGTGAGATTTAGCACAGCTATTCAAGGCTGGTTTAACATTTACTCAAAAATCAATTAATGTAGTCCATATCAACAAGCTAAAGAATGCAAATTTTTATTTTATTTATATTAATTTTTTATCCTTATTTTCAGAGACTGTGTACTACACAAAGAATATGAATTATATGATCATAACAATAGATGCAGTAAAAGCATTTGCCAAAACCCCGTACCTATTCATAATAAATAATCTCAGCCAATTAGGAATAGAGAACTTCCTTAACTTGTTGAAAGCATCTATGTGTAATCCCAGCACTTTGAGAGGTAGAGGCGGATGGGTCACTTGAGGTCAGGAGTTCGAGACCAGCCTGACCTATATGGTGAAACCCCATCTCTACTAAAAACTACAAAAATCAGCTGGGCATGGTGGCACATGCCTGTAATCCCATATACTTGGGAGGCTGAGGCAGGAGAATCTCTTGAACCCAGGAGGCAGAGGTTACAGTGAGCCAAGATCGTGCCATTGCACTCCAGCCTGAGCAACAAGAACAAAGGTCAAAAAAAAAATGAAAAGACATGGAAGAAACTTAAATGCATATTACTAGTGAAAGAAGCTAATCTGAAAAGGGTACCTGCTGTATGATTTATATGACATTCTGAAAAAGGCAAACTTGGAGACAGTAAAAGTGTTGAAAAACACGTGCTTGGAATGAAGAGACCTTCCAAACAGGCTTTGTGTGAGCAACATGGCTGTTTATTCACCTGGGTGCAAGTGGGCTAAGGCCGAAAAGGGCATTAGCAAAGGGCAGTGGGATAGGAGTTGGTTTTATAGGTTTCGGTAGTTTTTTGGGGGGCGGGGGTGTTGCAGAGTAAGTTTAGTTACAGTGGTGGGGGATGGGGACAATGGGGAATGCAAGCAGGGGGTGGGAGACATCAGCCAAGGCAAGTAGGACTTCAGACTTTCAGGCTCCAGGCCTGCATATGGAGACCTGACATACCTGTGTTTTTATATAGAGAGAAAGAATTGGAGAAGACAGGGTGATAACAGGTTTTAGCGGGTGGGAGCGAAGTTTTTTAAGGCTTCTTCCAGTGGGATTGGGGGTGGGGTGGGAACCTAAAAATGAGAAAGAGTTTAGACTGTTGGGAGATTTTGGGGAAAGGAGTAATTTTGTGGGGTTGTTAGAAGGAGTATTTGTCATATTGACTGATTGGTTATTGCTTGTATATGATTTTGTAGGAATTGAGAAATTAATTGGAAAAACACAGGGTTTAAATAAGAGAAGGAGAAAGAGAAGGTTATGTGGAGGGAGAGCTTTTGTTTTTATGGTGTATGAGGAAGGTTGTGGTATCTATAAGCAACCACTGACTTTTATTAACAAGATTGGGTTTGAGCAGAGTTGAAGCCAGATTACGAGTGAAATATTAGCTGTAATTGCCGGGAGGAAATGTGTAAACTGGCAACTTAAACAAAAGCAGGGCATGTAAAAGTCAATGAGTATAGTGAATCTGAGTACAGTTAGATAGAAAATAATAGAAACAGACTTTCTGAGGTGTGGTTTAAGTAGTAGGGGCGACTGCTTAAAGGTGGAGAAGGTGAGGGGCTGAAAGTAAGTGTGTGAGGTGTAAAGAGAAAGCTTTGGAGGCTGTGAGATCTAGAGGGTAAATGGGGCATAGCCTGTGATTTTGAGGGATTTTAAGAGTATTAGGGCGGCAGCTGCTGCTGTGTGTTGTCATGAGGGCCAGCCCAGGACTGTGAGGTTAAGTTGTTCGGATAAAAAGGCTACACGCGGTGGGCCTGGCTCCTGTGTAAGAATTTTGACTGTATAGCCCTGGATTTTAGCAGTATATAATGAAAAAGTGCTGGGACAGGTTGAGAAGAGCTAGGGAGGAGTAGTTTTTAGAGCTGTTTTTTAAGGAGCGAAAGGAGGAATGAGGAAATAATTTAGGATTAATAGGCTGTATAAATCATCTTTAGTGAGTTTATAAAATGGCTTAGTTAGAATAGCAAAACCCAGTATCCAGAGGTGAAAGTAGCCAACTACACCTGGTTGGGGTTTGGGAAATTAACTGGATATGGTTGACAGGGGGAGCACGTGTATGGTGGCGAAAGATTATAACAGATGGGGAAGAAAGTTGGGCTTTGGAAGTGGATACACGATACCTCTTTGAGTATAGATGCTGAAGAAGCCAGAGGGTGAATTAAAAGGCTATGTTGCAATAGACGGGTGATAACAGGCTTTACACCTTTTAAAGCCTGTTGTGGGATGGGGAACTGGCGCTGGGCAGGGTAAGGGTGGTTAGGTTTAAAGGGGTTGATGAGGGGTGAGTGACTTGTAGCAATGGAAGGGAAGGCAGTGTTCCACACCCTAGGATTAAGGTAAGGGACATAAGGGGAGCATGGAGGGAGGTACGGATTCAAGGAGGAGGGTGGCAATGAGATGTGACTGTAGCCCAGGAATACTGAAGGAGACAGACAATTTTACTAGGATATCCTGGCCTAACAGGGGAACTGGATAAGTGGGGATGATTACGAAAGAATGTGGAAAGGAGTGCTGGCCTAATTGACACCAGACCTGGGGAGTTTTGAGAGGTCTGGAGGCCTCGCCCTTAATTCCCACAACAGTTATGGAGGCCAAGGAGACAGGTCCTTGAAAAGAAGGCAGTGTGGGGTGGGTGGCCTCCATGTTGATTAAGAAGGGGATGGACTTGCCCTCCACCGTAAGAGTTACCCGAAGTTTGGCCTCTGTGATTGTCCAGGGGACTTCCGAGATGCTCGGGCATTGTTAGTCTTCAGCTGCCAAGCCGAGGATTGGAGCTTTAGGAGCTCTAGGAGCAGCAACGGGAGTCAGACAGTTGACTTTCTCTGGGGGCCCCTGCACAGATGGGGCAGGGCTTAGGAGAAATCCCGGGTGGTGGGCATTCCTTGACCCAGTGGCCAGGTTTCTGACACTTGAAGCAAGGTCCGGGAGGGGCAGCTGGACACGCTGCAGTCTGGGCGCTTTGAAGTCTTTGTGAGCTAACGGTGTGGCTGGGGTTTGTGTTACGGCAGAGACAAGCATCTGTAGTTCTGAGATGCACTGCCACTGGGCAGATTTTTCCCTATTATTGAACACCTTGAAGGTGAGGTTGCTTAATTCCTGTTGTGGGGTTTGAGGGCCAGATTTTAATTTTTGTGGCTTTTTGTAATGTTACGGGCTGATTGGGTGATAAAATGCATATTAAGTGGTTTTCAGGCGTGAGAGTAGAAGTAAGGATGACATTTAAGTTATTCCAGGTGAGATTAAAGGACTGGGTTAAGTATTGGAGGATTTGATGAAAAGGAGCCTAACCAGTGGCTAATTTGGGAAAGGTTGGATAAAGGAAAAGGAATATGCACCCTAACTATGCCTTTGGCTCCAGCCACCTCTGGAAGGGGGAATTGTTGGGCAGGGGCAGAGGAGGTAGCCATGGGACTAAACTGTAAGCTGGGCCACTTATGAAGTGGGGAGGTGACGGGAGAGGCATAAGGAGGTGGGTTGTGGGCAGAGGAAGAGAAGGTAGATATGTGAAAAAACTTCAACATAACAGGAGTGTTTCCTATCAGGGCTTGTCTGTGCAGGGAGCAATGAATTATAATGACCTGAGGAGGTTCTTTTTTCATGAAAGTAGCAAAATGGGATATGTGAAAAACCTCACAAAAGCTCCATTTGCACAGAGTACAAAGTATTTCTTTCCAGGCAAAATTGTGTTTGGCATTTCTTTATTCTTTCTTTCTGAAAAACCATTTCTGGGCTGGGTGTGATGGCTCACACCTGTAATTCCAGCACTTTGGGAGGCCGAGGCGGGTGGATCACAAGGTAAGGAGTTCAAGACCAGCCTGGTCAAGATGGTGAAACCCTGTCTCTACTAAAATTAGAAAACAAAACAAAAAAATTAGCCAAGCATGGTAGCAGATGCTTGTAATCCCAGCTACTTGGGAGGCTGAAGCAGGAGAATCACTTGAACCTGGGAGGTGGAGGTTGCAGTGAGCTGAGGTCGCACCTCTGCATTCCAGCCTGGGCATACAGTGAGACTCTGTCTCAAAAAACAAAACAAAACAAAACAAAACACCATTTCCAACGTAAGGGACACAAACATACAGTTAGATAGAGGTGTTATAGGACAGGGGTCCCAATCCAGATCCCAAGAGAGGGTTCTTGGATCTTGTGCAACAAAGAATTCAGGGCGACTCTGCAGTGCAAAGTGAAAGCAAGTTTACTATCAAAGTAAAGTAATAAAAGAATGGCTATGTTAAAACACATGCTCTGAATGAAGAGACCCCCCCAAGCAGACTTTCTGTGAGCAACATGGCTGTTTATTCACCCAGGTGTGGGTGGGCTGAGTCCAAAATTAAGAGTCAGCAGAGGGTGGAGAGACAGGAGTTGGTTTTATAAGTTTGGAGTAGGCAGTGGAAAGTTACAAAAATTACAGTTCAGGGCAGTTTTTCAAGCTGGGAGGGGGTTATAGGGTCTGGAGTCACGGGGTTGACCAAGGTTGGTTACAAAGTCTAGTTGCCTTATCAGTTGAGGTGGGAATAAGGAACAATAGAATAATGTTTCAGAGTTAATTAGGCACTGCAGGGGTTGACCATTTCTTCTTCTTTTGTGGTTTTCCAGTTACTTCAGACATGCTAGTTCCAGGAACTCATCTGCAGTGTACATGCAGTCACAGAGGTTACCATACCATCCATGGTAACAGTCAGTCAGTCAGCCTAAAAGACCTTACAGGCTACTCCATAGACAAAGCAGCCCTGAGCGCTGCTGGTTGCCCATTTTTATGGTTTTATTTTTTGATGATATGCTAAAGAAGGAGTGGATTATTCATGCCTTCTCTTTTTAGACCATATTGAATAACTTCCTGACATTGCCACAGTATCTGTAAACTGTCATGGTGCTGGTGGGAGTGTTGCAGTGAGGACAAACAAAGGTCACTCTTGTCACCATTTTGGTTTTGGTGAGTTTTGGCTGGCTCCTTTAATGCAACCTGTTTTATCAGCAAGGTCCTTATGACCTGTATTTTGTGCTGACCTCCTATCTCATCCTGTGACTTAGAAAGCCTTAACTGTCTGGGAGTGCATCCCAGTAGTTTCAGTGTCATTTTGCCCAACTCCTATTTAACATGGATTGGCTTTGGTTCAAATGCTTCTTACAGAGCTATAAGTTATAGCATTTCATAGTACAGTAGAGAAATTATAGTTAATAATTTATTGTATATTTCAAAAAAGCAAGAAGAGAAGATTTAAGTGTTCTCAACACAAGTACAATGTTTCAGGTGATGGATATTCCAATTACCCTGATTTGATCATTACACACTGTACATAAGTATCAAAATATGACATGTGCCCCCAAAATATGTATAAATCAATAAAAGAGGTAATACATTTTCAAAATGTTGACAGTATTTGTAATTTCTAAAAAGAACTCAAAAATATAAGAATTATTTTTTTGATGGCAACAGCAAAAACATTGTGAAGAAAAAGAGGAGTTGGCTATTTAAGGAGATGGCCTGTAATTTCAGTCAGTTGTGGAGTGAAGGGGAACCTCTACATCGCCAATTTTTTAATGATTTTCTTCAAAACGTTAAAAAGAAATATCATTTCTTCAGAGAAGACACACATAAATGGAAAAACATCCCATTCTTATGGATAGGAAGAGTCAGTATCATTAAAGTGTCTATACTGCCCAATGCAATTTATAGATTCAATGCTATTCTTATCAAACTACCAATGATGTTCTTCACAGAACAAGAAAACACTATTTAAAAATTCATATGGAACCAAAAAGAGCCTGAATAGCCAAAGCAACCATAAGCAAAAATAATAAAGCTGGAGGCATCATGTTACTCAACTTCAAACTATATTATAAAGTTACAGTAACCAAAACAGCATGGAACTAGTACAAAAACAGGCACATAGAACAATGGAACATAACAAAGAGTCCCAAAATAAGGCCACACATCTGATTTTCAACAAAGCTGACAAAAATAAGCAGTGGAGAAAAGACTCCCTATACAATAAATGATCACTGGCTATCCATATGTAGAAGATTGAAGAGGGACCCATTCCTTATACCATATGCAAAAATCAACTCAAGATGGATTAAAGACTCAAATGTAAAACCTAAAACTATAAAAACCCCAGAAGACAACCTAGGCATTACAGTCCTGAACATAGGAACAGGCAAAGATTTCATGACAAAGACACCAAAAGCAATAGAAACAAAAGTAAAAACTGACAAGTGAGATCTAATTAAACTTAAGAGCATCTGCATAGAAAAATAAAATATCAACAGAATAAACAGAAATCTAGGGAATGGGAGAAAATATTTGCAAACTATGCATCTGACAAAGGCCTAATATCCAGCAACTGAAACAAATTTACAAGATAAAAACAAACAACCCATTAAAAAGTGGATGAGAGACATGAACAGACACTTCAAAAGAAGTCAACAAACATATGAAAAAAAGCTCAATATCACTGTTCATTAGAGAAATGAAAATCAAAATGACAATGAGATACCATCTCACACCAGACAGAATGGCCATTATTATTATTATTTTTTATTTATTTTTTCAGAATGGCCACTATTAAAAAGCCAAAAACTAACAGATGCTGGCAAGGTTGCAGAGAAAATGGAACACTTACACACTGTTGGTGGGAATGTAAATTAGTTCCAACATTGTGGAAAGCAGTATAATGATTCTTCAAAGAGCTAAAAGCAGAACTACCACTCAACTCAGCAATTCCACTGCTGGGTATATACCCAGAAGAATATGAATCATTCTATCATAAAGACTCATATAGGCAAATGTTCACTGCAGCACTATTCCCAATGGGAAATACATGGAATCAACCTAAATGTCCATCAGTGACAGATTGGATGAAGAAAATGTGGTACATGTATACAATGGAATATTCCACAGCCATAAAAAAGAATGAGATCATGTCTTTTATGGGAACATGGATGGAGCTTGAGGCCATTATCCTTAGCAAACTAACAGAGGAGTTGAAAACGAAATATTGCATGTCCTTACTTGTAAGTGGGAGCTAAATGGTGGACATATAAACACATAGAAGGGAACAACATACACTAGGGTCTACTTGAGGGTGGAGGGTGGGAGGAGGGATATGATCAGGAAAGATAACTAACAGGTGCTAGGCTTACCTGGGTGATGAAATAACACGTATAGTATACTCCCAAGACATGAGTTTACCTATATAACAAACCTTCACATGTATTCCTGAACTGAAATAAAAGTTAAAACAATTATTTCTGAAACTTACCATATAATTGGCAAACAGCCATTTCTAGCCTTTTTCCCAATAAAAATAGGGGGATTTCAGAAAACTTACATCATTTTTCTGGTACATTGTATGAGAGGTTAGAGGCCAGAGAATCATAGTGTGCTTTCCTATCCCAAGGATGTATGTGGGCCACACTGCCTATCAAATTTAAAACTCTTTGGAATAGACTCAACAGTTATTTAAAGAAATTTATAAGTTAGCCTGCCCTAAAGCTATTTCGGAAAAATGAGGATTTCACTTATTCTGGAAACAATCACCAGGAATACTGTGCTCCAAAGATGAAACATTTTTCCTCATATTTTTATATTAATAATCATAACAGTCCAATTGCCATTTTAAGCAAGCTACCTTTTATTCTGTAACACCTCCCTTTTTCCATCAAAAAACTAGAAATTTGAAAGAGTATAATAATTTGTGGAAAAAACATAGTTATATATTTGTATCTACTATGTTTTAAAGAAAACATAACTGCCCCATGGGTTCTTTCTGCACGCTGCACAAACGGGAGTAATTCACTGCGACCATGACATTGCAATAGAGTTTAACTGAAGTGAGGCCAGCCATGCCACGTGGGAGACAGAGTTGTTACTCAAATCAATCCCCCAGAAAATTTGGAGGCTAGGGCTTTTCAAGGATAGTTTATCGGGCCAGGGAGTTGACCTCTGGGTGAGGCTACAGGACCAACTGGCAGGAGTCAGTGTGTCCGAGTGGACACATAGGTCATCAGAAATGCAAACACCGGAAAAGACATCTCAAAAGGCCAATCTTATGATCTACAATAGTGATGTTTTCTCCAAGAGTTGCAAATGTTGTGGCCTTGGAATAATGGCTGGTAATTGTTTATATCTACTCCTTAGCAGAATTCAGGTCCCTCATATCCTAACTTGGTGGCCTTTCATTGGCTTTACATAGGCAGTTTAGCTTTGGGGAAGGGCTATTATCGTCTAAACTATAAAGGTTTCTCAGATTAGCTTGGTTTAAGCCTAGGAATGACCAACAGCTGTTTGGAGGTTAAAGGCAAATGGGGGTTGGTTAGGTTAGATCTCTTTCACTGTCATAATCTTCTCACTGTTACAATTTTTTTGGAAAGGCAGTTTCAAAATGTATACATATAACATATAATGTTTTTTTTTTTTTTTTTTTTTTTTTTTTGTGAGACGGAGTTTCACTCTTGTTACCCAGGCTGGAGTGCAATGGTGCGATCTCGGCTCACTGCAACCTCCGCCTCCTGGGTTCAGGCAATTCTCCTGCCTCAGCCTCCTGAGTAGCTGGGATTACAGGCACGCGCCACCATGCCCAGCTGATTTTTTGTATTTTTAGTAGAGACGGGGTTTCACCATGTTGACCAGGATGGTCTCGATCTCTTGACCTCGTGATCCACCCGCCTCGACCTCCCAAAGTGCAGGGATTACAGGCGTGAGCCACCGCGCCGGGCCCACATACTGTTTTTTAAACTATAGGAAATAGGAGAGGTAAGCCCTATGGTCAACACTTTACTTTCATTGTTTTATTTAATTCTCACAGCAGCCTTTTCAAAGATGCAGAGAGAGAAAACCCTTTGCCTAGTTCAACATAACAAGATCCTTCTGACTGTCTAATCTCATTGACTCAAAATTGAATACATTTTTATCTCTTTTGATTGGGAGGAAGCACGTATTAGAAAGAGCACACTGAGACCTTGGGCAAGAGTCTTGGTTCCTCTGTGGCATAATTTCTCATTCTATGTCAGAAGAGACAGTGTAATAATCTACTCTCCCAAACTTGCAAAACAGGTTCCAAAAATATTGCTCTCTGGTGATATGGTGATAAGTTGGGCAGGCCTGGAAAAGGTGCTTCATTGAATGACAGTGGGAGAGCTGGATAGGCTGATGCCCCTGTTTATAGAATGATGGGCCAAAAGTACTGGAGATAGTGGTAGGTACTAATTGCACCCAAGGGACATTTTTTTGTGGGGAGCTGAGCAGCCTATTCACTCCCATTAAAGGAAAGGAAGGAAGGCAATGTTGGTAAGGAAGACTGACGTTACCATGCCTGAGTTTCCCCCTTCCCTTTGCAGAATAATTCACATATATCTCTAAGGGCAGCCAGCATCCATCATATCTTTTCTACGTAGCTGGCATTGTATGTCTATTAAATCTCGTTTAATTATCTCAACAATCCTATGAAGTACAGTCAGTACTTTTTAAATCTCTATTTTACAGAAGGTACAATTAAAGATTTGAGTGTGTGTCTTGCTCAGATTCACAGAACTCGTAGGTGAATACATCACCTTGCTTTAATTGTGAACCCATCTGTACCACTTCTATAGGCTTCTGTATACTCTTAAAAAATTGTGGTGCCCTGGATTTCCCTTAGCTAAGAGAAGCCAAAGGACAAACTATAAAATAGGTCAGCAACATAATCCCATTTTCATGAGAATTACTAATATAAGATTAACCTGATTTTATTGTCTTAGCCCCATAACCCTCAACCTGTCCCAGACCATTGTGCCTGTTAAACCAGGCCTTCAAAAGAGATAGGAAGGTTACTCAGCACTCAACAGTAACTGTATTTTTAATAATAGCTTTATTGAGCTGTAATTTAAATACTATAAAATTTACCCTTTTTAAGTGTACAATTTCCAATTGTTTTTACTATATCCACAAAGATGTACAACCATCACGAAGTCAATTTTATAACATTTTTGTCACCTCCAAAAGAAACCGCCATTAATGGTCACTCTCTATTTCTCCCCATATTTGCCAAACCTAGGAAATCACCAATCTATTTTCTGCCTTTACGCATTTCCCTATTTTGGAAATTGAATATAAGTAGATTCATACTATATGCAGTCCTTTGTGACTGGCTTCTTTCACTTAGCACAATATTTTCAGGGTTCATCTGGGTTATAGTGTGTATCAGTACTGCATTCCTTCTTACAGCTGCATAGTATTCTATTGTATAAATATAAAAGATTGTATTTATGTTCCATCAATTGATTGACATTTAGATTATTTTCACTTCTTGCCTGTTATGAATAATGCTATTATGAAATTCTAGGAAAGGTTTCTGAGTGAACATATGTTTTCAGTTCTGTGCAGAATGACTTATCTATGTAGAAACTCAATGTTTCTACATCTTAAGGAATTGCCAAATTGTTTTTCAAAGTACTAGTGAGTATGAAGCAATATCTCATTGGTTATGAATCAATATCTCATCGGTTATGATTTGTATTTCTCTAACAGCTAATTATTTTGAGCACCTTTTTATGTACTTTTTAGCTATTTGTATATCTTAGTTGGAGAAATGGCTACTAAATCCTTTCCATATTTCTAAAACTGAGTTTTTTGTCTTTTTGTTGTTGAGTGGTAAGCGTTGTTTATGTATTCTGGATACAAACTCCTTATAAGATATATGATTTGCAAATATTTTCTCTCGTTATGTGGATTTTCTTTGCACTTTTTTGATAGTGTTTCTTAAGCACAAACACTTTTAATACTATAAAAAGTGGTGTCATATCCAGGAAACCATTGCTTGGTCCTAAGACATAAATATTTACTTGTATATTTTCTTTTGAGAGTTTCATAACACTTATTTTTCTTGTGTTTAATAACAGCCATTCTAATAGGTATGAGATGATGTATCATTGTAATCTTAATTTGTATTTCTCTGATATTGAACATTTTTTCATATTTCTGTTGGCTGTTTGTATAACTGTTTTTGAGAAATGTCTTATTACTCAAAATGCCCATATTTTAAAAAATAAGAAACTCAATAGCAAAAAGTAGAAATAACCCTATTAAAAATGGGCAAAGAATTTAAATAATTTCTCTCTAAACACTGCCTTCAGTGTATCCCATAAGTCATGGTGTTTTTTTGTTTTTTTCATTTTCATTCATCTCAAAGAACTTTCTAATTTCCTTGTGATTTATTCTTTAATCCATTGTGAATTTCCTAAATTTTGTTCATTTATTAATTTCTAATTTTATCCCATTGTGTTTGGAGGACATTCAACCTTTTGCATGATGTAAATCCTTTTTAATTTAGGGAGGCTGGTTTTGTGGACCAACATATCGTCTATCCTGAAGAATATTTCATGCGCCCTTGGAAAGACTGTATTTTCTGTTGTCGAGTGGAGTGTTATTTAGATGTCTGCTAGGTTTACTTATAAAGTGTAGTTTAAGCCTTTTATTTTTTTCTTGATCTTCTGGCTCCTTGTTCTATCCATTATTGAAAGTGAGGTATTGAAGTTTCCAAATGTTATTGAATTACCTATTTTTTTCTATTCTGTTTTTACTTCATGTATTTTTAGATTTTATTGTTATATGTATACATGTTTATAATTGTTGTTCTTATTTCTGATAAATTTATTCTTTTGTCATCATAAAATGTTCTTCTTAAAGTCTACTTTGTACGATATTAATACAGTAACTCCAGCTTTCTTTTGGTTACTTTATGCATTATATCCCTGTTACCATTATTTTATTTTCTTGCTTTTGTTTTTGAAATTTGTTTTTCTTTTCCACCTGCTACCCTCTCCCTCAGAGCACTGCTCAGGCTGCACCATGCTGGCTCTGAGCTCTGGGCTCTGGCTAAGCTAGTGCCGCCGTTTTCTCCCTTTAGCAAATGCTTATAATTAGACAATACCACCTATGGAGAAAACACTTGTGAAAACAGACATTCAGAGAACTCTTCCTTCTCTGGGTGTTATGGAAGAGTAGTTCCACAGTCTGGCTTGGCTGCAAAACACTTTATTGATGTAGGAACTGGTGTCATAAATGAAAATTATAGAGGAAATGTTGGTGTTGTACTGTTTAATTTTGGCAAAATTTGAAGTCAAAAACAGTGATTAAATTGCACAGTTCATTTGTGAATGGATTTTTAAAATCTAGAAATAGAAGAAGTTCTAGCTTTGGATGACACTGAAAAGGGTTCAGGAGGTTTTGGTTACACAGGAAAGAATTAAAATTTATGCCAAGAATAGAAAATGCAAATTCATACATTTTTCTTAAAAACAGAGAATTTTTGCTTAAAAAAGTATGTATTTTGGCCAGGTGTGGTGGCTTATGCCTGTAATCCCAACACTTTGGGAAGCCGAGGTGGGTGGATCACCTGAGGTTGGGAGTTTGAGACCAGCCTGACCAACATGGAAAAACACCATCTCTACTAAAAATGCAAAATTAGCCAGATGTGATGGCACATGCCTGTAATCGGGCAGGAGAATTGCTTGAACCTGGGAGGCGGAGGTTGCAGTGTGCTGAGATTGTGCCATTGCATTCTAGCCTGGGCAACAAGAGTGAAACTCTATCTCCAAAAAAAAAAAAAAAAAAGTATGTATTTTGCAGACAGTATATGGCTGAATCATGTTTTATAATCTATTCTTCCAATCTCTGCCTTTTGATTGGAATTTTAATCCATTTACATTTAATGTTATAAACAATTTGAAAATATTTATATGTCATTTTCCAATTTGTGTTATATATTTCTCTTATGTCCTTTTTTTGCTCCTCTAGCCCTTCACTATTGCCTTCTTTTTTGTTACGTATATACCTTTTATTGTATCATTTTAATTCCTCTTCTTTTTTTTTTTTAACTATATTTTTTACTTATTTTCTTAGCAGGTGCCCTGGAGATTATAATTCACAATTATAACAGGCACTTTGGCTTAATACCAATTTAATGTCAATAATATAAAAAAAGTTGCTCTTATATGTTCGTTCTAGCACCCCATTTTTGTGTTTCCATTGTTATATAAATTACATCTTTATACATTATAGGCTCATCTAATTATTACTTTTTATGTAGTCACATTTTATTTTTATTTCATTTGTTTATTTATTTTTATTTCCATTTTATTTTAGATTCAAGAGGCACATGTACGAGTTTGTGACACGGGTATATTGTATGATGCTGAGGCTTGGGCTTCCACTGATCCCAACACTCAGATAGTGACCCCAACTTCCAATGGGAAGTTTTTCACCTCTCTCCCTCTCTCTCCCTTATAGTAGTCCCTGGTGTCTATTGTTCCAAACTCTATGTCCACATGTACCCAAAATTTAGCTCCCATCCCATATGAGAGTGAGAACATGTGATATTTGGCTTTCCATTCCTGTGTTAATTTGCTTAGGACAATGGCCTCCTACTGCATCCACGTTGCTACAAAGAACATGATTTCATTCTTTTTTATGGCTACATGGTATTCCATAGTGCATATGCAGGATACTTTCTTTATCCAATCCACAGTTGGTGAGCACCTAGGTTGTTTTCATGTCTTTGCTATTTTGAATAGTGCTACAAGGAACACAGAAGTATATGTGACTTTTTGATAGAACAATGTGTTTTTATTTGGGTATATACATAGGAATGGGATTGCTAGGTCAAATGGTCACTCTGTTTTAGCTTTTTGAGAAATTCCCAGAGTGCTTTTCATAGTGGCTGACCTAATTTACATTCCCACCAACAATGTATAAGTGTTCTCTTTTCTCTACAGCCTTACCAATGTCTGTTTTTTTGAATTTTTAGCAATAGCCATTCTGACTAGTGTGAGATAGTATCTTATGGTTTTGACTTGCATTACTCTCATGATTAGCAATGTTAAACATTTTTTGATATGTTTGTTGGCCACTTTTATGTCTTTTTTGAGAAGTACCTGTCCTCTGCTTACTTTTTAATGGGGTTATTCATTTTTTTTTCTTGTTGATTTATTTGTTTCTTATAGATTCTGGATATTAGACCTTTGTTGGATACATAGTTTACAAACATTTTCTCCCATTCTGTAGGTTGTCTTTTTACTCTGTTGAGAGTTCCTTTTGCTGTGCAGAAGCTTTTTGGTTTAATTTGTTCCCACCAATCAGTTTTTGTTTTTCTTGTAATTGCTTTTGAAGATTTGGTCATAAATTCTTTGCCAAGGCTGTTGTTGAGAGGGGCAATTCCTAGGTTTTTTTCTAGGATTTGTATAATTTGTGGTCTAACGTTTGATTATTTCATCCATCTTGAGTTAATTTTTGTACAGGGTGATAGGTATGGGCCCAGTTTTCTTTCTGCATATGGTTAGCCAGTTTTCTCAGCATCACTGATTGAATAGGAAGTCCTTTTCCCATTGCATATTTTTGTGAACTTTGATGAACATCTGTTGGTTATAGGTATGCTGCTTATTTCTTATTTCTGTCTTTCTTTTATTAGCCTTTGTGTCTGTTTTTCTAGAAGTGCCACACTGTTTTGGTTACTTGTAATATAGTTTGAAGTTGTATAATTGATGTAGCTTTGTTCTTTTTGCTTAGAATTTCTTTGGCCATTTAGGTTCTCTTTTGGTTCCATATAAATTTTAGAATGGATTTTTTTCTAATTCTGTGAACAACAATGTTGTTAATTTGGTAGGAATAGTGTTGAATCTGTAGATTGCTTTGGATAGTATGGTCATTTTAATGATGCTGATTCTTCCAATCCATGAGCATGGAATGCTTTCCCATTTATTTTTGTTGTCCCTTATTTCTTTCAGTAGTGTGTGTGGTTTTTTAAAATTTTTATTTATTTTTTATAATTGTATTTGGGCCCTAGGGTACATGTACACATCCTGCATCCTGCAGGATTGTTGCATAGGTACATACATGCCATGGTCGTTTGCTGTCTCCATCTCTCCCCCACCCCCTTTTGCCTGCATTAGGCATTTCTCCCTGTGTTATCCATCCCCATTTTCCTCGCAACCCCCTTACTGTCTCTCCCTTCCCCTCCACACCCCAAACCTAGCCATGTGAGTGTTGTTTCCTTCCCTGTGCTCAAGTGTTCTCATTGTTAGTCACCCGCCTATGAGTGAAAACACGTGGGGTTTGGTTTTATGTTCTTGAGAATTTTGGTTTTGCTGAGAATGATGGTTTCTAGATTCATCCATGTCTCTACAAAGAACACGAACTCATCGTTTTTTTGTGGCTGCATAGTATTCCATGGTGTATATGTGCCACATTTTTTTGCCCAGTCTATCATCAATGGGCATTTGGGTTGGTTCCAGGTCTTTGCTATCATAAACAGTGCCACAATGAACATACTTGTGCGTGTGTCTTTATAATAGAACGATTTATAATCCTTTGGATATATACCCAGTAATGGGATTGCTGGGTCAAATAGAATTTCTATTTCTTGATCCCTGAGGAATCGTCACGTTGTCTTCCACAGTGGTTGAACTAATTTACACTCCCACCAACAGTGTAAAAGTGTTCCTATTTCTCCATATCCTCTCCAGCATTTTTAGTCTCCAGATTTTTTAATGATTACAATTCTAACTGGTGTGAGATGGTATCTCAATGTGGTTTTGTTTGGTGTATGTTGTTTGTAGTCTGTTATTGGTGTATAGGAATGCTTGAGATTTCTGCACATTGATTTTGTATCTGAGCCTTTGCTGAAGTTGCTTATCAGTTAAAGGGAGATTTTTGACTAAGAAGATGGAGTCTTCTAAATATGCAAGGCTGGCAAATCCCACCCCGCCCCCTTGTGGGGACCGCTGGGCACCGGGGACCTCCCATTTATTTTACATCTCTCATGTCTCTTTACTGTGCTAGAGTCAAGCTCAACAGGGTCTTCTCTCCCTGCTGATTTGGCCAAGGCTGTTCCCTTGGCTGTGGTTTTGTTGGTTAGTAGGTGGGGACAGTGATTCATGAGCATCACTAATTAGATGATGAGGCATTTGGCTACCTTGAGAGAGTCATAGTTACTCCTGCCATTTACTCACACTTCACTGAATTTCTTCACTTTGACATTCAGAGCACTGGGCAGAAATCACATCATGTCAACACCCGCCGTGGGTCTTCACGAACATTTTACTTTCTACTTATATGAGATCAAGCTTTTTTAGCTTCCATATACGAGTGAGAACATGTGACATTTACCTTTCTGTACCTGACTTATTTCACTTAACATAACGTCCTCCAGGCTCACCCATATACATAAAATCTTACTATCTGAAAATTTAAAAAATCTGTCTCCTCCTTTCCCATATTAATAATCATATTTTATAATATTAATAATCATTTTATCTAATATTAATTACTCTTGAATATTAAATGATAGGGGTGACAATAAGCATCATCAGTTCAATGTAAATCTTACAATTTCAGTCTCATGCATACTGTTAGTTTATTTGACCAATGTATTTGATTATGATAAGTGAGTACCCTCTGATTCCTGCTTTTTTAATTAAAAAAAGAATCAGCTGGGCACTGTGGCTCAGGTGTGTAATCCTAGTACTTTGGGAGGCTGAGGTAGGTAGATTACTTGAAACCAGGAGTTTGAGACCAGCCTGGGTAACATAATAACACTCTGTGTCTACCAAAAAAAAAAAAATTAATTACATGTGGTGGTACCTGTGTATAGTCCCAGTTATTCAGGAGAAGTACTCAAGAGAAGCTGAGTAGCTGAGACTATAAGGTCCCAGCTGAGATGGGACCTTGAGCCTGGGAGCTCAAGGCTGCAGTGAGCTGTGATCCTGCCACTGCATTCCAGTGTGGACAACAGAGCAAGACCCTGTCCCTGCTCTTTAACCCCAAAATAACTGATGTTTGATTTTTAAAGAAAATCATTTATTGAGGTGATTATTATTATTTTTTATATTTTAACTTGATGTTTTAGTAATATTGAACAAGCTTTGCACTCCTAGACTAAACTGTCTTTAGTCATTGGATTGAAAATATTGTTTGCTTGACTTTATTTTCCAATATTTTATTTAGGATTTTTGCATCAATATTTATGAGTGAACTTGGGATATAGTTTTCTGTTAAGTTTTAGAATCAGTTTTATGAATAATTTGTACACATAATTGGAAAGCTTTCCACTTTCTTCCTCTGGAAAATTTAACAAACATTTAAATATTTATTCCTTGAAGATTTGAAACACTTCATCTGCAAAAAGCTCGAATCCTTGTACTTTGGAGGATATTTATTCTTAGGTAACTTGAAAAATATTTTCCAGCGTTATAAATTCCTGTAGATTGTCTGTCTACTCTTGAGCTTTTTTTTCTGGATTTTCAACTTGCTGACAAGGAGTTTAAATTACCTCACAATTGGCAGTCATTTTCACTCTCTCATTCTATTGTTATTTTATTTTACGATTTTGTCACAGTGATATCAGAGGATATGATTTAAACTATTTGCTGTAGGATGTTCCTTTACTTTTCTTTTCTTTTTCTTCTGCTTTATTTTTTGTTTTGAGGCAGGTTCTCCTTCTGTTTCCCAGGCTAGAGTGCAGTGGCGAAACTTCTGCCTCCCAAGCTCAAGGGATCCTCTCACCTCAGCCTCCCAGGTAGCCGGGACTACAGGCTTGCGCCAGAACACCCAGCTAATTTTTTTGTATTTTTGGTAGAGATGGGGTTTCACCACATTGGCCATTGGTTCGTGAACTCCTAAGCTCAAGAGATCCACCTTCCTTGACCTCCCAAAGTGTTGGGCTTACAGGTAGGAGCCACCACACCCAGCCCAGAATGTTCCTTTTTGACATTAAGTTAGCTGAATGGCTTGGGAAGCAGGCCATGTTCTTTCAACTATGTACTCTTTCTTAACCAATGCAGTCTAGAGGTTTGCTTGAAAATTTGATCCCAAGACCACCAGCACTGACCTGGCCAGGGAGCTTGTTAGAAATATAGAATCTCAGGTCCCACCCCAGACTTACAGTCACAACTTACGTATTTAGCAAGAGCTACTAGTGATCCCTGTGTATATTAAAATTCTGGAGAATTTCATACTTTAAATCATAACATTTAATTTGATTGTGAATGTCTTCCATATCATATGTTATTTCTTAATGTTGCACCTTTAAAATGAAATCCATCTTTCATTATAATCTAGCAAAAAGCAAGTTTTTAAAGTAAGACACTGAATACACTGTAAAATTGCCACCACTTTTCTGAGGACCTAATTATAGCTGGGACTGGCTCCTAACCACATTCTGATGTCATCCTTTCTTCCATATACCCTCCCTTCTACTGCTTGGGAACTTTTAGAATTAGGACCCAAGGATCTTGGCTCTGCAGACTAGGCAGACACCCCCACTGAACTGCAAATCAAGTGTAATAACAATTTTTTTGTCTGTATGTTCTTCTGTGATGCTCTGGCTTGAGCTCAAGCCACCAGGCAGTGATGCCAGCCCTTGTACTGAACATAAACTGCAATAAACAAGCAGCGCATTCTTTCTTCCTTGCAGCACAGCAACTCCAGGAAACCATAGGAAAGGGAGGGCAAGGAAAGACCAGCAAGCTGGTAGCCACAGAGGAGCTTAAAAGGTTAGGATTGAACACAAGTCAACCTAGTGTATGTATCTCAGGAATTAGGGCTTTGCAGAGGTAATTCATCAAAATATATTACATTCTCATCGTGCCAGACAACTGACTTTTCTCAAGGAAATTGTCTTACATCTAAAAACATGACAAGTGTTCTGGGTTTCTTGGCTGTTGCATTTCATTTTTGTGCAACTAATAACTCTGGAAATATCTCTGGCAGAGGAGAATTTCCAAACAAGCAAGAAGTAGATAAACCACGGCAGCTCATTCTTGCAGGGCCTATCAAGTTACCCAGGCAGGCAGCTTTATCATCTCCAGGATCAGGAGCACCTTCCGCAAAGGTAAAGCTCACTTAGCTCAGAAAAAAAATGCTGCTTCTTGGTCCAGCTGATACCCTGGATGAGACTGAATCATCATATTGATGAAGCTTGTCACAGACAATCTACTCAATTGGCACGTGTGTGAGAAATTGGCAATGCCTGTTCCACAAACATCTGAAAAATTTTGAAAGTAGGTTTTGAATAACTTAACTCCTTTAAGTTCTTATCAATTAGGTATTTTTTAGGTTGTTTTATGATCAGACCTTTTGGAATCAGGGGATTGCTTTTGTTTGGATTAGATCTCCTGTACCACAGATGCCACTAAATGGACCCCGAGACAACATTTCAGATCCTGCATCAGACCCTACCAGATATAGCTTTCCTCTTCCTCTCTCCCCTTCTTTTGTTCTTTTCCTCTTTCGTCTTCCACCTCTCTCTCCATTTCATTTCCCTCAGGCTTATGAGTGGGATCTCCAGAGCATTGCATCAATCAATTATCCAGTAGACATCTATCATGTATCAGACACAATGCCGGATCACTGTTATCTTGGATGGTCAGAGGAAAAAACTTTCCAAGGCAGGTGAGACTTGAAAAATAATAAGCTAAGACAGTCTTATTGAGTTTTCTTGAAGCAAAACAAACAAATGTTGCCAAGGCCTGGACTAATTCCTCCTGGACTTATTGTTCCTTCTTCTTTTACATTCTTTCTAGTCCAAAGTGGAATATTTGATTTGTAGGACAGATTTTGATTGCATGCAGAAGTTTTTCTCGATATATATAGAATAAACAGTTATAAATTTTTTTTCTATTAAGTATTAGTAATTTTCACTGCAAACCGAAGATCTAAACTTAAATTTCCAAGCATGTATTAATTCATTTGAACTTCTCATATTGGCTCACAAAAGAAAGCATCCTCTCTAAAATTCCAGCTATGCAATTGACCCTACTGTTTCCTCTTATCTAAATAAAATGTACTGAAGTTGTGAGCTGTTTGCTACATTAAAATATTGAAGGTAAATGACTATGTTTTAGTTGAATATTCTTATTAGGACCTGGAACTAGTGTCAAATTAGAGCCGTTATGCTTTTCTCTAAGGACCTTCCAGAAACAAGAGTAAATATTGTAGGGGAACCAGTGCAACATTGGCTAATGATTTCTTTATCAGTAGGAGCTGGGAAGAGTTTTCCCAAAAGTCAGTAACCAGTTTAGGCCTTTCTGCGTAAGTCTTGGCACAGCCTCTGTATCCTAGAAATTGGAGTCAAGTTGGAAAGCTTTCTTTCTCCTTGTCCTTGCTTCTTTTGACCCTTGCTTTTATGGCTTACTCTTTGTCAGCTGATTTGCTTCTGTATGTACAGACCTCACTTCACCTTCCTGAGAAAGGACGAAGGCCAGAAGTTCCAATCTTTTTGTCTTAGGTTCACAGCTGTTTTTCCTATCCTTGTTTTCTCACCAGGTTATCTCACTACTGACACAGTTGGATGTGGTTAAGTTAATGTCTACTAATACCATCACTATAACTATTTTGATTGCATTTAGTATTCTTTCTGTCTCTGAGGTAATCAAGAGAACCAACAATCTTTTGTAAGTCATTTCATTTTTCTTATTTTATTGGCATCACAATAAAATCAGAAAAATCCTTTCTGATGACAAGTTCGGTTGGCGATAAATTTTTGAGCCATGGAATAGATCACTGCTATCATCTGAATGCTTGTGTCCTTCCCCACCTCCAAAGTCCTATGTTAAAATCTAATCTCCAATGCAATAGTATCAAGAGGTGGGGCCTTTAAGAGCTGATTCAGTCAGGAGGGCTCCACGAGGGATTTGTGCTCATATAAAAGACATCTGAGAGCACTTATTTGCCTTTTCCTCTACTCTACGTGAGGATGCATCGAGAAGGTGCCATCTGTGAAGTAAAGGGTGAGTTTTCACCACAGACTGAATCTTCTGCTGCCTGGATCTTAGATGGACATCCTAGCCTCCAGAACCGTGAGAAATAAATTTCTATTGTTTATAACTTACCCAGACAGTGCTATTTGGTTATGGTAGCAGGAATGAACTAAGACAGTCACAAAAGTTAACTTTTTCACTTGGGCAGTTTTGGAGGTCTCTGATTATGTGGGTTTGTCTTCTGTGTGGTGACCCTGTGGTTGGATGTCCCCACCTGGAATTTGCAAGAATATTTTCACCTCTTGGACAGATAGATCATTCTCTGTTTAGTTAACCTATTCTCTCACTGTGTCTGGATTTTAATTTACTCATTAGTGAGTAACAAAGGAAAAATCCTTGTTAATTCTAATTGGAAAACATGATTAAACCTGTCTGTCAAAATTGAGTCTCTTTTTCCCTTAGGTCCCACAGTGCCGCTGTGCTCATGGCAGCTGCTGACCGAGGGATGAGGTGACAGGGTTAGTCAGGGTGACCTCTACTGACCCAGGACAGTTTTAGGGCCCAAGGGCTTGGAAATTTTTTTTTTTTTTACATAGCTCAGAAGTGAAAGTTCCACTCTCCCAGGCCTCTTTGTTCCTCCATGCCTATCTTGCCCAGTGTTGCTTTTTCCTCTTTTGAGTTTTCCTGAATAATGTTGTTGCTTTTCATTAGTACTTCCTGCCGTACTTTGACCAGCTCCTCCCCACTGGCTGAATAAAGTTTCACATTTTCCTGAAGCCAGCTCCTGGCTGACTGGCAAGGAACCTTAACAGCGGAAAGCACCAAAACAACCCTTTCGTTAAGTGAAAACATTACCTTAGAGCGACTGAACTTTCAAGGCTGAGTGCAAATAGAGGTTGATCACAAAATTCTTGTTGCTGTAGGTGTGGCAATTCACTTGTTTTCCTGAGTGTGTGTGTGCATGAGAGGGAGAAATGGAGGGAGAGAATCTAATGTATCTGCGTTTAGTATCATTTATGCTCTATTTGTATTCATTTACTCATTCATTCTCATCCTTTCTCTTTTACATGGCTTCAAAGTAATTTTTTCCTGTTATTTTCACCATTAAAACACAATCACAACTGATGGTTAGGTGGTCCTCAGTGGCACAGCTATCATGATTGTCATATATAGAAATACCTCTGTACCTGATGGCAAGTAACTGTTGCCACAAGACCCACATGAATGCTCCTCTGATGCCAGCAGATATCCCAGCCCTCCTCACAGTCCAGCTCCTGAAGGGCTCATACGCAGCATAGTGAGAGGGGCGTCCTCCAGGATCCTGCTTTGGCTCACCATCTGCCTGCACCCACCCACTCTTAGTGTTGCCTCTGTGCTGTATTAGTTATCACATATTTTGATCTTCACTTTCTGCAAATAACAATGTTAACCCAGCCTGTAGGGCTATTTAATGAATCTTAGTTCTGGAATTCAGCCAAGATTCAGGAAGAAAACAGAAGAAATTCCTGAACCATAGAATAGATTCCACAAAGTCCAGGCATTGTGCTCATACATGTTCCTCATAAGGAAGGACACTGGGACAACTTAGAGATGGAATTCTTTCTTCTGAAGGAGACCAAATATAGCATAAACCTGTAATTATGAAACTTTATCTTAAAGCACTGCTCATCCACAGCAACCAAAGAGGGCGTGGGAGGCAATGACAAGCATGTATGTGAGGTATCAGGATTTTGGGGAGGAAAGTGGTTTAATTTGGGAAATAACAACTGATCAATGGAGGGAGGATTTATTTTCTGGGACTGCACTGAAATGGAAGAAATTCCTGAGACTGACGAGGCAGTCATTACTATGGGTGTCTCTAGAAGGACGTAAGTCCTTAGCACTTCTGGTTCTCCTGAATTTGGAGTCTGGATGAAGTGGCTCCAGCATACCAGGGGTTAGTCCTCCGCTTGTGAGGGCTGTTGGAAGTGAAGGATACAGTAGCTACAAGATGAGTACAGAGAACTAGTCAAAGGGACTCAGGGGAATCTGAAAATCAGTGTGGCTCCTGCAGGGGTCTCCGGCAAGTTAACTAACTTAAGTGTGTTTTGGTTTCCTTCTCTGTAAATGGAGAATAAAATATGTCCCTACTGCAGTAACTGTATCCACTGCTACCCCCTACCCCTTTTTTATAGCAATTTAAAGCTTTGTGATTGGCCCAGGCAAGTGTCAGTAATGATTTTTGCTAGAACTAGAAATAAAGTGGTACCTGGGAAACAGAAACATCCTAAAGGTTTATAGCCATGAGATTCCCTCTAACCCGACGTGTTCTCTGACCAAGCCTGGCTGAATTGTATATCTTTCTTAATTTTTTCAAATTAAAAAAATGTTTGTAAATGCTTGAAAAAAAACCACCCAGAAAAATTAATACCCATATACTGCCCTCCTAGATTTAAAGCTATCAGCATCTTCACACACACACACACACACACACACACACACACACACACTTCCTTTCGTAAGCCATCTGAAAGTAGTATGCAGGCATCATGACACATCACCCCCATAAAATTTTCCTTTTCAGTAATCACAATTGAATAGGGACGTTTCACATCTAAGGAACATTAATTCAATAATACTCAACACATAGTCAATAACTAAATTTCCTAAATTGTTTTTAGAATATCAATAGAGTCAAAGTTAATGCATTATATTTGCCTGTTTTATATATACATATTTGCCTGTCAGAGCCTTTAGTCTAGAGCAGCTTTCCCTTCTCTCTGTTCTTTCTCATGGAATCTTTGAAGTGTCCATGCCAGATATCTTGCAAAGCACTCCATGGAGTCCAGCCACTGTTTCTTTGTTAGATTGCATTTCTGAGCCAGCTTTTCTCTCTGTGGTCTTGTAGGTCATGAGGTTGGCTTTGATGCTGTGGCCTGAAGACCTTGCTAGGTGTTTGGGGTTGGCACTTAGAGAACAAAGAGCAAAATTTTAAAACAGCTTCGAAGTCTCAAACTTATTAGTATGCCTCTGAAGGACTCTAGGTTTATTCAGTTCCTAGTCACCACCAACTTAACTTATATTTATTGCAAAGTCAGTCAGACTCACTGTAGAATGACCTCTGGGATCATTTCTAAAATTCACAACAAAAAAGAAACAGAAGTATTTGATTCATCTTTCTTCTGCACTGATGATATGGTCTCTCAAGTCACCAAAAGTAAAATAGAGGTTGATTGTAGACTTGGAAGAAGAGGATTTGTTGTTTCTGTCTTTGTGATTTGTGAAGAAATCTCCTCAGCCTCCAGCTTCCCCATAACAGACTGACCAGGCTATAAATTAGGCTAAGACTTTGAATGGGGTGGGGGTGGGTAGACAGAAAAAGTGGTTTATCATTGCCACAGGCCACCCAGCACTCAGACATCTCCTCTCATTTCTCTGGACATCTATAATCACAGAGGGAGAAGAGATCATTTTGCAGATGATGAAATGGAGGCCCATAGAGACAGATTTGTCCAATGCCACCCAGTTTGTTGGTGGGCATGAGATTAAAACCTGTGTCCTAAATCTAGCCCAGTGATTTGTCTATGATCCACAATTATGGAATCATTAGATTTAAATGCCTGAAGAAACAGTTTTGAAATTGCTAGTGCTGAGGAAGAAAAGAACGCAATCAATCCAGCAGATATAAGAGACTCTTACGATAGTTCAAATCGAAGCAAAGAGTGTTCCATTGTCATATTCTTGAATCTGGAGGAATGGCAAACATGCTGCTCTCTGTGAAAGGGCAAAACACTTTGCTTCTTGGAAACTTTTTCCTTTCTGGTCTGACAAAAATCATAGTTTATTCGGACCTTCAGAGTTTGAGTCAAGATACTATGTGTGGGGGTGAGTAACGGTTTCTTGGTTTTTCATAATGGGTTGTTTAAGTTGCAAACAGTTCATTTTTTGAACTATAGCTGTTTTACAGGCATTTTCCTTCTGAAGTAATTTTGCAAAAATCTCTTTCTTCCTCCTCCACAGGCATATAAATAAATACACTTTGCAGTTACCAGGTGTCTGACTTCACCTGCTTATTACAGAGGGAGCTTTCAGAAGTTCCTATTATATATCAAATCATGGCTTAGATTGTACTTTGATTCTAAAAGTAGAATTTAGATAATTTTTGTCAAACAGTTACACATATCACTGTGGTCTTAATTATTATTTTTTTTACATAAAATATATTTGTTTAGCTAGGTCCCCTTTTTAAGAAAATGTATTATTGGTGTCCCATAGAGGAAAGAAAGGGAAGAAAGGAAGAAGAAAGGAAAAGAAAACTTACCAGCAGCAACCTGCTCTTAGTTACAGTTAATTTTTGTCTAAATTTCTCAATCTTTTTGAATGTTTATAAAAATTTTCAGAAGCAGTATAGGAAGGAAGAGTCAGTGAGATGCACACCTGTATCAGTCAGATGTTTTGGATGCAAGTGGCAGAAACGGACAAAAAAGAGACCCCCAGGTTGCTTCAAATAATAAATTTATTGGCTTACATAATTGGAAGTCTAAAAATGGGGTGGCCTATAGGGTGCATTGATCTTGCAACCCAGCATCATCACGAACTCAGATTTTTTCCATCTCTCCATTCTGCTAATCACAGTATAATCTTTGTTCTAAGACTCGTTGTTTTGGGGTCAAAATATGTTTGTTGGCAGCAATGGAAGCTCCAGGAGTTCTTGTTCAGGTTTAACTTCAAAGAGATATCATCTCTTCCTATGGTTTTCTCTAGTATCAAGAAAATTTTCCAGGAGATCCCAAGACAAACCTCCTCATACTGTATTTACCTAAATCCAGTTATTTGCCCATTACTGAACTAATTCCTGTTATAATAAGTATATACCATGCTTAGACCTAGTATATAAGGTTGTCCCCAGGTAGCAAACTCTGGGACAATTTGTGCGCTGGAGGTTAATTGGCAAGTACCCTCCAGTCAACACTTGTGGAGGAGTAAAAATAGTGGAACTGGACAAAGGAAGGAGTTAAACAAAAGACTTGGCCAGCTCCACAGGGAATCCTGGCCTTTCAGAGTTGTCCCTCCTTACATTAATGCTGCCCCAGCTCTATGGTCTGCTTTGAATAGTCACTGAATGTGAGCTGACTCCAGGGATATGGTGTGGTCTTGAGTAAGGTACCCTTTGGCTTGCCTCTCCAGGGTAATGCCTAGAGAGAGGCTCAGCTAAGACCCATTAATTACCAATACTTTTAGCATGGAGGCATTGTTGGGGAATGAGTATTTCAGACCTAAGGTGAAGGCATCTGAGAGGTACACCATAGCAAACATTACATTTCACATATTGAATCATTTGGATCTTTGGTCTTTGTATGTGTTCTGGGAATAGCTCCTCTAGAATCCCTAGTGGTCTGTGCTCCTGGAGCTTACAAAAGTAAGGTTAGCAGTCAGAATGAATTACTACCCCTATGAGAGTTGAAGGATGAAACAAAGTCAGCCTGCTACCAAGTGGTTGGTTGATTTCTTCAGAGGGTGGTGATATTGCCCTTCTATCTGCAGTCATAGGCAGATTGGGGAAGAATAGCAAAATTTCGTGTAACACCAAACTAGCAGTTAGTTTACAATATTTTTCCTCCAGGATCTCCAGCTGGCTCTCAACATAGTCAAAATCTAGAAGTACCACTGTGGAACAGAAAGAGAGCCATGGAAATCTGTTTAGCTCTGGCTTGAGGAAATCTTAAAGAAAACCGAACTCTTGGCTGGGCATGGTGGTTCTTGCTTGTAATCTCAGCATTTTGGGAAGTCAAGGTGTGCAGATCACTTGAGACCAGGAGTTCAAGACCAGCCTGGGCAACATGACAAAACGCTGTCTATACTAAAAATACAAAAAGTCAGCTGGACGTGGTGGCACATGCCTGTAATCCAAGCTAGTTGGGAGGCTGATGCAAGAGAATCGCTTGAACCCAGGATGTGGAGGTTGCAGTTAGCCAAGATCATGCCACTGCACTCCAGCCTGGGCAACAGAACGAGACTTAGTCTCAAAAAAAAAGAACTTCTGGATATCAGAAAGAGTAAGAGATTCACTTGAGTTTCTTTCCCCCCTCTCCTTTTTCTTCATTCTCTTTTATCCCCAGCCCTAGACAATTTTATGTGGATGGCAATGTTTGTCATGAAAAACTACATGAATTAAAACTCTGAGGAACGGGAACCTTGATTTTTCATTTGGTGGAGCTGCAGTTCCAGCCCTCAACCCCCTTTATAACACCCCCTCTCTCCTTTGTCATTTGGGCCCCAAATGTAGCTCAACCACAGAAGAGAGATGATTTTGACTGATGGACTGAACACAGGAGGACCCAGGGAACCAGAAACGACTAGGAAGATAGCAGAGAGGGAAGTACACAGGAAATGGATCACATAAACCTGTTTATTAACATCTGTGCTGATCTTCAACCTGCCTATGGGTGGATCTCCTCCTAATTAGCATTCCACAAATGAGCCACCAGACAGACTTCTTCCTAGAGCCCAGACAGATCCCTGGGTAACATACTCACAAAACTGATCTGAATAGCACTTAAAGCCTTTGAAACCTGAACTGACGTTGTAACCACAGTCCCCAGAAAATGGGCTGGAACTTATGATGAACCTAACCAAGTGCCTGCTAAAACCCAAACATCAACATTCTCTCCTAGGATTTAAACATGATTCACATAAAGTAATATTCAAAATATCCAGCATACATACTCTGGTTTCTCTTCCAATTGTATAAAGCTTTTGCTTTTTACAAAATACCCAGGATACAATCCAAAGTTACTTGGCATACAAAGAACCATTAAATTATCGACTCTTACAAGAAAGGACAATCAATGGATGCTAATGATGAGACAATACAAATGTTGGAATTATTTGACAAAGACTTTAAAATGGCTACTATGCAAATGCTCAAAGAAGCAATTGTGAACACTTTTGGAATAAAGTTACAATAGAAATAGAAGATATAAGAAAGAATCAAATGGAAAGTTTAGAACTAAAAACAGGACCTAAAATTAAAAATTCACTGGGAGAGTTCAATGGCAGGATGAAGATAACATAGGAAAGAGATAGTGAACTTGATGATAGATCAATGAAAGATAATCCAATCTGAACAACAAAGAGAATACACACACACACACACACACACACACACACACACACACACACACATATATATAAACCTAGAATCTCATGGTCCTATGGAATAACAACAAAAGATCTAATATTTGTGTCATGAACTTTCTATAAGATGAGAAGAAAGAATGTGGTATTGAAAAAAAGATTTGAAGAAATAGTGGCTGAAAACTTCATTTGTTTTGAGAAGGACATATATGTACATATTCAAGAAGTGGAACAAACCACAAATAGGATAAAATCAAGGAAATGCATGCCCAACACACCGTACTGAAGTTTCTGAAACACTAAAGACAAGGAAAAATTATTGACACATCCAAAGAGAAACAATGCAAAATCTACAGGAGAACAATGGTTTGATGATAAGTAGCCCAACATTTTCAAGTACTGAAAAAAAGAAAAAAAGAACTCGGCCTCATCCACCAAGATGAGGTGATGACAGACTGGAATTCTGTGGTCAAATAGGAGGTCACCAAGGCAGGGAGAGAAAAGAACAGCATGGGCAGGGGAACACAGGAGCCACAGCTGCTGCGGCCTCAGGGATCATGTCAAGTTTGAAGAAGGGGAGCAAGTTCAGAATGGTTATGCTTTGCTAAGATTTTGGGGAGCAGTATGAGCAGAGGTAATTTTAGATACATTCTCTGATGGCAGGGTGGAGAATGATTTGAATTTCAGAGACACTGAAAACAGGAAGACCAGTTAGGAAACTGGAGGCAGTGGCGAGGAAGGGAGGAGATCCAGGAGGAAAAGATGAATGGAAGTAAATGGAGGATTTACGTCCCCATGTCTCTATGGGGTGGAAGGGAAGGTCCTATGGGAGTGAGAAAATGAGATGCATGAAAGTTACAGGTTTGCCGGAGTGGGGTATTGGGTATCTTATGGAAAACTCATGAGGAGGCAGAGTCCTTGGTGGTGGAAGAATGAAGATGTAGTTTTGAAGGTGGGAACCAAAGATGATGATGATATCACTTTCATCTCAACCAAAGATGATGATCAATTTACTATCCTCTATGTGCCAGATCATGTTCTAAGTGATGATCTCAACCAAAGAAGAAGATCATTGCATCTTGGTGGTATTAAAAGCAAATGTCTCTCTCTTACACACATCATCATGTGTGTAAGATGATGATGTGTGTAAGAGAGAGACACTTGCTTTTAGTACCACCAAGATGAAATGCATGCTGGAAAGTGAGATCATCACTTAGAACATGATCTGGCACATAGAGGATAGTAAATTGATAAATATTCAACAAACATTTGTCAAATGAGTAAATGAAGTACTGGATATCCTATATGTACCTTTGGTAGAAATTGTGCTGCCAGAACAGGCTGCAAGTTGCAAGTCGTGTCTGGTCTCATTTAATATAGGCAGGGAGGCTTCCTGATCTAGGTGGGGGCCGTGTCATGCCACTGAAATTGTCCCTACCCTCAGGGATGTGGCCTCAGGGGGTCTATCTCTTGTGGAGTTCATCGGTTGCCTCCTGTCCTTCCCATGTGCTCATAGAGCACATCATTTACCCCACCCACACAATGTGTATCATGGGATGACACATTGTCTGACTTGTTTTTCCAGGACTCAAAGAGCTCGAAAAAAGCAAAATGGTCTGTGAAACCTGGGTTTTGCCCTACATGTAGGTGTATTACACAGTTCTGCTATCAACTTGCATTTGCACATTTCTGCTGTGTCAGTCAGGGCCCCAGACAGAAATAGAATAGGATAACTTAAGAAGGGTTTAATCACACCTTGCCTTTTCCTACAATGACTAAAAATCCAAATCACAGGCAATAATGGGTAATGCATAAATGAACATATGACAGGTTCAAGGGGACTCTTAAGGTATTTCTATGCAAGGGAATATTATGCTGTCATAATGTTTCAAAAAATTTTTAATGTCATGGGAAAATAAGTATGATCTATTGCACAAAAAAAACCCAAACCTTCTATTTCATTTTGATCCCAAACTAAAAAAAAAAAAAGAAAAAAGTGTAGGCTAGGCTTTGTGCTTTCAACAATAAACAGGCATTGTTCTAGAATTATAAAGGAACAACATAGAAAACAAGGTCTGAGCAAGAGGGGCCAGGGATTGGGTTTTCCCCTTTGCACATTTTTATCAGCATTCTAGCCAGGATGAGATTAGGAAATTGTCACTGGGGCTCTTTGGAAGTGATGAAGCTTCAGTGACACAGGACATGCTGAAGGTGGCTCCCAGGCTGGGTTTTAAACTAGAAGAGGGGGAGAATGAGGACACGGCATGGGTCATGTGTATATAGCCTGTAACCCTCTAAGGGGAGAGGAACCCTGCCTGGCTCGCTACAGGCTGCTGCCTGCCTCTCAGAGGCATCCTGGGTCAGTGGAGCTATGTGATGTATTTTCATATTTCCCACAAAGGGGCTGAATTGGCCAGTGGTTTCTCTGTGAAGGAGCTTCTTGCTGAAGAGAACAAGTGGATAAGGCTGTGTTGGAGTGGGCAGTTCAGGTGGAAAAAGGCCAGAAAGCAGGGGGGATTTTGGAGGTTGTCTGCACAGGTCAGGGCTTCCCCAGATTTCCCCAAGTCAGAATCAGGGTTGCGCCACAGAGGAGACATTTTCTGGTTAGAGTTGAGGCAGCTGTCCATCCTGGACTTTGCACAGGCATATCAAGCATTAACTTATTAAGACAAACCCGCCCCTAGAAAAAGGAAGTTTTCAAATTTTAAACCACTTGGCTTATAGCCCCACCTTTCCTCTGATTTGAGGCAAAGATGTGTGTGGTTTTTCCCTGAACAATAACAAATGACCTTTTTCTCTGCAAAGTTTTGTGGCTTCCCAAATCAGCTCTGTTTATTTTGAATTCATAGCCACAAGCTTGAATTAGACTGAAAAAATATTGAGTACAATCACATTTTATAAATTAGGGTCTGGAGAGTTTTTTGTTTTGTTTTTTTGAGAGAGTCTCGATCTGTCACCAGGTTGAAGTGCAGTGGCGCAATCTCAGCTCACCGCAATCTCCACCTCCTGTGTTCAAGCGATTCTCCTGCCTCAGCCTCCAGAGTAGCTGGGATTAAAGGCACACACCACCACACCAATCTAATTTTTTTTTTTTTTTGTATTTTTAGTAGAGATGGGGTTTCACCATGTTGGCCAGGATGGTCTTGGTCTCCTGACCTCGTGATCCGCCCACCTTGGCCTCCCAAAGCGCTGGGGTTACAGGTGTGAGCCACAATGCCCGGCCGGGGGGTTGTTTTATCTTAGAGAAACAAATGAAATTTCTCCTTGTAACTTGGTACGAGTTTTCTCTGTGCTCAATCAGGACTGACACCTGTGATTCCCTTCCATCAACTTGGAAGCACAGACGAGCTCTTACTTGTGTTCTGGGTTCGGAGAGTCCTTCAGGTGGGTTTGCAGTGAGATCTCTTTGGGCTGACACAAACAAAAGACAGAGGGAAGTAACTGGGTTTATAGGATTCGCTCAGATTATATTGTGACTCAGCTTCATTGCCCATCATTTTTAGGTCTAAGAATTCATACAAATTCTGGAAGATTAAATAAAAATCCTACCTCCATCTGGGAGTATTATTTATTTGCATATGAGCCAGAGAGGCCTCACACCCGATTTCCTGAAGAATCGCCAACCAGCTAATTCACCTCCCCTACGGTGATGCCCAATTCTTCCATCAAGGCTGGAACACAGGAGCAAATAGCTTGAACATACAAGGATTACATTGTTCCTTCTCTTAAAGTTACCTCCAGATTCAGTGTTTTTAATCTCCTTAATTTTTCTGATACATTGATAAAGTGCTCTAAAGATACATAGCCTCTCTTTGTTAGGTCCCTGTTATATTTGTTTTAAAAGAAAAGTGGCTAAAGGGTAACATAAGCCATGATATTTCCTAAAGCTGGGTTCCCACTTGCTTTGACTTCATTCACAAGCCTTAGAAGTGCTCCCCAAGATTCATTTATTTAGGCAACAGTAAGACTATCAAAACCATGGAGTAAGGGCTTTACATTAAAGTGATTTGCCTTTTACCTGGACAAACACCTGGGCACCAACATTATCCACCTTGAATTAGTAACAGGGCATACCTGTTTCAAGGCTTTAAATGTTCATTTCAAAGCCACAGCCATCCAGGGAGTCAACTGAACTAACTTTATGTCTTAAAAGATTCCAGAGTGCTGATTTACATAGCCAGTTGTTTTTCCTGAGGGATGTGATTCACTCATTCCCAGCAGAGAGGGAAAAAGCAACATTTTGAAAACATATTTAATGAGGGGTGGGTAAAACTGTATTATTTCTGGCAAACAGCCTTATGGTGTGAAGTGGATATTTTTACCATTTCTCCCTGGGCCAAGAATTGGAGATGATGTTTTTGAGCCTGCAGTTGGAAGTATGAGAATAGCTTGTTCCTGCCCAGACCGAGACCTTGAGGAAAGCAGAGACCTGCTGTTCAGTGAAGTCAGGCAAGCAGGCCCTTTTTGGAGTTGGAGACGAACATTGCTTGATTGTGATGATTCACAGCTAAAGCCGCATCTCTGTGCCTTGCTATAAGGCGGCTGGCCATGGGGGTCTAGTGAAGCAGGAAGCGGACTTACTCCAGTGACAGGCATCTGGTCTGCTTGCCGTCTCCTTCCTTGTCAAAGGCATGACACTCTAGTCTTCTTTACCAGAGGACCCTTCTGTGGCTCCTGGCTCTAGCTTTGCTTTTCCTTCACAGGCATGGTGTCTTATTCTTTTGTTTAGAAAACATTCCCGCCTGCAGGTAACCTCTGTGCCATAAAACCTTTTATTTCCTATGATCAGGAAGTTTGCTGAGGAGCCAGATATCTTGTGCTGACTTGTCCATTTTGATACATGCTGCAGAAACGCTCGATTCCACCTAAACCTAGAATTCATGTTTCTTAGATAATACACACAACAAGCCTCCATTTGTTTATGCATTCATTTGCTCCCTTGCATATTCCACCAATATTTGGTAAGTGCCAGCCATGTGCCAGGTGCTTACTGAATTAGTTATTTGTGTGGAGACATTTTATTCACTAGAATTCTGGAAAGGACTGGAAAGAACAAGAGTTGGCCCATAGGAGAGAAACAGGCAGAGGAGGACAGGGCTGGACAGGCCTTTCCAAAGTTGCTGTGTGCAGTGCACAGGGTGATGGCTGGGCTGGGGCTTTTGGACACCACGGCCTGGATATGGGGCTGGCTCTGCAAGCAAAAGAGGAGGAGAGCTGGGCCCTGGGTTGTCCTGTGGGAAGTACCTTCACCCTCAGGGCCACTTCTCTTCGACCCAACAACCATGATCATGATGTGCTCATGAGACTGCCTTTCTTCTTGTGAAAAATAAGAGGGGTAGATTTTGCTTCTGGGTTGGCCTAGAATGGAACCCCTGTACAGAAGCTAGAGCAAATGAAGGTATCTGGAGGATGTCACATCTTTCACAGGGTGGACACAAGGCTCATTCAAGATGGTGCAATTGGGGGGCTCGAGCCAGGTTCACCTAATTCTCTGTACTTTCTCAGGACAGAGGAACCACAGAAAGTTCCACCCTGTAAGCAGCACAGCCTGGTGGATAATGGGCTTGGCCCCTAGAGGCTTTTTCATGCAAAGAAAACTAAGGCTGTGGTTGTAGTGACAGAGGCACTGCTTGGGGCAATGTGGGGCCTGGGTTTCAGCCTCTGTTGTCTCCCCTCCTCTGGGTGATTTTGATCTGAGCACACGTTGCCTATTTCATCAACCTGCTTCCTATTAACCATTGGTAGACACTAGTAATCAAGGAGGTGGCTCCAAATGTTTCCTGTTTGTCTGCCAACCAGCTGTAAAGTTGACCTTGTTGGGAATTCTGGTTTCAGTGTCTCAAAGAATGTTATCTGTGATAGTTGTAGCCTGATGGCAAATAATAATATTTAATTTGTAGAGTATTCAGTATCCCCTGAGTTCTATTTACAAGAGTAGGAAAGTGCATTTCAGTTCTAGGAGGGAATTACAGGTCACTGTCCTATCCTGCAGGAAGTTCTTCTTCTAGGAAGATACTGCTAATGAAGGAAGTAAATACAAATACTAACAATGAATAAAAGCAGTTGTTTATTTAGCACACTGCACTGTCAAAAGAAAACTCTCATGACGTACGCACTAGGGTCCTCATTGGTAGAAAAATGGTTCTCAGTTAACTGGCAATTAAGGGGAGCCAGGCTTCCCCAGAGGTTGGAAAGTCTGGGTGAGCAGCTGACTTTGCCCCTCCCCTTCAGGTATGTCTAGTCTGGAAGTCCTGCAGGCTGGGATTGCTTGGAGGGGCTCACTTTCTCTTCCTGTATGTTTCAGTTCAGTCCCCAGCTAGGCTGTAACCACTTTGAGAGCGAGGACAGAAATGACTTTCTGTTTGCCCCCCAGGAAATGGAAAAGGACCCACAAGGTAAAAGTCTGCTGTGTCTAAGGGTCCGAGTCTATTCCGTGCAATATACGCTATTTTCTCCCTGAAGCAGCTGTGAACACATTTCTTTTTAGTGGCCACAATTTCTATTTTTAAGCCCTCCAAAGGTCCTCACAGTTGCTGAGAACCACTCTAAACTCTCACTTGGATAGCGCTCAGGCTTTTCTGAGTGTGCATCTGGTACACAATTTTTGTTTTTGTTTTTCTCTCTTTGTGCTCTCAGGTCCTTCTCCCTCTTCTGCTTCTTAAAAATGTAGATGGCAAGAAAGCACAGTCAGTAAGCTCGTTGCCTGCACTTCCTGGTTTTCCCGTGGCTTTGAAAATTCTGTTCTTGGAAGGTAGTTGTAAAACTTGGGTACTGAGAATACTTGGCACTACTCAGGCAGTTTTATATTTGTGAATAAAATTGGTAGGAGATCACAGTTTACCTAAATAAAGCTTAGCACCCTAATCTAGTTTTATTTATTTATTTTTAAGAAAGAAACAGTTTAGGCAGGAACAATTAAAAATTTTAACCCCAAGGAAAGTTTTCACTCCTTTATTCTGTCCTGGAACAGTTGCTCATAGAGACGGTCATTTTTGGTTCAGATGTCAGTCTTGAGAACAACTATCTTCCCAGAGTTGTTCATATTTATTAAGGCCTCATTCTGAGCAGGGCTCTGCACTAAGCTCTGGCCAAATTTTAATGCTTCATTGAAGACCCTGAGCCAGATCTGGGAAACTTTGCTCTAATTTAAGGTGTTATATTAAACACTCTGCAAAACATGACTGCAATTGATAAGAATAAATAAGCAATCCGGGCTTTTATTACTTCTCTTACCTTTTTTATTCATGGATTTTAGGCTAATATTATCATTATTAATGTGCAAAAATGTAAGATGCAAAGGTTGCCAGTTCCCCCAAGAAATTCCTGTATGAATTGTGTAGCCAGATTAAAAAAATTACATATTAGCATTAAAATTATGAGCCTCTACTTTTACCATCCATGGTGTTTGGGAAAAGTAGTGAGGGATGACGAGAAGTTATTTAGAATCACAGAGTTGTTTGTACTACCCATGGTTCTCCTAGAATAATGGGTCTTTGGAAATGTAAAGTCATGGTATTTGTAGGAGTAAAGAAAACACGTGGAAGCACGGTTGGAAATAGTTAGGTGGAGAGTCACGGATGTGGGTTGTGTGAGTGGTTAATTACCTGTCTCTTTGATTGGGCTTTTGGAAAACTCGACAAATTCCAAGTTGTTTTTCCAGCCTGAGGGTTGACTTACTATTTAAACTTGGACAAGTTACTGTATGTTTTATAAAGAATATTTGAGAAATGTTTGAGAAAGCTTCTTGATAGTCATTTGCTACATTCCGTTTTGTCTTTTACAGAAATACCCAGGGACTTCAACAGTCTTCCAAACAGAACTGGGGAGCAAAATATCCATGATTCTAGAACATTCCAGAATTGGTCCTTAAACACTATGTAGTAAATGGGTTAAATAGAATAGTGGTATAAAAAGAAATAGGTGGCCGGGCGTGGTGGCTCACACGTGTAAACCCAGCACTTTGGGAGGCTGAGGCGGGCGGATCATGAGGTCAAGAGATTGAGACCATCCTGCCCAACATGGTGAAACCCAAAAAGAAAAAAAAGAAAGAAATAGGTGTAACCCTTCCAGATATGTGACTTTGTGTTGAAAAATAGGCAGTGTTTCTGCAATATTTATTTTTGTATTCATTCAATACTAACCAGATTTTTATTGAACTCTGCAGCAGATGGCATGGATGACCAACCCTGAGTTCACCTGCAGCGACAGCAGAGAGCTCTAGGGTGCACTGGCAGATTCTTATCTTACCTCCACGGCTCTCTGTTTCTCTCCCTGCAACAAAAGAGCTCACTCAGCCATGTGGAGGGCTGCTGGCAGTGCTGGAAATGGATGCTCCAGGGACAACACTTAATCAATGAGGTATGAGAATTTGTGACTCAATACTGCAGCTTCTGCATCCCTTGATGGAACAGTTCTGAAGGGTGCTTCCCATAAGATCCTCAGCTGCCCACAGTGGCCATCAACTCACTGATGCACCCACTATTGGCATTCCTCTCTTCTTTGCCTTGATTTCCCCACTTGCACTTCCTGGGATCATCTTCCCAATAAACTACCTAACCCAGGGTTGCCTAGGGGTTCACTTTCAGAGGAACTCAAGAGGCAGACAGACTGTGACGAAGGCACCATGCTAGACCAGTGAAACTCTCAAAGATCTAGTAATAGAGACAGAAGAGACTAAGCAAAAATGGACAACTAGCAGAATGTGGCCTGTACTATGAATGGTACAAAAATGGCAGCTATAGAGGGATTCAGAGAAAGGGGAGATGGTTTCAGTTTGGAAAAAACAGGACAGTGGAGTAAGAAAATTTTTGTCTGCAAAATGTGAGTCCATTGAAGTTATCAGGCTCAGAGAGGCATTATAATGGAAGAGGAATCACATCCTACTCTCCTCTTTTTTGAGCTGTGTTTTCATCTTTTGAGATTGCTTGTTATTGCCACAAGTAACTAAAAATTAACCTAATAATGCCACACAGGACACTATAACCCACATTCTACAGCTTAACAATGTATAGCCAATCAATAGTTAATGTTATTTTAATGTAAATTCTTGGTAAACAACTCTGGAACTGCCTCTTCTTTCCCTTTAAAAATCCACTTGTAACTGCTGCTAATCAGAGTGTATACTCAGGGCAATTTGAAACTCTGCTCCTGGAGTGCAGTTGTCACGCTTTGCCCAAATAAACTCTCTATGTTTTTTTTTCCCTTTCCTTTTCTTTCGTTTTTTTTTTTTTTTTTAACTTTTATTTTAGATTTAGGGGTACTTGGGCAGGTTTGTTATATGGGTAAATTGTGCATCACAGGGGTTTGGTATACATACTATTTCATCACCCAGGTGATAAGCATAGTACCTGATAGGTAGTTTTTAAATCTTCTCCCTCCTCTCACCCTTCCTTCACACTCCATCCTCAGGTAGGCCCTAGTGTCTGTTTGGCTCTTCTTTGTATTCCTGTTCTTAATGTTTAGATCCCACTTCTAAGTGAGAGCATGTGGTATTTAGCTTTCATTTCTGCATTAGTTTGCTTAGGATAACAGCCTGCAGCTCTATCCATGCTGCTGTAAAGGACATGATCTTGTCCCTATTTATGGCTGCATAGCATTCCATAGTTTATATATACCACATTTTCTTTAATCGAGCATTGATAAGAATTTATGTTGATTTAACATCTTTGCTATTGTGAATAGTGCTGTGATGAACATTCATGTGCATGTGTCTTTATGGTAGAATGATTTATATTCCTTTGGATATATACTCATTAATGAGATTGTTGGTTGAATATTCCTTTGGATATATACTCATTAATGAAATTGTTGGGTTGAATGGTACTTCTGTTTTAAGTTCTTTGAGAAATTGCCACATTGCTTTCCACAATGGCTGAACTAATTTACATTCCCACCATCAATGTATAACAATTCCCTTTTCTATACAACCTTGCCAGTATATGTTATGTTTTTACTTTTTTTGAGACAGAGTGTTGCTCTGTTGCCCAGGCTGGCATGCAGTGGTAGAATCTCTGCTCACTGCAACCTCCGCCACCTGGATTCAAGCGATTCTCCTGCTTCAGCCTCTTAAGTAGCTGGTGTTACAGGTGGCGTGCCACCACACCTGGCTAATTTTTAATATATTTTTTAGTAGAGTTGGGGCTTCACCATGTTAGCCAGGATGGCCTAGATCTCCCGCTTGTGATCCACCTGCCTCAGCCTCCCAAAGTATTGGGATTACAGGTGTGAGCCACCATGCCCTGCCCTATTTTTTTTTTTTACTGTTTAATAATAGTCATTCTGACTAGTGTGAGATGGTATCTCATTGTGGTTTTGATTTGCATTCTCCAATATTTAGTTATTTTGAGAATCTTTTTCAAATGTTCATTGGCTGCGTGTATGTATTCTTTTGAAATCTGTTCATGTCCTTTGCCCACTTTTTAATGGGATTGTTTTCTGCTTATAAATTCATTTATATTCCTTATCTATTCTAGATATCAGACCTTTGTTGAATGCATAGTTTGCAAATATTTTCTTCCACTCTGTAGGTTGCCTGTTTACTTTGTTGATGGTTACTTTTGCTGTGCAGAAGCTCTTTAGTTTAGTTAGGTCTCGTTTGTCAATTTTGTTTTTGTTGGAATTGCTTTTTGTATCTTTTTTATGAAATCTTTGCCAGGGCCTATGTCCAGAATGATATTGCCTAGATTATCTTCTGGGGGGTTTTATGGTTTTGGGTTTTACATTTAAGTCTTTAATCCATCTTGAATTGATTTTTGTATATGATGTAAGGAAAGGGGTCCAGTTTCAATCTTCTGCATATGGCTATCCAGTTATCCAGCATCATTTATTGAATAGGGACTTTTTACCCATTGCTTGTTTTTGTCCACTGTCGAAGACAAGAGGGTTGTAGGTGTGCAGCATTATTTTTATGCTCTGTATTCTGTTCCATTTGTCTATACATCTGTTTTTGTACCAGTACCATGCTGTTTCGGTTACTGTAGCCCTGTAATATTGTTTGAAGTTGAATAATGTGATATTTCCAACTTCATTCTTTTTGCTGAGGATTGCTTTGGCTATTTAGGCTCTTTTCTGGTTCCATACGAATTTTAAAATTGCTTTTTCTGACTGGGTATGATGGCTCATGTCTGTAATTCCAACACTTTAGGAGGCTGAGGTAGGTGGATCACTTGAGCACAGGAGTTCGAGACCAGACTGGGCAACATGATAAAACCCCGTCTCCACAAAAAATACAGAAATTAGCTGGGCATGGTGGTATGTATATGCTTGCAGTCTCAGCTATTCAGGAGGCTGAGGTAGGATCGATTGAGCTTGGGAGGTCAAGGCTGCAGTGAGCCAATTGTATCATTGTACTCCAGCCTGGGTGACAGAGTGAGAGCCTGTCTCAAAAAAATTTGCTTTTTCTAATTCTGTGAAGAATGTCATTGGTAGTTTGATAGAAATAACACTAAATCTATAAATTGCTTTGGGCGGTCTAGCCATTTGAACAATGTTGATTCTTTCTATTCATGAGCATGGCATATTTTTTCATTTGCTGGTGTCATCTCTGATTTCTTTGAGATGTGGTTTATAATTTTTATAGAGAACTTTCATCTCCCTGGTTAGCTGTATTCCTAGGTATTTTATTCTTTTTGTGGCTAGCATGAATGAGATTGTGTTCTTGATTTGGCTCTTAGCTTGGATGTTGTTGGTGTATGGAAATGCCACTGATTTTAAACTCTCTACCTGTATTAATTTTGCCTTAGCTTCTTTTTGGTTGACAGGAGGAAGTAGGATAAAGTGAGGATCCGAAGAATGAGTTGGAATTAAATTATTTTTCTACAGAGTTGGGAAGATAGCTTTGGATCTGTGGTCTGGGGCTGACAAATAGAGCCTTTATCTGGAGGCAGCGGGAGAGGGAAGGGAACCAATGTTTGCTGAAGTGGGGCTGTGAGTCATACAGGTCATATAGGCCTAAAGTGGGCACAATGATTGGGAACACAGTTTTCGAATACTGTGATATTGTGCTGGCCTAAAGCCAGAACCTGAGCAACGCCATCTTTACAAAATGCAAAACTGTTTTTTAAATAAGTTGCAACGGCTGCCCCATTCTCCTCACAATAACTGCTGGCCCTTGGAATGTCCAGAGACCCCCACCCTCGTCTCCGCCCAGGAGGTGAATTACAGAATCCCCTGGCCCTTGGAATGTCTGAAACCTTTTCATCCCCATCCCCGCTCCTCACCCCCACTCCCAAGGTGGTTTTTCGGGTATAAAAAGTCTTGGCACCCTCCTTTCGATGCCACAGGTTGGAGAGATGTGAGTCCTCTGTGATCGCCGGCATAATAAATGACCCTGCAATCTGGCGCACTTTTGTCTTGGTGCTAACTTTCTACGCTCGGTCCATTACAACAATACTACCATATTTAATCCCCCAAATAATAACCATCTGAGAAAGGTATCATCATCCATAGTTTGCAGAATAGAAATCTGAGTTCAGAAAGCTTAATTGGTTAGCTCAAATTGACACAGCTAGTAAATGGCAGATATAGGATCCAAATCTAGACGGGGCCAATCCTGGAAAGTGAGTATAAACACAGCTGGCTGAAAAGTGAAAGATTAAACTGAACAGTCTTCTGTTGGACTATAGTGCCAAAAATGATATTCATTATCCATCCGCTGCACCCTTTGCTGTGATCTGACTTATTGTTTACCCACATCAGATCTGGAGACAGTTTTAATCATGATGAAGTCTAGGATGCTGCATTATTTTGAGATGGAAAGACAGTTCATTTCTGTCTCAGTAGACACTATAAAAGGCATTAGAATTTTGATTTATATTTAGCTTAAACAAAGATAAATGGCTTGCATTTGATCAATCAATGTAGATCTTTAAAAATACTCTTCACTGAATATGGTAGTTTATTAGTTGTTAGAATTGACCTGAATAGGGTGATTTATTTAACTGAACTTTGTGCCCAATCTCATCTTAGCCTAGTAACAGAAAAGAATGATGAATGCGCCGGGCGCGGTGGCTCAAGCCTGTAATCCCAGCACTTTGGGAGGCCGAGGCGGGTGGATCACGAGGTCAAGAGATCAAGACCATCCTGGTCAACATGGTGAAACCCCGTCTCTACTACAAATACAAAAATTCAGCAGGGCATGGTGGCGTGTGCCTGTAATCCCAGCTACTCAGGAGGCTGAGGCAGGAGAATTGCCTGAACCCAGGAGGCGGAGGTTGTGGTGAGCCGAGATTGCGCCATTGCACTCCAGCCTGGGTAACAAGAGCGAAACTCCGTCTCAAAAAAAAAAAAAAAAAAAAAAAAAAAAAAAAAAAAGAATGATGAATGTTACACATTTGGAGAGCAATTAGAGTAACTCTCCTGCTGGGTTGTAGTTAGCTCTTAAAAGTCATGTAAATTGTTAAATAAGTATTGAATAGACATGAAAGGCTAAGCTTTTCTCTTTTAACTCAGAAACTGCCAAGAAAATAAAAAGATAAAGAGGGAAGACTATAAGTTAAACAGGGATGAAAGCCAGAGGCCTTGTCTCTACTGCAATTTGGAATTTCCTGCTTCTTTAGGTTTTCAAATTATTTCCCTTTGCTTTTAAATGAATTTAACCTGGATAATAATTTGTCTACAGACCTTGCAAGTCAAAGGATTCTACTTAGTTTAAAAAAGTGAAATAAACAAATGAAAAGAGTTAGAATATAACTCTAATACCCTTTCTTCAATCTCCATTGGCAAAAGGGAGATGAAGGCAAAAATAATAAAATGGCCAACTTTTATTAAATTCTTATGTGGGCTAGCAATTCTTCTAAACAACTTTACTTAGAGGAAGCTAAGGAACAGGAAAAGTGATTTTGCCAAAAGTGGATCTGGGATGAAGGCCAGGCACTTGGGTTCAGAGTGTATGTGCCAAACCTCTTTACTTTCTTGCTTTAATAAAAGAAATAAGAGCACTTAACAACTCTTCGTCTGTGCTCTCTGTGGAAGATATTATCTCCCTTTTACAGACAAGGACATTGAGTCTTGAAAAAATTAATCAACCAATTAGCTCAAGATCAGACAACATAGATGAAGTAGTGTGAATTTTAGCATAGGGCTGTGCAATTTCAAAGTCTGTGCTTGGAGTGTTTTGCTGCTTAATGTTCAAGGTCAAAGGTTTACCAAATAGGTTTACAGAAAGAGGTTTTGGCCAGGCACAGTGGCTAATGCCTGTAATCCAGCACTTTGGGAGGCTGAGGCGGGTGGATCACCTGAGGTCAGGAGTTTGAGACCAGCCTGGCCAACATGGTGAAACCCCGTCTCTACTAAAAATACAAAAATTAACCGGGCATGATGGTGTGCACCTATAATTCCAGCTACTTGGGAGGCTGAGGCAGGAGAATTGCTTGAACCTGGGAGGTGGAGGTTGCAGTGAGCCGAGATTGCCTCATTGTAGTCTAGCCTGGGAGACAAGAGCGAAACTCCGTCTCAAAAAAAAAAAAAAAAAGAGGTTTCCCCTTTCTGTCCTAAGAGTTGGCCTTAGAGCACAGTGCCATGGACAAGAAACTGGGCTAACAGAGCACCTGCAGTCCCAGGGGGCAGCTTCTGTGCATTCCTGTTCAGGGGGTAGACCAGTCTCAAAGAGATGCTGATGAATATGGTGTTGCAGGAGAACTGGACTGCCTTGCCACTATTAAGGTCAAGTGCTAAATAAACATCTTGCAAGTTTTATACCTGAGAAATAAAAATAAAATCCCTGACCCTTCAATTGACAGAATCTACCCCCTCTTAGCCAAGGAGATCCCAGAGAAATCTTAAAAACTGAGTTTTGGGCCATTATGGGGTGGCTGGATATGCCTCATTATACCTTCTCCCATAGTAGCTGCCATCAAACCTTCTTTCCTAAGGGTTTAACAGAAACCAGCCATTTCAAAAGACTCAGTGGACTCCCCTCCATTTTTGCAGTTTTGACCCAACAATCAACCAGCATTTTTTCCTGATAAAGAGACCACTAACCATGAACTGGTTTTGGCCAGTTTATAGAGTCTATGCCCTGGATACCTTTGTGTCCTCCATTTCACCTTATAATGTATATAGCCTAATGTTAATGCATTTAAATGTTAAGTCTCCACTACAAAGCGAACCTGGGATGTATGTGACATGCATGTCAGTTTACTATGCATGCATGCATGCATGCATGCCCTCTTTCATGAATATGTATTGCTCCTCCTATAATCTGATGAATACGTTTGCTTAGCCAACCCATTTGGCCTAAATTCCTGTGTCACCATTTCCTCCCTGCTTCTACTGGAGGCTAAGCTTCCCAGGCTGTGGATTGTTACCCTGTAGGCTGAAAACTTTTTAAGAAATAAAGTTCTCCAGTCCAAATGTAGAAACCTCAGGATTCTTTGATTGATACAACTCAGGAATGTTTCTTCAACGTGTCAACTTTGGTTGATACAATTTCCTCATGTCTCCTAGTCTTCTTGAAATGTAGTCATCAAAAAAGATAAGGCCTTATCTCCCACTTTTCTGGGAGAAAATAAGCCTAATTTCAACTGTACCCTGACTTGAAATGGCAAACCCTACCTCTAGTTGTGAAGATACAATACACATAGTGATTTTTTCTTGAAAACATGAGTATAATGGATTGTATCCACTTCACTCTATAAAAGATTTCTTTTCACCATTACAGTCTCTTCAGTGAATTGTTTGTGATATGCATTACATTCTAGTTTAATGTTTATTCAATAGTAAAATTGTTTTCTTTCTGTATTATGTTTGTGGAGAGGTTTTCTGGGCTGGCAGAATTTGCTTTTCATTATATTTTTTCAGCACTACCTTAGGAAGCTTCTTCTGGGAGATTCCAAAAAGGCAAAGCTGCTTCTGGGAAGATCTAGGGAGCAGGGGAGGGGAAGGTGTACCAGACTCACCAGGAGACCTTCTAGGACTGATACATTTGCTTAAGGCATTAATTAATTCCAAAAATATTTATTGAGTACTTACTATGTTCTTAGCCCTGTGCTAGAGTCATAATGTCGGAGAGGTACAGTTCCTAATTATAGCCCAAAGGGATCTATACACACCTGCCTCCTGGGTGGTTAGGAACAGGAATTAGCTGTGGATTTCCTGCCTGGGAACCTGGGAGCTATATAAAGAGATAAAGAATTGAAGAACCTAAGATCTCTAAAGGAGGTTTAAGTGTGTCTTCTTGGGATTGGACCTTTAGGGAGGCTTTTAAAGAGAACTCCGTTTTCTAGACTGGCATTCTGAGATGGCACAGCTCCTGTGTTGATCATCTTGGCACAGCCAGGCTGTAGCCTAGTGTCTAAGACGTAGGAGGCAGCCTCTAAATGGTTGTTGATGAAATAAATGAAAGAAGAAAACTTTTTCCTCTGGCAAGGAAAGACTCAGACAAAATTTCCCATGACTTCTAATGGTGCTCCTGGGCATTGCTTTTCATTGTTTTCCTCCTTGGGAGGCTGTTTCCTAGGGATGTCATTGTATTATAGTCCATTCCTTAAGGGATACGGTTTCAATTTTTCTGAATGTTGCTCCTTTCTCTCTTTTACCAGCTCCTTTTTACTCCCTTTCACTTTCAGACTCTTTTCTCTCTTTCCCTTCTCCTTCAGCAGCTTCTCTCCCCATTGAAGTTAGATAGAAGTAAAATGTAACAATCAGCCATTTCAGTAGAGACTATTTTCCCTTTGAGACATAAGATAATGTCTCTTTATCCAACAGGTCATCCTTTACAATGTTTTCTTGTTTTTTAGACTTGCCAGTTAACTATAGTAGTCCATTTTCAAGCTGCTATGAAGAAATACCAGAGATTGGGTAATCTATAAAGGAAAGAGGTTTAACTGACTCACAGTTCTGCGTGGGTCACAGGAAACTTATAATCATGGTGGAAGGCAAAGGAAAAGCAGGTGCCTTCTTCACAGGGTGGCAGGATGGAGTGAGTGCAAGCAGAGGAAATGCCAGATGCTTATAAAACCATCAGATCTCATCAGAACTCACTCACTATCAGCAGAACGGCATGGGGAAAACCTACCCAATGATCCAATCACCTCCACCTGGTCCCACCAATGACACATGGGGGTTATTGTTGGAAATTTGTAGTGCAATTGTTGTTTTCCTTTGCTCCATGGAAATTTATCTTATTTTTGGTTGTTTTAACTTGCTGACACCCATTTACTAGTGATGACTGAACTTGGGGTAAGTTGCCTCAGTTCTATGGCTTTAATGCCTGCTTTGTGGCTGCCATCTTGAGAGACTGGCATAAGTTCCCCAGCATTCTTTCCTGTAGCACAACTTAGCCATGACTTTGCGCATTCCAAAGATTTAGTTCAGCATAACTTGTTCCTAGATAAGATTTAGTACTTGATTGAAAAAAACTTCATCAGCGTGCTTGTAGAATTCCAATGAAATTACGTTTCATTTCAATTGAAGTAAAACCAATGGCAATTGTCAAAACGGGGGAGATAATACTGCTGTGTGGCCTAAGAAAAGATAATTTAGGCATTTAAACATGAAATGTAATCTCTTGGTTTTTTTTTTTTTTTTTAAAGAGATTATACAAAGCTAAGAATGGAGATCTTCCTTTTTCTAGAAAGTCATTGATTTATGATCTCTTAAGGGTAACATAAAAAAAGTTAATTACAGATTTTAAAATTTGCTTCAGGTTTGTTAGAATAAGAAAGTGAGGGAGGCAGAAGCAAAGTAGAATGGATTCCGTCACTGAAAGGAGAGGCAGAGTTCGATTTGCACTGTGAGCTTCAAAGTGTTAGTGTGAGCTATCTACTGCTCTTTGGCTTGTTATTTATTCGCTTTTTCTTCCATTCATTTCTTAAATCATTTATTAAACATTTATGGAGATAAAGAGTTATAGAGATAAATCAGAAACTATATCTGTTCTCAGTCTCAGGAGCTCAAAGTCCTGGGAGAGATGGGCACGTCAACCAATAGTAATAGCAGGTGTGATGGGTGTACATGGAGCTATGCCTAGGGTTATGAAGAGCCTGGAAAATAGATGAGCAACACCTGGCTGGATCAGGTTGTGGTTTCAGAGAGGAAACACTGTACTAAGACTTGAAGAATGCATTGGAAGAGCAAGTCAGGCAGAAAAGAGGACAAAGTCTTTACTCAGAAGAAACAGCACGTGCAAATGTGCCACAACCATTCAAAGCAAGTTGCTGCTTAAGTCTTGCTCACAGCTTTTTATCTGAAAAGTGGAGTAGCTGAAGTAGCCAATGCTGGTGGTCGTAATTCTTGAGGCTGCAACAGTAAGAAGGATAAGAAATATTCTGCATGTCAAGGGTCGAATGAAGCCTCCTGGGTTGGTCGTGGCTAGGCACAGGGAAAGAGGTACACATCTTTTTTCAGTGTAATTTTTATTTTCAGGGACTATGTTCCTGGCACTAAATAGACAATTCATATTTATTGAATTGATTTGACAGTTTTTTTGTTTACTTATGAAGATAAGAATGTAACAAAGCAAACCGAGAGCAATACATATCTTATTTGCCATTGGTGAATCTGTGGTAATGCAATCTAACCTCTAGTATTTCTCTTATAGAAACGTAACTGTCATTTTAAAGATGTTATTATGGGGTCGACATTCCATGTCAGTATGCTTTATCTCCATGGAACAAAGGAGAATAACAATCCTACAGCAAACCAAAACCAAACCCCCCCACCACCAACTTCCATGGTATATACCAGAATTTGTACCCAATGGTGACTCAACTGATTTACCATCAGTAAGACATTTAATCTGTGTCATTTTCCCTCTCTTCAAGGAGAGGAAATAATCCCTGAAGCCTTTGCACTAAGGATGTGTATCCTGCAGACAAGTATTTACTGGGCAACTTCTTCATGGCTGTAACTGAGTGTGGCTGATTGCTCACAAAGATGATTGCAAAATCCTTTCTGTCCCCTAAGTCACTTCCCCTTCCAGTGTGACTCTGCCAACTTCTCCTGTCGATTTTGTTGTAGACTGTTTCTTCTCCCTCTTGAATCTGGGCCGGCCTTGTAACTTGCTTGACCAATAGAATGCAGAGGAATGAAATGCAGCCTTCAAAGTTCAAGATTATGCTCATGGAGTCTAACCCTGTGGGGATGCTGGTGTCAAATGAGGGACCTTTAGTTAGCATGTTGGAGACACACAGATGACCTGACAGGCAATACCAACATTCAGATATGCAAGTTATGCTGTCTTAGACCATGCTGCCCAGGTGAGCTTTTAGATGACTGCAATGTGTGGGTGACTCCAGGCAAGACCAGAAGAACCTTCTAGCTAAATCTAAACCAAATATCAACTCATAGAATTGTAAGCAAATAAACTGATTGTTGTTTAAAGATACTAACTTTTGGGGTGTTTTGCCATACCTCAGTATATAACCGTTACACTAATTATTTTTCACTGTGAAATCCTGTGTCTTATTCTGTAATTAAACCTGAGTGTCCTTGCCTTCATAGCACCTTGCCACAGTCCAGTGGGGTGAATAGACAGCAGCTGCTCATTTACGCTCACGCTCATGTTCATTATTTGCATTTGGACTAAAAGGAGCTCTGTTCTCCAGGACAGAAGTATTCTAAAGCTCTTCAGAAGCAGAAACAGGAGTCCATCACAGACAGTGAAATCAAAAGTGCCCTACATAGAGGCATCCACACTGAGAGCTGAAGGGATCTGGGAAATCATTTAGTCTCAGTCCCTCATTTTCCATTCAGACCACAGAGATGAAATAACTTGCTGGAGTTCTCACAGCTCTGTAGTGGCACAGTCAGAACAAGGATCCCAATCTCCTGACTACTAACATAAAATGCTTTCAGCATGCAAGTTGAATGTACAATAGGACAGTTTAAATGTAAATGGTGTTCTGAGCAAGGGGAGAGTCTGATTAATTACTTCAAAGTATAATTTTGGAGTCACCAGAAAGGCTTTGAAGTCCAAAAATGCTTTGGAACCTAGGTGCTTCATATTTGAAATTGGGGCAGGTACAGGTGTGTTCCTACCACTAAAGGGTCATTATTTGGTTGGGCAGTCCTGTAGTGTTCTTGGTACTAAACACAAAACATGAGTAACATAGTTCAGGGCTGGTCACAGTGGCTTATGCCTATAACCCCAGAATTTTGGGAGAACAAGGCTGGAGGATAGCTTGAGTCCAGGAATTCGAGACCAGCGTGGGCAACATTGCAAGACCTCGTCTCTACAAATAATAATTTTAAAAAAATTGGCTGGGCATGGTGGCACACACCTGTAGCTCCAGCTACTTGGGAGATTGAGGCGGGAGGATTGCTTTAGTGTGGGAGGCCGAGGCTGCTGTGTGTTGTGATCACACCACTGTACTGGGCAACAGTGCGAGATCCTGCCTCAAAAGAAAAAAGAAGGTTTATGTTCTCAAAGTGCTCATGGTCTAGTACTAGTACCATATTTGAGAGATGAAAGCAGTTTCTCCTCTTTTTGCAACAGCTTTACACCTTCCTCAAGCGGAAGGAATGGCAGAATCGTGTAATAAACCCTCAGGTACCATTATCTAGCTTCAACAACTATCAACACTCTGCTGTTCTTGCTTCATTTATGCCTCACCTCCTTTCCATCCCCCATTTGAATATTATCATCATTTTTAACAGTTTTTAAGATAACATTTACATAACTGAAATGCACAAATCTAAGCTGTACACTTTTGACAAATGGATACATGTATAACCAATGACTCTATCACAACGTAGAGTGTTTCACCTCCCCAGCAAGATCCATGTGTCCTTTCCTAGCCAATGCCTCTTTATTTCTCAGGCAGTCAGTGCTCTGCTTTTACTTTTCGTCTCAGGCTAGTTTTGCTGGTTCTAGAATTTCATATAACTGAGAACATACATAATGTACTCACTCACGTCTGACTTTTTCACAAAGGATAATGTCTGTGATACTCGTTCATGCTATTGCATGCATTAGTAGTTTTTTTCTTTTTACTGTTAAGTACTGTTCTAAGCACTATTTTAATAGCATCCCACAAATTATGATATGTTCTATTTACATTATCATTTGTAATATTTTATATTTTCTCTTGTGATTTCTCCTTTGACTCATGAATTATAATAATTGTTAAAAGTGTAGTATGTTTAGTGAAATGGTGATGTTTAATTTACCAATGTCTGGTGCTTTTGTATCTGGTGGTGTTGGTTTCTAATTTAATTCCATTATTTTCAGAGAACATACTCTGAAAGATTTTAATCTTTTGAAATGTAGTAGATACACCCTGTAGCCTTGCATATGGTATAGCTTGGTGAATGTTCTATGTGTTCATGAAAAGAATAGGTATTCTGAAACAATTGGGTGTAGTTTTCTGTAAATGTCAATTAGGTCAAGTTGCTTGATAATCTTATTCAAATATTCTATATCTATATTGATGGTTTTTTTAGTTGGTCTATCAGCTACTGAGAGAAAAATGTCAAAATCTCTAGTTTTGATAGTGGATATGTCTAATTTTTTCTTTAGTTTGATCTGTTTTTATTTTATGTATTTTGAAGCTATTATTAGATTCATAACATTCATAATTGTCATACTTTCTTTTTTCATTTTTTGTTATTCCCAATTTTTTCATTCTCTCTTATCATTAAGAAATGTCCCTGCTTATCTCTAGTAATAGTTTTTGCTTTGAAGTCTATTATGTTCCATGCTAATATAACCACACTAGCATTTTTGTGATTAGTGTTTTTTGAGAAATCTCTATTTTGTTTTCCATAGGGGTTACATTCCCACAAACAGTGCATAAGAGTTCCTTTTTCTCCACATCCTTGCCAAAATCTGTTACTATTTGACTCTGCAGTAATAGCCATTCTGACTGGAGTAAGATGATACCTCATTGTGGTTTTAATTTGCATTTCTCTGATTGGTGATGTTGAACATTATTTTATATACCTGTTTGCCATTTGTAAGTTTTCTCTTGAAAACTGTCTATTGGTGTTCTTTGCTCACTTTTTAATGGGATTATTATTATTATTGTTGTTGTTATTGAGTTGTTTGAGTTCCTTGCATACTCTGAATACGAGTCTCCTGTCAAACAGAGAGTTTGCGAATATTTTCTCCCATTCAGCAGGTTGTCTGTTCATTCTGTTGATCAAAAGCTTTTGAGTTTGAGTCCCATTTGCCTCTTTTTGTTTTTTGTTGTCTGTGCTTTACTGATTTCCTTTTTGTGGAAGCGTGTCCTTCAGTAGGTTTATTTCAGTGAGGATCTCTTGACGGTTATGTCATTGTCTTGGTCTGAAAATGCCTTTTTCCCCTAACTCCTTGGAGTGTAATTGAACTGTATATAGAATTTTAGACTGACAGTTATTTTCCCTCATTCCTTTAAGATACTCACCTGTTGTCTCCGGCATATATGGTTGATGATGAGAAGCATTCTGTCAGTATTATTGTTGCTCCTTTTTAGGCAACGTATCTTTCCTCACTGATAGCTTCCAAGGTTTCCTGTTTATTCTGGATGGTTCTGTAGTTTTAGTTTCATGATGAGGTGTATAGGCAAGCCTTTGTTACTGTTTTGTTTAATTTTGTGTATTTTCATATGACATCTCATAGCTTTCTTCAATTCTGAAAAGTTCTCCACTGTTACCTCAAAGTTGTCTTCCCAATTCTGTTTAGCGTTTCTTCTAGGGCACCTACTAAACATGTCAAGGCCTTTCATTCAGCTGCCATACATCTAACTTCTCTTTCATATTTTCTGCTTCTTTACCGATCTGTGTTATGTTCTGAGTGATCTCCTCAGATCCATATTCCCATTGTGAATTATTTCTTTATCTGAGTCTATTGTTTAACCTGTTTATTGCTCTATTTTGACTGCGTGTTTCACTTCTAGAAGTTTCCACGTAGCTCATTTTGAAATCAATCAGTTCTTATTTATTTTGTATCTTTTTTTTATTTTATTTTATGTTTTTGAGACGGAATTTCGCTCTTGTTGCCCGGGCTGGAGTGCAGTAGTGTGATCTCTGCTCACTGCAACCTCCACCTCCTGGGTTCAAGTGATTCTTCTGTCTCAGCCTCCCAAGTTGCTGGGATTACAGGCATGTATCACCACGCCCAGCTAATTTTGTATTTTTAGTAGAGATGGGGCTTCTCTATGTTGGTCAGGCTGGTCTTGAGCTCCTAACCTCAGATGATCTGCCCACCTCAGCCTCCCGAAGTGTTGGGATTACAGGCATGAGCCACCAAGCCTGGCCTATTTTGTTTCTTCTAAAAAATTAGATTCTATGTTTTCTTTTCTGTTTTTCTACAGTTAAAATACTCATTTGAAAATCTATTTAACAATACTCATGTTTTTAGTTTCCCAGACATAAATTCTTTGTCCAAATATCCCTTTTTGTTTTGTATTTTTTCATATCTTTTATAATTTAGGTCTACAAAGTTTATCTTCAGGAGGGGTTACCTGTGCATGCCCCAGAAGTTGCAGAGGCCTCTTAATGACAGAGGTTCACCATTGCCCTTGCCCAAGTCCTACTGAGTTCACTGCTTCCAAACCAATGTTTACACTAGGTTCTCAGCTCCTGATTCCCATAGTACATGGGCAATACAAAGGTGGTTGATTTTGCATCAGTGTATGGTGCAGGCTCAAGATTCAGACTTCTCAGTGTGTGGAAGAACAGCTGTTGGAATCTCTGCTTCTGAGAGCCCCAGGAAGTCAGCTTGCTTTTTCCTGTAACCCTTGATGTGCCGGAGAAAATTTCCAGGAAATGTTCATAATCTCTTCAGCACATTTCTGGGCAATTAGCGCTAAGCAGTATGCCCCATTCCTACTCCTTGATATATCTCGAACCTGAGGGGTCAATTCCTTTTCCGCAGAGTTATGAACACATCAGCCCTTAAAATATATGTCTGGTCCAATTTCTCTCAAGGTCTGTGTGGTTTCAAAAACTGCTTATTTTTGTACTTTTGAGTCCCCTGTTACTTTTTGGCATATAAAGATCTCCTTTTTTTTTTTTTTTTGAGCTCAACTGTGTCTTAATGTGGAACAATATATGTATTTCCATGAGATTCTCACATCTAATCAGCTGTCTTCGTGAAAGAAGTGCCATACAACCTTTGTTTATACGGTTTAGTTTAGTCCTTCTTATCATTTCTATATAACCATTCCCCATTTATAGCTCTTCTTGTGATTTCAATTCAAACATAACTGCCTCTGGGCTCCATAAGATCGGAGACATGTCAGTTGTTCACCATAGTATCTTACTATCATCACAATGGCGGGCACACAGTAGGTGCTCAAAAAATATTTGTGGAGTGAATCAATGGACAAATGAATATTTTGCTATTGTAATCAGAAGAAAATGCATATAGAAAAAATCAGTTCTAATTTATTACAGTCCTACTTGTTGTATGTTCCTACATACAACTCCTAGGAGAAGAAATAGTCCAAATGTCAAAGGCTGAAATAAATGAATAAAACTCAATGTCAGCAAATCTAAGCCCCTATTTAGAATTTTTGTTTTTAAGTCTTTACAACTGTAAAATAACTATGTGATGTTTATGACAGTGTTATCAACACATTTTTATAATTAAATTTAATTGTGGTACTTAGGAGAATTACATGTGATTTAAATCTTACAGTTTTTAGCTCCCAAACCTGAAATCAAAGAGTGGCAACCTATTCTTGCTTGAAGCTAGGTGCCCACTAGGAAATATAAAAGAATGTGGGAAGAGGGATTAGTCCAGATCTAGCTCATATAATCAAAACATTAACAAGTCTATGAACATTCTTATGTGGTTCCAAAAGCATTTTTTAAAAAAACAGCAGGGTCAACAGGCCTAGATAAGGCACTGGAAGAGTTAATTAGTTGAAATTTAAATTTAGAGTTGCACAAAAACAACCTCTGAGTTGAGAAACATGTTTTACATTGAGTCATAAAGAGTTATTTTAGCTTTGTAGCAAGGAAAGATGCTGTAACCATCTCCTGGGATATACTTGAGTAGTCTAATTAGGTTAAGTACCCATTGCTTCAATTAAGCAATTTTGCTGAGGTAATTGAAGTGATCCTTTAGGACTGCTATTCCCACCTTCTCCACCAAAATGCCCTTATACCTTCTTTGATGGCAGCAGCTATTCAAGCCTCAACAGAAGACTGCATCTATTTAGTGCTATGGAAGGGGAGGGAAGAGCAGAGCTCACTTCCAGCCCTCAGAGAGTTATAAGGTAGTCTGGAGACAAGCCACAGGCAGAAGCAAGATGAAAAGTATACAGTGTGATGATAACAAGCACAGGGAAGCAATACAAGAGAAGCTGCAAGGCTGCTTGTGGTTAAGAGCCAAGTGTTTCAGATAGTGTCATGGATTTTGTCATGGATGACTCGGGAGTCACAAAGTTCTATCACCTTGAAATGAGACACCATTTTCTTTTCTATGTTGCATAGCACTAAGCTTATTGCACCATCCTACTAAGATATATTTTTCATTTCTTTAATTCTCTACCCAGAGTTTGAGATAATACCTGGCAGTACATGGACCTCCTGTCTGGCACATGAGATATCCTTTGTATATATTTGGTAATGTCTCTGAAACCTCCTTTCCTTGCATTATTTCAAAAGTGAAAGAATCACTACAACTGTTACCTCATAGCAAGGAATTTCCTGGGTAGAAGAGTTGAGTTGGTGTGTACAGTCCAAGAGAGAGAAAGCTTGAAACCGAGAAAGGAGAGGTGGTGGAACTGAAGGTCAAGTAGCAGGAAGAAACTCTGTGTGAGTTTAGCATGCAAATAACTAACTGGCAAACTGATCAGTAAACTGGTGCAATTTTGTTTGTTTGTTTTGAGACAGGTTCTTGCTCTGTTGCTCAGGCTGGAGTGCAGCGGTGCAGTCATGTCTCATTGGAGCCTTGACCTCCGGGGCTCAGGCAGTCCTCCCACCTTAATCTGTTGAGTAGCTGGGACTACAGGTGCTAGCCACCACACTTGGCTAATTTTTGTATTTTTTGTTTTGTTTTGTTTTGAGACAGAGTTTCACTCTTGTTGCTCAGGCTGAAGTGCAATGTCGTGATCTCAGCTCACCACAACCTCCACCTCCCAGGTTCAAGCGATTCTACTGCCTCAGCATCCGGAGTAGCTGGGATTATAGGCATGCACCACCATGCCTGGCTAATTTTGTATTTTTAGTCGAGATGGGGTTTCTCCATGTTTGTCAGGCTGGTCTTGAATTCCTGACCTCAGGTGATCTGCCCACCTTAGCCTCTCGAAGTGCTGGGATTACAAGGCATGAACCACCTCGCCTGTCCTAATTTTTGTATTTTTTGTGGAGACAGAGTTTAGCCAAGGATGCTTCTCTATGAAATATCTTAACTTTAAAGCATTAAATCATTAGCATTAGAATTCCTGGACTCAAGCAATCTGCCCATCTTGACTTCCCAAAGGACGGGATTACAGGTGTGAGCCACTGCACCTGGCCAACTTGTGCAAATTTATAAACATCAGTCACATGAGGACTATAGGATAAGTTTAAGGCCAGTGAATTAAGTTAATGGCTAGATTATGTGAAAATCAGGCTAGGATGCTTTTAGACAACAAGTTTGTCACTGAGATTGAATCAATTAAAATAAAATCTTACCTTTAAGCAGGTCTGTTGACTGAGTATGTAAATTGGAGCTTGGAGGCTTAAATGTAGAGAATTCATTTGTTGATATTTCAAGGTCATGCCAAAAATAATGATAATGTTGCTCATTTAATTTTTCCTTTGAAGTCAGTTCTCACATTAAAAATATTTTTAGGTAGGCCAGAACTTGAGGTCTAATGAGTGTCTACCTTTGGTGAATTTCCTCTTCCTTTCCTGTCTTTTATTCTAAATGCAGGCAAAAAAAAATTTTTTTTTCAACATGTTTTTAATTTCTCAAGTACTAGTTATCTTTGATTGTTTGAAGCAATCTAAGAATAAATGAATAAACCCAGTAACATACCAGGAAGTACAAAAATAAGTTACTTTAGTCAAGTTACTTTGTCTCTCTGGGCCTTGATTCAAACATTGATAAAAAGAAGATTGGATTAGATGATACTCAAGTTTCATTCATCTTTAATCTTCTGCTTCAAAGAATATTTGCAGCCAACATAATATTTTGAGTAATAATATGTGTCATTCTTAAAGTGATAATCACAACTGTGTGGCTTTTGAAACTGTGAGGCAGGCTGATCTCACACATATAAGCCTTGATAGACAGTGGTGGTCTGATTATTAACAGCTTTGATAATTTTATCAAAAATATCTATGATGCCTAAAATTCCACCATTGACCTTGCCTTCTTTAAGAAACATGGAAAAACTCAAACCCTGATCCAGTAGGGCAGTGTAAATGGAGAGGAGAGTTGGAGTGAAGCAGGAGATGGGCCTGGGTAAACAGAGGAGGGCAATGTCCTTTCAAGAAGAAAAGTGATTTTTCCCTGCAACCAGTTTTTGCCTTGTGGAAATAGTGGTTTAGAGATTTCAGTGGTCTAAGTTTTCAAGAGATGTGTGGTGTCCCGATTCTCTATGAAATATCCTAATTTTAAAGCATTGGATCAACAGTGATTGGGCCAATAAACATGTCTTTGACTTAAGTTGTCTCATGGGCTGTCAGTTTGCCATGTCTTTTTAGGAGCAATCAGTTAAGATACTAGCTATGGACTGAAAGTTTGTGTCCTCCAAAATTTATTTGTTAAAGGTTAATCTCCAGTATGATGGTATTTGGAAGTTGGAGGGCCTTTGGGAGGTGATTAGGTCATAAAGGAGAGGCCCTCACAAATGGGATTAGCACCCTTACCAGAAATGGATAAAAGCTTTCTTCCCCTCTGTCTCTGCTCTCCCTTAAGTGAGGATACTGTGAGAAGGTTGACACACCAGTAAGTGGGCCCTCACCAGACATGGGATCTGTGAGCACCTTGTTCTGGACTTCCCAGTCTCTAGAATTATGAGAAATAAATTGTTGTTTAAGCCACTCAATCTATAGCATGTGTGTATACATGCATACATGTACACATAGTGAGACCCTATCTCTTAAAAATTATGTATCTACGCCAGGCGGGGTGGCTTACACCCGTAAGTCCAGCACCTTGGGAGGCCGAGACAGGTGGATCACCTGAGGTCAGTAGTTTGAGACCAGCCTGGGCAACATGGTGAAACCCCATCTCTACTAAAAATACAAAATTAGCTGAGTGTGGTGGTGCATTCCTGTAATCCCAGCTACTTGGGAGGCTGAGGCACGAGAATCACTTGAACCTGGGAAGCAGAAGTTGTAGTGAGTCATGATCGTGCCACTGTACTCCAGCCTGGCCAATAGAGTGAGACTCTGTCTCAAAAAAAAATTATATATCTATAATGTAAAGTGTTATATGCAGTGTAGTGTTGTATACACTATACACTGTAGATATATAATTTTGAAGAGGCGGGGTCTCACTATGTTCGTCATGCTGGACTCAAACGCCTAGGCTCAAGCCATCCTCTGCCTCAGCCTCCTGAGTAGCTGGTACTAAAGGTGTGAGCCACTATGCCTGGCCATCTATGGTATATTTGTTATAGCAATTTGAACTGACCAAGACAATGCTCAAATCCTTGAGAGAGACCACTTATTAACACTTTTTTGACAATGTCAACATTACGAGATTATGAGGGACATTCCCATTTCTATGTGGACAGGACAGCTTGGAAGCAGAAGTCAGGGGTGGTGGTGAATGGAGGGGCTGGAAAAGCAGGTAATTAGGGACTTTTGGTGCATGCAGGGAGTAGCTTCTTCTGTTATCAGCATGATTTCAGTGTTATGATCCTCCAGCACAGATTTGCAGAATCCACCAGTTAACTTTTCCAAACCTAAGCCTGAGAGACAGGAAACATATTATTATAAATATCAAATCAAGTAGATGAGCAATCTGGGTGGGTAGTTGTCCAATACCGGCATGAAACTCCCCTTGTTAAAGCGTTGTAAAAGGGTCTCAATCTGTCCATCTGGTAACAGAAAAATCAGTAGGAAAATCTGGGCCAGGCAGTGGTGGCTCACACATGTAATCCCAGCACTTTGGGAGGCCAAGGTGAGAGGATTGCTTGAGGTCAGGAGTTCAAGACCAACCTGGGCAACATAGTAAGAACCCCCTCATCTCTACAAAAAATTTTAAAAAATAGCCAGGCATGGAGTCCTAGCTGTGTGGGAGTCTGAGGCAGGAGGATTGCTTGAGCCCAGGAGTCTGAGGCTGCACTGAGCTATGACTGTAGCATTGCACTCCAGCCTGGGTAACAGAATAAGAACTCCCATTTACAAACAAAAAAGGAGAGAACCATAAAAATCTGTGTATATTTGGTATTTAAAATATGTTAATGTTTACAATAATTTAGTATAGTAGTATATCAGATTAACTTTCTAATCCAAATTTTAAACTTGCACTTGATTTTGGATTTTTCTACAAAAAATGTTATTTTAATTTTTGTGGGTATATCATAGGTGTATATATTTATTGGTTGCTTGAGATGTTTTGACATAGGCATGCAATGTGTAATAATCGCATCAGGGTAAATGGGGTATTCATTACTTAAAGCATTTATCCTTTGTGTTTCAAACAGTTGAATTGTACTCTCTCAGTTATTTTTAGAGGAACAATTAAATTACTTTTTACTATAGTAACCCTGTTGTACTAGCAAATAATAGGTCTTGTTCGTTCTTTCTTTCTTTCTTTCTTTCTTTCTTTCTTTTTCTTTCCTTCTTTCTTTCTTTCTCTTTCTTTTTCTTTCTTTCTTTCTTTCTTTCTTTCTTTCTTTCTTTCTTTCTTTCTTTCTTCTTTCTCTCTCTCTCTCTCTTTCTTTCTTTCTTTCTTTCTTCTTTCTCTCTCTCTCTCTCTTTCTTTCTTTCTTTCTTTCTTTCTTTCTTTTTTTCT
>NW_022436946.1:63532181-63558203 GCF_009761245.1 Sapajus apella
TCTTTCTTTCTTTCTTTCTTTCTTTCTTTTTCTTTCTTTCTTTCTTTCTTTTCTTTCTTTCTTCTTTCTTCTTTCTTTCTTTTTTTTGAGGCAGAGTTTCGCTCTTGTTGCCCAGGCTAGAGTGCAATGGCGTAATCTTGGCTCACTGCAACCTCTGCCTCCCAGGTTCAGTGATTCTCCTGCCTCAGCCTCCAGAGTAGCTGGGATTACAGGCATGTGCAACCATGCCTGACTAATTTTTTGTATTTTTAGTAGAGACTGTCCACCTCGGCCTCCCAAAGTGCTGAGATTAAAGCCACTGTGCCTGGCCGTTTATTTATTCTTTCTAACATTTTTTTGTTCCTGTTAACCATACCTCCTCCCTAAACCCCTCCCCCTACTATCCTTCCCAACCTCTGACAGTCAGCTTTCTACTCTCTTATCTCCATGAGTTCAATTGTTTTAATTTTTATCCCCCACAGACGAATGAGACTATGTGAAGCTTGTCTTTTTGAGCCTGGCTGGATTTATAATTTTTCTTTCAGAATTTTGCTGTTTACAAATAGCCTGGCAGTGTTTAAAAGAACATAAGATTAATTATATTCACACATTTAATTTTATTAGACTTTACTAAAATTAAATACTTGGGAAGCATTTGCTTGGTAGACATTTGAAGAACACAGAAATTTGAATATATTTCTTTTGTAAATTCAGTTTAAAATATTAAAGGGAGTTAATAAACTGTGTTTACAAATGGGTCCAAATGTGGATCAAAGTTTCATTTAGTGAAAATTAAAATTTACCAAATTATAAATAGAATAATAGAGTTTTAATTTGAAAGCTTAAGAAAAAACTTTTTGAATTTGTAGTTTTAGTAAACTTAATATTAATTCTTTAAAAAGGCAGACTCACCATAGGGAAAAATATATATATGTGTGTGTGTACATATATATATGTATTTTGAGACGGAATTTCACTCTTGTTGCCCAGGCTGGAGTACAATGGTGCAATCGTGGCTCACTGCCACCTCTGCCTCCTCGGCCTGCCACCATGCCTGGCTAATTTTTTATATTTTTAGTAGAGACGGATTTCACCATGTTGGCCAGGCTGAGGTCTTGATCTCCTGATCTCAGGTGATCCACCCACCTTGACCTCCCAAAGTGCTGGGATTACAGACTTGAGACACTGTACCCGGCCTAGGAAAATCTTTTTTTGTGTTCAAAAGCTGGCCTCATTCTAAAATAACAGTTGAAAAATGGATAATAAGGGGAAAAAAATAAAATAGATGTGTATTTCTCTGGAGATTAATGAAAAAAGCTGGCCTCAAAAATATAAAAGCTCACACTAACACTCTTAACTTTGCATCCTCAGAGCCTGGAAGAGTGTCTGACTCTCAGAGACAGCTTAATTAATGTTTGCTGAGAACTGCCGCTTAATACTGTTAAGAAACAAAATTTTAACACATTTTGCTTAAAGATCTAATTGGCTTTTATTACTGATTCATGAATTGGGCAGCATCTCATCTAAAGAATGGAGAAGAATGCCATTGGATGGCAGAACAGTTGAATTTCATCAGTTAGCTTGAGCAGCAGCAAGGAAACAGCATAATATAAAGAGGATGGGTTAACAAGTTATTTCAGGATACTTTCCTTATAAGAGTGAGAGCAGAGGGGAATTCCTTATCATCCTGGCTAAAACTGGACTGTTTGGAGATTTGGCTATTATCTCTCTTCTGATTTTTTGAAGGCCAGATAAGCAACTTAGTTTCTATTTGGTGACATGGAACTTTAGCATGAGTGACTCCATTTTGGTTTGATCTGTTGAGGTGTAAGGCAAGAACTCAGTCCAAATCAATGGTCTCCCATAAATTTTCCTTAGGGGTACTTAAAACAGCAAAGAGGGGTGCCAACAGATGGGGTGGGAAGATGACTTAGATTGTGATTGCTTGAGACTGGTGCCTCGTGTTGTCTGTGTAGCTCTTACCTAATCAGAAAAATATGGAATAAAATGAAGGACCCATTAATTGTTTGGGTGAAAGTAATATATATCTTAAGGGAGTTATTTCAAGTATCAGTAGTTTTTCTTGACTTCTAGAGCAACTCTTTTACCTTGTGATTCTGATGCAAATATTTGTATCAAGGTACATGGAAGTATGTCTCAGCCAACCCAGAAGGCTGTGTGATCACTTCCCTCTAGTGAAGTCCCTGATACAAGACCATAAAGATTATGTGATTCACTGCTTGAGGGTTTGTCTTGTTTCATATTTTTCTTTTCTTTTTTTGAGGCAGGGTTTCATTCTTTTGCCCAGCCTGGAGTGCAATGGTGTGATCTTGGTTCACTGCAACCCTCACCTCCTGGGGTCAAACAATTCTCCTGCCTCAACCTCCCGAGTAGCTGGGATTACAGGTACCCACCACCACTCCTGGCTAATTTTTGTATTTTTAATAGAGATGGGATTTCACCATGTTAGCCAGGCTGGTCTTGAACTCCTGACCTCAGGTGATTCACCTGCCTACGCCTCCCAAAGTGCTCGGATTACAGGCATGAGCCACCGCACCCAACTTTCTTATTTCTCTTTAAGCTAGAACTGTTTCCTGTTTTTTTTTTCGGGGGGGGGTTTGAGGGAAGTGTCTTTTACAATATTAACATTTTTTAAGAGTTTATCCCTTCGCCTCCGTCCTATTCATTGTTTGAATCTTACCTTATAATCATTACCAGGTGATGATAGTCTTTGTTTAAACACCTTTAGTGACTGGAAACTATTAAGATGGCTCTGGAGACAAACTGCTGTGTTCTAATCCTGTCTCCCACCAGGAACCTTGGGTGACCCAATTACTCATTATTAATCTTAGAAAATATAACGCTGATATATTTCTATTATCTAATGTGATTTGTAAATCTATGTCCACATTTCTCTAATTGTCCCAATAATGCACTGTATAGCATTTTTTTAAAAGCCAGGATTCAGTAAAAGATTTTGTATTGTAGTTCCTTTAGTCTAGTTTGTAGTTAATCTAGCTATTGTAGTTTCCTTTAATTTAGAACAGTTTCTCTGCTTATTATTTTTTCCTTTCCTGACATTGATCTTTTTTGAAGGGTCAGGTTGGTGGTTTGCAGAATATCCCTCTATTTAGTTGTGTCAGAATATGACCATTTGATTTTTTGGATACCTCTGAATTTTGGGAAGTTCTTATTTCTATGGAACTATAATTTTGTGTCATTTTTACTGGCTGATGTTACTTTTAACTCTAAAATGAGAATAAAAGCATTCTGCATAGTAATTATTTGTTGAAAAACTGACTGACTGAATGAATGAAAATAATGATCTTTCAGTCAAAAAGTGAAGGTATCTTAGACTCTTGATGTCTGGGAACATAGAGACTTGGTCCTTTTTTGATCCAAACTACTTAGTAGGTGTCTGGCTCAGCAATCCATGTTGTTAGACAGGAGCAATTGTATTCATAATTGGGAAAAAAAGCAAAGCTCTTTTAAAAAGTATTAGCATTTTAGGCTGGGTGTGGTGGCTCACGTCTGTAATCCCAGTTCTTTGGGGGGTCAAGGCAGGGGCATCATTTGAGGTTAGGAGTTCCAGGTCAGCCTGACCAACATGGTGAAACCCTGTCTCTACTAAAAATACACACACACACACACAATTAGCTGGGCGTGGTGGCTCATGGCTGTAATCCCAGCTACTCGGGAGGCTGAGACAGGCAAATCACTTGAACCCAGGAGGCGGAGGTTGCAGTGGGCCAAGATAGTGCCACTGCACTCCAGCCTGGTGAGCAGAATGAGGCTCCATCTCAAAAAAAAAAAAAAAAAGCAAAAAGTTAGCATTTGGCATGTGTCATAATTCTCTTCCAGCTGAGACATACCCTAGCTTTGCTTGGAAAAAGGGAAGAATATTGTGTGCTACAGAAGTGAGGTGGAAAGCAGCTCTATGTATGAAGAAAAATTGTAATTTTAGCAACTACTAATAGTGTCATGAAGATTTAAAAAATGTTTGGTTTTATTAGATGTTTAGTCTTATTAAAATCAAATATGATGTGTCCAAATTTACATTTACAGTACACATAATTGGCAAAGTAGTTTAGTGACACATAGAAATATATCTGAAGATTTGGAATTCTGAATAAACATTCTTGATAAAAAACAGATGTTTCATAAATTTGGCAGTGTCCCCCAGGAGTGGGGAATTAAATCAAGTTTGTACACAGTTATGCAGTTCTCTGAACAAAGCTGTCGGAAAAGCTAATCTAGATGTTGGCAATAAGACTTAACCACACAAAATGACATGAAAGCAAAGGGCCCAAACACCTGCTTGTTAGAAAAGGTGTCACAAAGTAAAATGTGAGTAATTTTCTAGTGAACACCACAGATTTAGAAGAATGCAGAGGAGGAAGAGTTATGTGGAAGTCCAGCCCTGCCTTTAACTCTGAGAAGATTCATTTCATCATCGCTTTGCACATCTGTTTAAACAAGGGCTTTGGAGTCAATCACGTCTAACATTCCTTTCAGTGTTAATGATATTTAATTCTGTTATTCTGTGAGAAGTCTTTGTGAAGAAAGTATTTGATGTGAATAAGATTTGGATGGGGTGAGGAGACTTGTAATAGGTGAAAACAATTGATTCATCCACTCTTATTCCCCTTTAAATAAGTGACACCACCACTGCCACCATCATCTCTTCACTTATTGATTACCTATAAGGTGTTATCTTTGTGACAAGAAAAGATGTTTTCATTTGCATCCATGTGGATGCAAAAAAAGCCAGTCTTCTTGAGCTATCTGATATCTTGAAAGAAAATGACCAAGAAATTGGCCTTTTGTATGGATCACATGGCAGCATCATGGACATAGCCATACCCCAGTGAGTGGGCTTGAGGTGGCCTCTCCTCTGTAGAGCAGAGCAATGACGAATCACTATATGATCCATTTCAGTAATTCAACCCTTTGCTTCCTCCTCAAAATGAGTTGATTTGAGGGATGTGGTTGTCTAACTGGAATTTTTGTAAGGATGAATCCAGGTTCTCACTTATAAAGTGTGCATTAGAATCCTTTTGAAAATTCAGCTGGTTTAAATCACTGTCAGGGCTTTCATTCTTTTCTACAATGAGAGATCTCGAGATTCTACTTATTAGCATTTTAATTTGTACAGATCTTACCCTCTTGAATCATGAACTAGGTTCCTAATGTGATCCTTACACAAATCTCTGCTCTCAGTAGACCTCTCTGGATTAGCTGAGATTCTACTCTGGGTAGTTCAACACTGGATAACTAGTTGACAAAATGCTACCAATGAGCCACCAAATGTAGTTTTCTCACATTCACAGGTTTGCCTCTATGTTCTCAGTTCCCTAAAACACTGACTTCCCTTATTAATTTTTTTTGGAGATGGTGGTTCACTAACTTACCTGCCACAATCATGAGGGATTGTTACCCTTTTGCATTATGAACTCTTTTGAAATAATCTGTTGATATCTATGAAATATCTTCATAACAAAAAGTATATATATGTGCTCATGCCAGTACTTTTTGTATTTCAGGGATTTCTACAGGGAAGGGTTGGTTAATGGGTATAAAAGTATAGTTATAGGAGGTGGCTGGCAAGATGGCTAAATAGGAATGGCTCTGGTCTGCAGCTCCCAGTGAGATCAACACAGAAGATGGGTGATTTCCAATAGAGTTACCCAGCTCATCTCATTGGGACTGGTTAGACAGTGGGTGCAGCCCATGGAGGGTGAACAGAAGTAGGATGGAGCGATGCCACACCCAGGAAGTGCAAGTGGTTAAGCAGCTCCCTTCCCTAGCCAAGGGAAGCTGTGAGGGACTAAGCTGTGAGGGACAGAGCTGTGAAAACGTGTGTTCTGGCCCAAATACTACGCTTTCCCCATGGTCTTTGCAACCCACAGACCAGGAGATTCCCTCAGGTGCCTATACCCAGGTTCCCTGGGTTTCAAGGCACAAAACTGGGTGGCTGTTTGGGCAGACACTGAGCTAGCAGCAGGAGTTCTTTTTCATACCCCAGTGGCACCTGGAACACCACTGAGACAGACTGTTCACTCCCCTGGAAAGGGGACTGAAGCCAGGGAGACAAATGGTCTAGCTCAGCAGACCCCACCCCCACAGAGCCCAGCAAGCTAAGATTCACTGGTTTGAAATTCTCACTGCCAGCACAGCAGTCTGAAGTACATCTGGGACACTTGAGATTGGTGGGGGAAGGGACATCTGCTATTACTGAGGCTTGAGTAGGCGATTTTCCCCTCGCAGTGTAAACAAAGCTGCCAAGAAGTTCAAACTGGGCGGAGGCCCCCACAGCTTGGCAAAGCTGCTGTAGCCATCCTGCCTCTCTAGATTCCTCCTTTCTGGGCAGGGAATCTCTGAAAGAAAGGCAGCAGCCCCAGTCAGGGGCTTATATATAAAATTCCCGTCTCCCTGGGACAGAGCACCTGGGATAAGGGATGGCTGCGGATGTATCTTCAGCAGACTTAAACACTCCTGCCTACTGGCTCTTAAGAGAGCAGCAGATATCCCAGCAGAGCACTTGAGCTCTGCTAAGGGACAGACAGCCTCCTCAAGTGAGTCCCTGACCCCCATGCCTCCTGACTGGGAGACACCTCCCAGCAGGGGACAACAGGCATCTCATACAGAAGAGCACTGGCGGGCATCTGGCAGGTGCCTCTCTGGGATGAAGCTTCCAGAGGAAGGAACAGGTAGCAATCTTTGCTGTTCTGCAGCCTCTGCTGGTGATACCCAGTAAACAGGGTCTGGAGTGGACCTCCAGTGAACTCCAGCCCACATGCAGGAGAGGGTCCTGGCTGTTAGAAGGAAAACTAACAAACAGAAAGGAATAGCATCAACATCTGCAAAAAGGACGTCCACAGAGAAACCCCACCCAAAGGTACCAGCATCAAAGACCAAAGGTAGATAAATCCATGAAGATGAGGAAAAACCAGTGCCAAAAGACTGAAAATTCCAAAAACCAGAATGTCTCTTCTCCTCCAAAGGATCACAGCTCCTTGCCAGCAAGGGAACAAGACTGGATGGAGAATGAGATTGATGAATTGACATAAGTAGGCTTCAGAAGGTGGATAATAACAAACTCCTCCAAGTTAAAGAAGCATGTTCTAACTCAATGCAAGGAAACTAAGAGCCTTGAGAAAAAAGGTAAGAGGAATTGCTAACTAGAATAGCCAGTTTAGAGAAGAACATAAATGAACTGATGGAGCTGAAAAACACAGCATGAGAATTTCAGGAAGCATACACAAGTATCAATAGCCGAATAGATCAAGTGGAAGAAAGGATATCAGAGATTGAAGATCAACTTAGTGAAATCAAATGTGAGACAAGATTAGAGAAAAAAGAATAAAAGGAATAAACAAAGACTCCAATAAATATGAGACTATGTGAAAATACCAAATCTATGTTTGATTGATGTACCTGAAAGTGGTGGGAAGAATGGAACAAAGTTGCAAAACACCCTTCAGGATATTATCCAGGAGAATTTCCCAACCTAGCAATACAGGCCAACATTCAAATTGAGAAAATACAGAGAACACTACAAAAATACTCCTGGAAAAGATCAACCCCAAGACACATAATTGTCAGATTCACCAAGGTTGAGATGAAGGAAAAAATGTTAAGGGCAGCCAGAGAGAAAGGTGGGGTTACCCGCAAAGGAAAGCCCATAAGACTAACTCTCAGAAGAAACCCTAGAAGCCAGAAAAGAGAGGGGGCCAATATTCAGCATTCTTAAACAAAAGAATTTTCAACCCAGAATTTCATATCCAGTCAAAGTAAGCTTCATAAGCAAAGGAAAAATAAAATCCTTTACAGATAAGCAAATGCTGAGAGATTTTGCCACTACCAGGCTTGCCTTACAAGAGCTCCTGAAGAAGGAAGCACGAAACATGGAAAGAACAACTGGTATCAGCCACTGCAAAAACATACTAAATTGTAAAGACCATTGTCATTATGAAAAAATTGCATCAATTAATGGGCAAAACCAGCTAACATAATGGCAGGATCAAATTCACACATAGCAATATTAACCTTAAATATAAACAAATAGCATTTATAAATAAATGCCCCAATTAAAAGTCACAGACTGGCAAATTGGATAGAGTCAAGACCCATAAGGGTGCCATATTCAGGAGACCCATTTCACGTGCAAAGACACACATAGGCTAAAAATAAAGGGATAGAGGAAACTTTACCAAGCAAATGGAAAGCAAAAAATAGCAGGGGTTACAATCCTAGTCTTTGATAAAACAGACTTCAAACAACAAAGATCAAAAGAGACAAAGAACAGCATTACATAACAGTAAAGGGATCACTGCAACAAGAACTAACTATCCTATATATATATGCACCCAATACAGGAGCACACAGATTCATAAAGCAAGTTCTTAGAGACCTACAAAGTGTAGACTCCCACAAAATAATAGTGGGAGACTTTAACGCTCCACTGTCAATATTAGATCAACGACACAGAAAACTAACAAGGATATCCAGGACTTGAACTCAGCTCTGGACCACGCAGACCTGATAGACATCTACTGAACTCTCCATCCCAAATCAACAGAATATACATTCTGCTCAGCACCATATCACACTTACTCTAAAATTAACCACATAATTGAAAGTTAAACCCTTCTCAGCAAATGCAAAAGAATAAAAATCATAACAAACAGTCTCTCAGACCACAGTGATATCAAATTAGGACGCAGGATTAAGAAACTCACTCAAAACCACACAACTACATGGAAATCAAACAACCTGCTCCTGAATGACTGCAAGGTAAATAACAAAATTATGGGAGAAATAAATAAGTCCTTTGAAACCAAGGAAAACAAAGACGAAACATACCAGAATCTCAGAGACACAGCTAAAGCAGTGTTTAGAGGGAAATTTAGAGCACTAAATGCCCACAGGAGAAAGTGGGAAAGATATGCAATCAACACCCTATCACAATTAAAAGAACTAGAGAAGCAACAGGGAACAAATTCAAAAGCTAGCAGAAGATAAGAAATAACTAATATCAGAGCAGAATGGAAGGAAATAAAGACACAAAAACCCTTCAAAAAATCAATGAATCCAGGAGCTGGTCTTTTGAAAAGATTAACAAAATAGGTACAATGCTAGTAAGACTAATAAAGAAAAAAGAGAAATATCAACTATCATCAGTGATTACTATAAACACCTCTATGCCGATAAATTAGAAAATCCAGAAGAAATGGATATATTCCTGGACACATACACCCTCCCAAGACTAAATGAGGAAGCAGTCAAATCCCTGAATAGATCAATAACAAGTTCTGAAATTGAGGTAGTAATTAATAGCCTGCCTACCAATAAAAGCCCAGGACAAGATGGATTCATAGCTGAATTATACTAGAGTTGCAAAGAAGAGCTGATACTATTCTTTCTGAAAATATTACAAACAATAGAAAAAGAGGGACTCCTCCCTAACTCATTTTATGAGGCCAGCATCATCCTGATACTAAAACCTGGCAGAGACACAACAAAAAAAGAAAATTTCAGGCCAGTATCCCTGATGGACATCCATGCAAAAATCCTCAATAAAATACTGGTAAACCAAATCCAGTAGCACATTAAAAAGCTTATCCACCACAATCAAGTCAGCTTTAACCCTGAGATGCAAGGCTAGTTCAACACATACAAATAAATAAATGTAAACCATCATGTAAGCAGAACCAGTGACAAAAACCACATGATTGATGGAGATCCAAAAAGGCCAAATAAGAACAGCTCTTGGTTGCAGTTCCCAGTGAGAGCAACGCAGAGGGTGAGTGATCACTGCATTTCCAAATGAGGTACTAGATGCATCTCAATGGGACTGTTTGCAAAGTGGGTGTAGCCCAAGAAGGGTGAGCAGAGGCAGGGTAGGGCACCGCCTTACCTGGGAAGTGCAGTCCCTGGAGCACCCCCCTCTCTACCCAAAGGAGGCCATCGGGGCTTTTCCATCCACTCCAGCACTCCAATTCAGATACTGTGCTTCTCCCACCGTTGTTACCATCCAGAGGCCAAGATATTCCCAGGCCAAAAATCACCATGAGTTTCCAGCATGGCTGTTTCAGTTGGCACCACAAGTTTCTGCAGAAAAATTCACACAAATCTGGGTGGCCTTTTCAACTGGTGCCTGGAACACCTGGGAGACAGAGCCACCCATTCAACTGAAAAAGAGAGGGCTGAAAGCAGAGAGACAGGTGATCTGGCTTGGTGGGTCCCACCCCCACAAAGACCAGTAATCTGAAATGCCCTGGATTGAGAGTTTTGCAGCAAGTGCAGCTGGACCTGGTATGGTCTGGCTCTGTTGGGGGAAGGGCATCTGCCATTACCGAGGCAGTCCACCACTACTGAGGCAGTCCACCATTACCGAGGCAGTCTGCCATTGCTGAGGCAATCTGCCATTACTGAGACAGTCCACCATTAAAGAGGCAGTTCTAACTGTACCTCTGTAAACAAAACTGCAAGGAAGTTTACATAGCAGCTGGGCAGAGCCTGCAACAGCTCAGCAATGCCTCTGCTGGCAGACTGTGACTAGACCTCCTCCTTGCTGGGCAGGGTATCTCTGAAAAAAGGCGGCAACACATCAGGAACTTAAAAATAAAGCCACACGTTCCCAGGACAGACCATCTGGGAGAAGAGGTGGTTATGATTTCTGCTGCAGCAGAGTTAAACATACCTGCCCAGCAGCTCTGAATGGAACAATGGAGCTCATAGCTCAGCACCTGAACTCTGATAAGGGACAGACTGCCTCCTCAAGTGGCTCCCTGACCCCCGTATATCCAAAGAGGCACCTCATAAAGGAGAGCTCTGGCTGACATCTGGTGGGTACCCTTTTGGGATGAAGATAACAGAAGAAGAAAATGGCAGCAACCCTTACTGTTCTTCAGTCCCCGAAGGTGATTCCCAGGCAAGCAGGGTCTGGAGTGGACCTCCAGCAGATCTGCAACAGAGGGGCATGACTGTTAGAAGGAAAACAAAAAACCAGAAAGAAATAGATGCAACATCAACAAAAAGGGCATTCACTCAGAAACCCCATCAGAAAGTCATCAACTACAAAGACCACAGGCAGATAAATCCATGAATATGGGAAGAAACCAGTGCAAAAAGGATGAAAACACCAAAAGCCAGAATGCCTCTCCTCCTCCAAGGGATCACAACTCCTTATGATCAAGGAAACAAAGCTGGATGAAGAATTAGTCTGATAAATTGGCAGAAGCTGGCTTCAGAAGGTGGGTAATAACAAACTTCTCTGTGCTAAAAGAACATGTTCTAACCCAATGCAAAGAAACTAAGAACCTTGAAAAAATGTTAGAGGAAATACTAACTAGAATAACCAGCCTAGAGAAGGACATAAACGACCTGATGGAGCTGAAAAACACAGCACGAGAACTTCATGAAGCATACCCAAGTTTCAATACCCAAATCAACCAAGCAGAAGAAAGGATATCAGAGATTGAAGATCAACTCAATAAAATAAAATGAGAAGGCAAGATTAGAGAAAAAAGAGTGAGAAGAAATGAACAAACCCTTCAAGAAATATGGGATTACGTGAAAAGACCTAATCTATGTTTGATAGGTGTGCCTGAATGTGATGGAGAGAATGAATCCAAGCTGGAAAACACTCTTCAGGATATCATCCAGGAGAACTTCCCCAACCTAGCAAGGTAGCCTAACATTCAAGTCCAGGAAATACAGAGAACACCACAAAGATATTCCTTAAGAAGAGTAACAAGGCACATAATCATCAGATTCACCAGGGTTGAAATGAAGGAAAAAATGCCAAGGACAGCCAGAGAGTAAGGATGGGTTACCCACAAAGGAAAGCCCATCAAACTCACAGGATCTCTCAGCAGAAACCCTAGAAGCCAGAAAAGAGTGGGGGCCAATATTCAACATCCTTGAAGAAAAGAACTTTCAAACTAGAATTTCATATCCAGCCAAACTAAGCTTCATAAGCGAAGGAGAAATAAAATCCTTTATGGTCAAGCAATTGCTGAGAGATTTAGTCATCACCAGGCCTATCTTACAAGAGCTCCTGATACAAGCACTAAACATGGAAAGGAATAACCAGTACCAGCCACTCCAAAAACGTACCAAATGGTAAAGACCATCGACACAATGAAGAAACTGCATCAATTAATGCTCAAAACAACCAGCTAGCATCAAAATGACAGGATCAAATTCACACGTGACAATATTAACCTTAAATATAAATGGGCTAAATGCCCCAATCAAAAGACACAGACTCACAAATTGGATAAAGTCAAAACCCATTGTGTTTTGGTGTGCTGCATTCAGGAAACCCATTTCACATGCAAGGACACACATAAACTCAAAATAAAGGGATGGAGGAAGATTTACCAAGCAAATGGAGAGAAAAAAAAAAAAAGGAGTTGTAATCCTAGTCTCTGATAAAATGGACTTTAAACCAGCAAAAATCAAAAGAGACAAAGAAGAGCATTACATAATGGTAAAAGGATCAATGCAAAAAGAAGAGCTAATGATCCTAAATATATATGCACCCAGTACAGGAGCACCCAGATACATAAAACAAGTTTTTAACAACCTACAAAGAGACTTAGACTCCCACACAATAATAGTGGGAGACTTTAACACTCCACTGTAGATATTAGAGAGATCAATGAGACAGAAAATTAACAAGGACATCCAGGACTTGAAATTAAATCTGGACCAAGCGGATCTAATAGACATCTACTGAACTCTCCATCCCAAATCCACAGAATATACATTCTTCTCAGCACCACATCACGCTTACTCTAAAATTGACCACATAATTGGAAGTAAATCACTCCTCGGCAAATGCCAAAGAATGGAAATCATAACAAACAGTTTCTCAGACCACAGTGCAATCAAATTAGAACTCAGGATTAAGAACACTAACTTAGAACTGCACAACTTCATGGAAATTGAACAACTGGCTCCTGAATGTCAACTGGATAAACAATGAAATGAAGGCAGAAATAAAGATGTTATTCGAAACCAATGAGAATGAAGACACAATGTACCAGAATCTCTGGGACACATTTAAAGCAGTGTCTAGAGGAAAATTTATAGCAACAAATGCCTATATGAGAAGCAAGGAAAGATCTAAAATCGACACCCTATTGTCAAAATTGAAAGAGATAGAGGAGCAAGATAAAAAAAAACTCAAAAGCTAGCAGAAGACAAGAAATAACTAAGACTAGAGCACAACTGAAGGAGACAGAGACACAAAAAGCCCTTCAAAAATCAATAAATCCAGGAGCTGGTTTTTTGAAAAGATCAACAAAATAGACCACTAGCCAGGTTAATAAAAAAGAAAAGAGAGAAGAATCAAATAGATGCAATAAAAAATGACAAAGGGGATATCACCACCAATTCCAAAGAAATACAATCTATCATCAGAGATTACTACAAACAACTCTATGCACATAAACCAGTAAACCTGGAAGAAATGGATAAATTCCTGGATATTTGTAACCTCCCAAGCCTAAACCAGGGAGAAGTTGAATCCCTGAATAGACCAAAAACAAGGGCTGAAGTTGAGGCAGCAATTAAAAGCCTACCAATGAAAAAAGTCCAGGTCCAGATGGGTTCACAGCCAAATTCTAACAGACATACAAAGTGGAGCTGGTAGCACTCCTTCTGAAACTATTCAAAACAATACAAAAAGAGGGAATCCTTCTCAAATCATTTTATGAGACCAACATTATCCTGATACCAAAACCCAGCAGAGACTCAACCAAAAAAGAAAACTTGAGGCCAATATCCATGATGAACATAGATGCAAAAATCTTCAATAAAATACTGGCAAACCAATTGCAACAGCACATTGAAAAGCTTATTCATCACGATCAAGTAGGCTTCATCCTGAGGATGCAAGGCTGATTCAACATATACAAGCCTATAAGCATAATTTACCACATAAACAGAACCAAAGACAAAAACCACATGATTATGTCAATAGATGCAGAGAAGACCTTCGACAAAATTCAGCAGTCCTTTATGCTAAAAACTCTCAATAAACTATGTGTTGATGGAACATATCTCAAAACAATAAAAGCTATTTGTGGCAAACTCACAACAAATATCATATTGAATGGGCAAAAACTAGAAGTATTCCCTTTGAAATCTGGCACTAGATGAGGATGCTCTCTTTCACTGCTCTATTCAATATAGTATTGGAAGTTCTAGCCAGAACAATCAGGCAAGAAAAAGAAATAAAGGGTATTCAATTAGGAAAGGAGGAAGTCAAATTGTCTCTATTTGCAGATGACGTAACAGTATATTTAGAAGACCCCATCATCTCCTTAAACTGATAAGCAACTACGGCAAACTCCAAAATCTTCTTAAAGTGATAAGCAACTTCAGCAAAGTCTCAGGATACAAAATCAATGTGCAGAAGTCACAAGCATTCCTGTACAACAATAACAGACTAACAGTGAGCCAAATCAAAAGCAAACTCCCATTCACAATTGCTACAAAAAGAATAAAATACCTAGGAATACAACTAACAAAGGATGTAAAGGAACTCTTCAAGGAGAACTAGAAACCACTGCTCAAGGAAATAAGAGAGGACACAAACAGATGGAAAAACCTTCCATGCTCATGGTTAGGAAGAATCCATATTGTGAAAATGGCCATATTGCCCAAAATAATTTATAGATTCAATGCTATTCCCATCAAGCTACCAATGAACTTCTTCACAGAACTGGAAAAAAAACCACGTTAAACTTTATATGGAACCAAAAGAGAGCCTGCATAGCCAAGACAATCTTAAGCAAAAAGAACCAAGCTGGAGGCATTACACTACCTGACTTCAAACTATACTACAAGACTACAGTAATCAAAACAGCATGGTACTGGTACCAAAACAGAGAGACCAATGGAACAGAACAGAGGCCTTGGAGCAGCACCACATATCTACAACCATCTGATCTTTGACAAACCAGACAAAAACAGGCAGTGGGGAAAGGATTCCCTGTTTAATAAATGTTGGGAAAACTGGCTAGCCATGTGCAGAAAGCAGAAACTGGACCCCTTCCTGACACCTTACACTAAAATTAACTCCAGATGGAATAAAGACTTAAACATAAGACCAAACACCATACAAACTCTAGAGGAACACCTAGGCAAAACCATTCAGGACACAGGCATAGGTAAGGACTTCATGACTAAAACACCAAAAGCAATGGCAACAAAAGCCAAAATAGACAAATGGAATCTAATTAAACTCCAGAGCTTCTGTACAGCTAAAGAAACAATCAACTAGAGTGAACCAGCAACCAACAGAATGGGAAAATTTTTTTTTGCAATCTACCCATCTGACAAAGGGCTAATATCCAGAATCTACAAAGAACTAAAACACATTTACAAGAAAAAAACAAACCTGTTTAAAAGTGGGCAAAGGATATGAATAGACACTTTTCAAAAGAAGATATATATGAGGCCAACAAACGTATGAAAAAATGCTCATCATCACTGATCATAGAGAAATGCAAATCAAAACACATTGAGATACCATCTCATGCCAGTTAGAATGGCGAACATTAAAAAGTCTGGAGACAACAGATACTGGTGAGGATGTGGAGAAATAGGAACACTTTTGGGAGTATAAATTAGTTCAACCATTGTGGAAGACAATGTGGCAATTCAAGAATCTAGAAATAGACATTTCATTTGACCCAGCAATCCCATTATTGGGTATATATCCAAAGAATTATAAATCGTTCTGTTATAAAGACACATGCACATGTATGTTCACTGTGGCACTGTTTACAATAGCAAAGACCTAGAACCAACCCAAATGCCCATTGATGATAGACTGGACAAGGAAAATGTGGCATATATACACCATGAAATACTATGCAGCCATAAAAAACCATACATTTGTGTTCTTTATAGGGACATGGATGAATCTGTAAACCATCATTCTCAGCAAACTGACAACACAAGAACAGAAAAATCAAACACCACATGTTCTCACTCATAGGTGGGTGTTGAATAACGAGAACACATGGACACAGGGAGGGGAGCATCACACACTGGTGTCTGTTGGGGGGATAGTGGAGGGACAGCAGGGCGTGGGGAGGTTGTGGAGAGATAATATGGGGAGAAATGCCAGATAAAGATGACAGGGGAATGGAGGCAGCTAACCACCTTGCCATGTATGTACCTATGCAAGAATCCTGCATGATCTGCACATGTACCCCAGAACCTAAAGTACAATAAAAACAAACAAAACACAAAGAAAACATACATGATCATCTCAATAGATGCATAAAAGGCCTTCAATAAAATTCAACACTCCTTCATGCTAAAAACTCTCAAAATACTAGATATTGATGGAATGTATCTCAAAATAATAAGAGCTATTTATGACACACCCACAGCCAATATCATACTGAATGTGCAAAAGCTGTAGGCATTCCTTTTGAAAACTGGCACAAGACAAGGATGCTCTCTCTCAACACTGCTATTCAACGTAGTATTGGATTTCTGGCCAGGGCAATCAGGCAAGAGAAAGAAATAAAGAGCATTCAAATAGGAAGAAAGTAAGTCAAATTGGCTCTCTTTGCAGATGACATGATTGTATATTTAGAAGACCCCATCATTTCAGCCCCATATCTTGTGCCGATAAGCAACTTCAGCAAAGTCTGAGGATACAAAATCAATGTGCAAAAATCATAGGCATTCCTTACACCAATAATAGACAAAGAGAGAGCCAAATCATGAGTGAACTCACATTCACAATTGCTACAAAGAATAAAATACCTAGCAATACAACTTACAAGGGATGTGAAGAATCTCTTCAAGGAGAACTACAAACCACTGCTCAAGGAAATAAGAGAGGACACAAACAATTGGAAAAATATTCCATGCTCATGAATAGGAAGAATCAATATCGTGTAAATGGCCATACTGCTTAGAGTAATTTATAGATTTAATGCTATCCTCATTAAGCTACCATTGACTTTCTTCACAGAATTAGAAAAAAACTACTTTAAATTTCACATGAAACCAAAAAGAGCTCATATAGCCAAGAAAATCCTAAGCAAAAAGAACAAAACTGGAGGCATTATGCTACCTGTCTTCAAACTATACTAGAATACTACAGTTACCAAAACAATATAGCATTGGTACCAAAATAGATATATAGACCAATGGAACAGAACAGAGGCTTCAGAAGTAATGCCACATATCTACAACCATCTTATCTTGGATATACCTGACAAAAACAAGCAATGAGGAAAGGATTCACTATTTAATAAATGGTGTTGGGAAAACTGGCTAGCCATATACAGAAAACTGAAACTGGACCCCTTCCTTACATCTTACACAAAAATTAACTGAAGACAGATTAAAGTCTTAACCATAAGACCTCAAACCATAAAACCCTAAGAGAAAACCTAAGCAATACCTTTCAGGACATAGGCATGGGCAAAAACTTCATGCCTAAAACACTAAACAATTTTGGCAACAAAATCCAAAATTGACAAATGGGATCCAGTTAAACTAAAGAACTTCTGCACAGCAAAAGAAACTATCATCAGAGCGAAGAGGCAACCTACAGAATGGGAGAAAATTTTTGCAATCTACCCATCTGACAAATGGCTAATATCCAGAATCTACAAAGAACGTAAACAAATTTACAAGAAAAAACCAAACAACCCTATCAAAAAGTGGGCAAAGAATGTGAACAGACACTTCTCAAAAGAAGACATTTATGCAGCCAACAAATGTATGAAAAAAAGCTCATCATCACTGGTCACTAGTGGAATGCAAATCAAAACCACAATTAAATACTATCTCATGCCAGTTAGAATGGTGATCATTAAAAATTCAGGAAACAACAGGTGCTAGAGAGGATGTGGAGACATAGAAACACTTTTACACTGTTGATGGGATGGTAAATTAGTTCAACCATTGTGAAAGACAGTGTGGCAATTCCTCAAGGTTCTAAAACCAGAAATATCATTTGACCCAGCAATCCTATTACTAGGTATATACCCAAAGAATTGTAAATCATTCTACTATGAAAATGCATGTACATGTATGTTTATTGCAGCACTATTCACTATAGCAAAGACTTGGAACCAATCCAAATGCTCATCAATGACAGACTGGATAAAGAAAATGTGGCACGTATACACCATGGAATTCTATGCAGCCATAAAAAAGGATGAATTCACGTTCTTTCCAGGCATGTAGATGAATCTGGAAACCATCACTCTCAGCAAACTGACACAGGAACAGAAAACCAAACACCGCATGTTCTCACTCATACGTGGGTGTTGGACACAGGGAGGGGAACATCACACACTGGGGCCTGTCAGGGTTTTGGGCCTAGGGGAGGTATAGCATTAGGAGAAATACCTAATGTAGATGATGGGTTGTTGGTGCAGCAAACCACCATGGCATGTGTATACCTATGTAACAAACCTGCACGTTCTGCACATGTATCCCAGAACTTAAAGTATATATATAAATAAACATAGATCCAATCAGTACTAGAAATAAATGCAGTTTTAAGGGGAAAAAAAAGTGGCTGTAAGTTCTTTGTTGTAGCTCTTATCAAGAGCTGATGTGTATTTCTCTGTTCCTTGAATCTGAGCTGGCCTTGTAACTGGTTTTAATCAGTAGAACACAGAACAAGGGTTGTTACAAAATATCTGAGGCTGGGCTTTGAAGGACTGGCAGCTCCCTTTTAGACTCTTTCCTTTTGGAAGCCAGTGGCTTCAGAGCTACTGCTGCTCCCTATGGTAGTTTTCTGATCTTTCTGAGACTATAATGCTGCAAGTAATATGAAGCTAGTTACCTGGAGAGAGAGAATGGCATGTAGAGGTGTGCTGGGTACCAGGCATGTGAGTGAGGACTTCTTGGACTTTTAGCATAATCCACTCACCAACTGAATGCAGCTAAGGGAATGATCTCAGTCAACACCACCTGCAGTAGAAGACCCCCTAACTGAGCCTTGTTCAAAATATTGACTCATAAAAATTATGAGCAAATAAAATGTTTGCTGGTTAAGTAAAAAAAATTATAGTTAGATAAAAGAAGTTCTTGTGTTTGATAGTATAATAGGGTGAATATAATCACAATAATTTATAACGCATTTCAAAACTGCTAGAAGAGAGGATTTTGAATGTTCTCAACACAAAAAACATTTGAGGTGACAGATATGCCAATTATCTTGATTTGATCATTATACATTGTATATATGTATCTAAATATCATGTGTACCTTACAAATATGTATAATTATGTGTCAATTAAAAATTTAAAGATTCAGGGACTTATTATAAACCTTTACTGAAAACTGCCAATGAAATTATTTTTTTGTTAAGTCTGTGTCAAAGAAAGAATAAAATTGCATCATTATATGATTCATTTCATTAATTCAACCCCTTCCTTCCCCTTTCAAAATGAGATGGTCTCAGGAATGTGGTTGTCTAACTGGAATTTTTATAAGTTTGAGTCTAGGTTCTCACATACAAAATACACATTGAAATCCTTTTGAAAATTCAGCTGCGATAATATAAGACACATATTATCTGAAGCAGGCCCTGGCTTCTATTCTGTATTACATAGAGTTTCAGGCATTAGCTTTTATTTTTTTCCCCATGTTTGTAATTGCTACTTTTGCTTGCATAACTTTATCTATCAAGTATGTTCCAGCAATAGGACAGGGGCCTGATACACCCATCTTTGCTCTGCTTTACAGAGGAGAGGCTACCTCAAGCCCCTTCACTGGAGTGTGGCTGTGTCAGTGTTGCTGCTGTGGGATATGTCCAAAAGACCAATTTCTTGGTCACTTTCTTTCAAGACAGCAGGTAGCTCAAGAACCTCCCCACTACATTTTGAACTCTTGTGCACAATTCTTTAACTACCATGTCTAGCTTTTGCTTTTAGCTGATAAAAACATATTAGGTTATTCATTTGTGAATCTAAAAAAAGATTATTTTGATTGGCTTCTTTCCTACCATCTCTAGTTACTATGTTCTCAACCAAATGAGTAGTACTTAAAGCGGCCCTTCTTGTCTGTCTTCCAGTTCAGCCAAAGACTTTAGTCCAGGCTTGGCCACCCGCTCTGCTCCATGCTCGGGGAATGTGTCCTGCGGTGAGAAGGGGTGGGCTCTGGTGTTAAGATCCTGAGTCAAATCAGCCAAGAGTTCTGAATTTCCTGTATTCAGAGGCTATTTCATTTGAGTGGATGCTTTGGGAAGGGCTTTCTATCCCTCTTTTCCATTTTCCTACCTATTAATACAAATTTCTCTCAGCCAGTTTGGCAATATTCTATGTCTACCTTTTCAAAAGTCCAGCAGTACATTTTTTTCAATATCCTCCAGCCATTACAAAGGTCAGCCTAAATTCTATGAAGCTTCATGAGAGAATCCATTCTCATCTGTCAATGAAAATTATAGACTCAGGATTTGAATGGTTGTTTCAAATGTGATGTGGACTTCATCAAGAGTTCTAAGCTTCAAAGACTAGAAATTACAGAATTCCAGAAATAAAGAGACTTAAGATAGCACCTGCAGCTTTTTAGGTTACAGATAAATACTTTGAAATCTAGAGTTGTTAAAATTACATACCTAAATTTGAAAATGCAAAGCAATTTCCAAAAATGATACAGCTTTAGCTGGCATTTTTTTTTAGCTTAAAATTAAAGCATAATGAACCTTGTAGGAAACAGTTGTTTTCCAGGAAAAAATAACTTTTTCCAGGAATTATTGACTGTGATGTCAGGTGGCAAATGGCAACCCCTAAAAAGTTCTGCAGAAGTTGCTAATTCATGATGGTTTACAGGATATCCTTTCCTTCCCCAGGTTTCAGTCTGGAGAGGACAATCAGAACAAGTTAACAATCACAGGGACATCAGAAAACCCTTAAGCCCCAACCCAAAAAATCCGTAGGGCCACACGTCATCTCCGGTCCTGTGGCAGGCTTCCCGAGTGGTCCACCCTGGGCAGCTGCCATCTTTACTACTGCCATCACTGTTAAGACTGTTCAGTACTGTGGTCTACATGGGTAGTTGCGACTTCTGCTTGTGCTGCTGTTCTCAGTATTTCCTTCATAAATGCAGAATATGATAGTTATGTAACAGCCACATATACAGGAATATTGACGCTTCTTTTAGTTTTCTCCTCTAGCATCTTGATGAAGTCAGAGTATGTTTGAATGGTATTAATTAGGTAAACTCAAAATAATGTCTCCCTATTGGTCACCAGCAGCGTCCATGTTCCTCATACCAGGAATTGAATCTTTGAGGTCAGCGGCTCACGTCACTGTCTTGCCTCCAAGCTGCTTCTTCCAAACAACCACCCTGAGGGAGGGTATGCTCAAGAGCTTGACACACAGACCCTTGATAACTTGTTTTCTGGCCTGTCTGGCCTTATATACCCAAGAGCAGTTGTGCACACTAGTACCTATTCTTTGCTCCAGTTATAGTTGATACTTAATGGATTATAAATTTGCAAATTTGCCTACTCACTAAAATTTATTTAACCCTCAAATCAATATTCATGGTGCTTTGGCCATCATTCATGGACATGTACCTGCACATGTGAAAAATCTGTCATCCAATGCTCATATTTCCACCGAGGTCAAACAAGCTGACACTCTGCCTTTTTATTTTAGCTCTTATGCTATAAAAATAGTCTTTTCTGAGGTCTATTTAGTACCATGTTTTCCATATTTTGTGCTGTTTGTTGTGACTTGGCTGTTTAAAATGGCCTGCAAGTATGGTGTCAAAACACTGTCTAGAGTTTCTAAGTGCAGAGAGGCTATGATGTGCCTTATGGAGAAATACACATGTTAGATAAGCTTCATTCAGGCATGAGCCATAATGCTGTCCACTGTGAGTTCAATATTCATGGATCAACTATATATATTAAATAAGGCGTTTTTAAACAGAAACATAAATAAAATAAGGGCATGGATTGACCGGTTAATGAAAATGTTGTGACCAGTGGCTCTCAGGAAACTAAACTTATATTTCTCCTAGGAGCAATGGTTCGTATTTACTCATTCAGTGTTTGTGAGACTTTACAGAATGTAACTACTGCATATAACAAGAATTAACTGTCTGTAAAATGACTTATAATACTTTTTGGGGGGACAGTGTTTCTCTTTTTTTGAGACAGGCTGGAGTGCAGTGGTGTGGTCATAGCTCACTGCAGCCTTGACCTTCTGGGCTCAGGAAATCCTCCTACCCCAGCCTCCTACGTAGCTGAGACTACAGACATGTATCACCACACCCAGCTAACTTTTAAATTTTTTTTTTTTTTGTAGAAACAGGGTTTTGCTCTGTGCCCAGGCTGATCTCAAACTCCTGGACTTAAGCAGTTCTCCTGACTTGGCCTCCCAAAGTGCTAGGGTTGCAGACATGAACCACCATACCTGGCCTTATAATTCTTTAAACATGCCAAATGCCAATGTGTACTTGTGCCTAGAAGTATTCTGTGCCTAAGAGTTTCATCTGTCTGTCTGGCCAACTTCTCTCCAGCTCCTCAGCCTTCCAGCCACTTTTCATTCTTCAAGGTATAATTTATAAATTTATTTGTCCCTTAGCTTAGAATGTGCTTTACCCACAACTCATTGTGTATATTTACATACTTGCTTTCATATGACAGTGAAGGATAATCTTAAGGGGAAGCAAGATCCCAGAAGTGCAGGTGGTGCTACTGTGGAAAGGAGGGACAGCCCTCTGATTTGCTCTGGTGATGAGGCAGTTCCCACATGGAGGAGGACAGTTTGACCAGGTTGCTTCATTTTCCTCTTCTGCATTTTGCATACATTCTCACATACTCCCATGGTTTCTTCTATTTTGGCAAGGACTCTGATGGGAATTTGAATGATTTGGGATGAAAAACACTTGAAGACAAACTATGTTACAATAAATATATGTAGAAAAGATGACAGCAACACATAGCCTGCTGAGTGTTTCCAGGGGAAAAGAAAAGGGGAAGCTTTGAGAGCAGAGACATGAGTGGGTTCATAGAGAGAGGTCTCATGCCCTCCCTCCTGCCTGAGACCTCAGATGGAACTGTAGAGTTCAAGAACATGAAGGAGGAGGCTGTGCCCAGTTTTCCTGCTACAGGCTATGAAGGCGGCAGAAATTCAGAATAAATCACCACAGTAACTGTTGTGCCCGAAGGGGACTCTGCAGCCCCAGAGTCAGTTACGCTGCATAATGAAGGGAAGATGCACAATGACTTCACCAGGTAGTGGGGCCCCCAAGCCACGCATTGTCCCAAAAGGACCACCAGGTTGGGAATGAGAGGCATGTCTTCAACAAACAGACAGGCTGACAGAATACAATCCTAATGGATGCTGACGAGTACAGATGCCATCAATGGCCAAAATGTTCCCCTCCTTTAGGTGTCTGTCCCCATCTCCTGGACTTAGGCACAACCCTAGGGAACTATAAATCATTGAGATGAAGTTTCTGCCACTTCAGCAAAATGGAAGATTTACATAGAAAAATAGCAAAAGCTCTAGCATATTTCTTACACATCTGAGTCACTGAGTTTTGTACCTATTAGAAGATTTAAATATATCACCCAGCAGAACTTTATTTTTGAATCTGCGATAAATGTCATAGTAAGCTAGGTCGCTCATAAAGAGCTTGCAGGTCTAATGTACTGAAACTCTCAGGTAAAAATGTAAGTCTGTGGAATATCTGGCGTAAGTCTTTGTGTTACTTCATAAAACCTTCCATTTATACTTTTATATAGACCCTGCATATTCTAGATCATCATTTCCAGCCTCATAATCTGCCCCTTCCTGACACCTGGTCAATGCCTGACATCCAACAGGTAATCAGGAAATAATCATTGAACTAAGGAATGGACGCTAAGAACACATACCTATTCATGAGACCCTAGAAAACTAACATCAAAGGTTAGTCTTTTTGCTTAAGACACTGTAATTGGCTAACATGGTTAGTTGTTTACTCAGTATTTATTTCAACTTTATGGGGACAGTGTGCCCAGTCCTAGGTGACAACCATTATTGGAAAGTGGTTTCCTGCTTTTTCAGATGATTTTACACCTCTGGTGGTCATATGACTCAGCGCTGGTTATTCCCAGACACCGGGAAGGCGAGGCTTTATATCCAGAGTATCTTCTGGGAAATCTTTGTTTTTTATAAAAGGGACAGATGTGTTTAGTAAAATACCTGGTTCCACTTCTTTCTTCCTTAAGTGTGGCAGCAGCCATTTTATAACCAAGACAGAAAGCTCAAGAGAATTGTAGATACCAGCTCTGACATTGTTGAACTGCTGAAGTGATGCCAGAAGCCGTCTACTTCCAAACTTCTTGCCATATATATATATATATATATATATATATATATATATATATATATACCCCTGATTGTTTAGGCCACTATTCTGTTACTTGCAGTCCAAGTGTTCACAAATGATACATGAATACTGGTTAGAAGAGGTAAATGGAAGACAAAGAAACGAAGGACAACTTTACAAGATAGGTAGTGCTTTCTCTGATTTTTCCTTAGAAGAGTTTTTGAGTTATGGTCTTTCTGAAGGAAGTGGGGAGTTGTGGAAATGTATGAGTCAGGATAGGGTAGTTTATGCTGAAGTCACAAAGAAAGCCCATCTCAGTACCATAACACTGTAAAGCAAGGGTCAATGAAGTACTGCCCTTAGGCAAATCTGTCCTGCAGCTTGTTTTTGTAAAAAACAGTGTGGGATGCTGAGAGATTGTTGAATGCCATTCCTCAAAGCTCCTGTCTTTTAATTCATTTAAATTTAAATTAATTGAAATTAAAAATTCTGTTTCTTAGTTGCTATTCAATATTAAGGGATGGATACAAATAACACATATCTATTCATGAAACCCTAGAAAGCTAATCAGAGGACAATTTTGGAGCTGAAGATATCACGTGTGTGTGGCAACTACCCAACTGCCAGTGAAACTCAAAGGCAGCTGCAGATAATGTGCAGACAAATGGGTGTATCTGTGTTCCGATGAAACTTTGTTTACAAAAGCAAGTTCTGGCCTTATTTTCTGACTCCTGCTTTATAGTTTTGGCTACTGAGATGGGGTCTTCTTTGTAACTTCAGCATAAACTATCCTAATCTGACTAATATTTCTATGTCAACTGTGTATCAATAGACTCTATCTTTGACATCATTCTAAAAATGTCATACAAACATTATCAACATAGGCTTAGAACAAATGTAAATAATTAGAACAAAGCTTATTTTTTGGATTAAAAATATTCCTGGTTCAGTATGATTTTATAATTTTGAAATAATTTTATCTTCTTGCAAATTATTTGTCTCTTGTTCTTTCCTCGAGCTCTGAAATCATCTTGATGGTGACTAAAGTGCCCTGTTGAGAATGTTAAAGGCTTAAAACTGGCACAAAAACATCATAAGATATTTAATAAAAAGTGCAAATGTTATCAGTGATTTGATTTAGACCAATTTAATTGCGTATGTCTATTGAATCATTTCAGGGCTGTTGACAGATCTACCAGAGCACTGGATTGGAAGGCAGAAGAAGAAAATATTAACTAGCTTCATGACCTTGGGCAAATAATTCATATGATCAGGCTTGTGTTTTCTAAGAATTTTATCTTCTAGCACATAAAAGTTATCTTAGAGGTATACAGTGGCTCAATTATCCGAAGCAACCACTCAGGCATGTGCACTTTTATTAGATGGTATCGCCCTCTTCTGGATATCTGCTGCATCTGCACTGGGCGTTCTTTCCCACTGTAATCCTCATGCTTTGCTTCCTTTAATTTAGCACAGTGGAGCTGGCGGGGTGGCTTATTTCTTTAATCCCAGCTACTGAGCAGGCTGACGCAGCAGGTATCTCTTGAGCCTAGGAGTTTGAGGCAGCAGTGAGCTATGATTGTGCCACTGAACTCCAACCTGGGTGACAGAGTGAGACCCCCTGGGTGACAGAGTGAGACCCATTTCTTAATAATTTCCCTCCTTCCTTCCTTCCTTCCTTCCTTCCTTCCTTCCTTCCTTCCTTCC